>NC_000075.6:34568885-34868885 GCF_000001635.26 Mus musculus
CAAGTGCACAATTCAGTGGCATTAATTACATAAACAGGCTTGTACAACCTCTGCTACTCTCTGGTTCCAGAACAATCTCAGAATCCCAAACAGAACTTCTATTCCCACTAAATAATAACTCTGCGGTGGCTCTTGGTAAGCACTAATTTCTTTTCTGTTTTTTATAAATTTGAATGTTCTAGGTGCTACACTGCATGGATGTGGAATCATAGATTTGCCCTGGTTTGAGTTCACATAATTATTTTTGTGGTCCATTCTTATGAAGTGTGTGTCAGAACTTCATTTCCTCTTTTGTCACTGGATGGTATCTATTGCACTCCATAGGAGGACCATACTTACTACAAGAGGAGTAGGCTGGGAGTCCTGCCTCCCTTTGATTATGGCTCACAGCTGGAACATCAAATGTAAGGAGAAGCTGGGTCTCTGGGTCAGGCATATCTTTAAACCTTCGTTTTCTTTATAGAGGTGTAAAAAAAAAAAAAAGTGAAAATTGGACCAGCTCACTTCTAATGTCCCTAGCAGCTTCAAAATTTAAACTTAACTCATCCAAATCTAAACTCATTCAGGAAAGTTCTAGGTGATGTTCATTCCCAGTTAAAATTTCCTTAATTTTCAATGTTCTAGTGCATGATCTGGATGCACAGAGGGTTTGCTTGTCATCATCATCATCCCTCCTCCTCCTCCTCCTCCTCCTATTCTCCTCCCCCTTTCCTCCTCCCTTTCTTCCCCCTTTCCTCCCCTTGTTCTCCTGCCTTTTCTAATCTTTCCCCTTCTCCTTGGTAGCACTAGGAATTGAACCCAGGATCTTCCCACACTGAGCTATATCCACAGCTATTTTACTTTTGTTTGTTTGTTTGTTTGTTTGTTTTGTTTGAGACAGGCTCTCACTGGGTAGCCCTGGCTGTCCTGGGACTCACTATGTAGACTAGGCTGACCTCACACTAGGAGATCTTCCTCTCTCTCTGCCTCCCCAGTGCTGGGATTACCATCATCACGCCCAGCGCTATTTTACATTTTAATGAATGACCTCTTCTGTAAATCTGCCACACAGTCTGTCTTTCTACACTGATGAGTTTAGTTCTGTGCTCTAGTCACAGTCTCAGAGAATGTTAAGAAGTGTCTGTCTCCCTTGAATACCATTGTTCAACACTCAACAAATAGATGGTCTTAATGATTGTTTCTGCAGGTAGTACATTGTTTTAAAGTTGTATTGCAGCTTTTCAGAATACAGACCATCGAAACTGGGTCTACTGAAGCTGCACCTTGAAGGTGGAACTCTACTGCACAATAAACTTCCAGAAACACAGATTTCTATGAAAATAGCATTCATTGAAAATATCAGGTGATCTAAAATCTCTAGTTTTACCCCTGATCAGCCATAAAGTCTTATGTTATAAAGTGGACCTCATTAACCTTAAAAATCAACTAAGGATCCCTCTACTTATATTATAAAGTATGAATATAACACTTAATTTGTGGGACCAGAGAGATGGCCCATCTGTTAAAAGCACTGGCTGTTTTTCCAAAGGACTGGGTTCAATTCTAGCACCCACATGACGACTCACAACCATCAATAACTCCAGTCACATGGGACCTGACACCTTCTGGCTTCTGAGGGTACCAAGCATTCCAGTAGTACACAGACATAGCTGGCAAAACACTTTCGCGCAGAAAATAATTTTTAAAATAACCATTAATTAGTAAGCATGGAAGTACTGAAAGAAGGTTAAATATAATTTAGATACCATTAGACTGTTATTACTTTATTCGCTTACTTAATAAATATTACACATCCTGTGTCAGACACTGGCTGGAACTGAGGAACAAACATGCAGAAAACAAATGAAGTACTGAAGCTATGGAGCCTAGATCTAGACTAGTGTGTGTGTGTGTGTGTGCACACACACACACACACACACACACACACACACACACACACACATACACACGCAAGCACATGTACATGCTTATGCCCATATGTCTGCAAATTCTCCTGTGACTTAGCAATATCGCATTCAGATCTGTCAAAAGAATAAGAAAATCTGTAACGTCCTTTCCTACAATTAAGACCTGCTATATAAGACATAAACAGTGCCAGCTACCAGGAGATAATGTCTGAAGAGCCTAAGGCTGGGCTTGTCTGGATGAGGGTAGGTGACCAGGCCTCATACCTTATTCACATGACACAAAGGTTGCAGCTTGCTAGGAGAAAACTGTACACTACAAAGAGTCAAGTGTGTAACTCCTGGACCAGATCTCTACCATCAGAGATACTGGCCTAGGGAGAGCAGGCAGATTCTTAGAATTAGAGTTTTAATCCTTTTGCCGCTATCATGGACAAACAGCTGCCTTTTCTAGTTTTTTGAAATCCCTTTTGGATCCAGAGCTAAAATTCAATTTACTAATTTTTTTGGAAAAGAAATGAAAACCGTGCTGGGGGGAAGGGAGGAGAGTGACTCAGGAGAGAGTTCTTGGACTTCAAAAACCCTCAAAGATCTTTTAATGATTTAAATGTAAAGGACTCGCAAACATCCTGATGAAATTCCCCCTTGATCTCTACTTGGTGCTTACAGGTTCTGGAGGGAAGATTCCTGCAATGAAATCTGCTATTTTTTTAAAAAACCTAAAGCATTTGAGATGCCTGGTGAACTCAGTATGGAGTAAATCATATCTTTTTCATAACAATCCCTTCTCCCTAAAGGCAGTGGAGGAAGGAAAGGCCTAATTAAGTAGCATTGATTTTTAAGGTCTGTCTTAGGAGAGTGTCTAATAAGACTATGCTGCATTGCTAGTGATGTTTACATTGACCCACAGATGTGCTGTGAATATACAAAATTAAAATATTAATTGTCTAACCTTGCATTACTTTTCAACATACATTTGGCAAGACTTGTTGCACAGTCGGTAGGAAAACGGTAAATTCCCAAGCTGTCACAATATTGAGGTCTCATCCGTATTACTTGCTCGGCATAATTAATTGTAAAGTGATAATTTGTACACATAGATATTTTCATTCAAACATGGAAGTGGGTGTCTCAGCATCTTTGCCTCTGGCAGGTAGGAGAGAGAGTAAAGTGGAATCCATGTGCCACCCAGGCTCTTGCAAGGCCCTTTGTCTCGTGGGGCTAGGTGGCAAGCTGGGTGGCTGAAGGCTCTTCAAGCTGGTTAGCTCGAGACTTCTTAATCTTGTCCACCACCTTCCAGGGCTTATCTGTTCTTGAACATCATTCTAACTGCTGTCCTCCTTCCACTGAATTCTAGTGGCCCTTACGGTTGCTGTGTACTTTGTATGCCCACTAATAGCCTCTATAACTCTTTCATGTATTGTAACCTCAAAGTCCCAGCAGAATCCATGGCTCCTGATTCTTCATCGTTCCAATCTTTCTGCAGTGTTATAGCCATCCTGTCATGCCTGGTGTAGAACTGTTAGAATCTCAGTGGTTTACAAGTGAAGTATTTCCATTACACTCATCATGAATGAGTGAAGGGCCACATGAAACCTTAGTCCATGTGTGGTTTTCATGTGAGGAACCTATTTCCAGAACACATCTGTAGATGTAGAACACACCTTCCTTTCTTGTGACAAAGAACAGACATCTGTGCTCAAAGCACCTATTCATATGTGAATCACTAGGAACAAAATCCAGCCAACCCCAATACTCCTGACTCCTAGTACAACATTTAGCAAGTGTGAGTTTCCTGAGCACTGACTACGCAGTGTAGAGATGACTGCCCACTAAAGGACATCCATGAGGTGTGACCTGCATAGAGTGCTCTTCTCTTTGGACCTCAGAACCCCCATGTACTCCATTCTGCTAGGCCACAGTTACTGTTCTTCAGTAAGCTCCTGTATGGTGGCCTGTCCACAAGCAAACTTGAGAGGAGCTTCTAAAGCCTACAGAAGGCATTCATTGAGCCTTTAACAACAGGAACAGCCTCTAGTTGTCTGAAACAATAAGGAATTGTGTTGGCTAACAGATCCAGAAGTTTGTATTTAGGTACTGTTCAAGGCAGGCATTGTCTCAGCACCTTCCTCCTTGCCGGGTTTCATCTTACCCTAAGCTAATCTCTTTGATGCCCATCAGGTAGTGGCCAAGAGCAATTCAAGCAAGATGGGTTTACATATAATGGGAGCAAACATGTGGCTCCTCGTTCTTTTTATGAAGAGTAAGTTAAGTACCAGTCACCTTTCAGCAACCCTCTCTTGCATCAATTTGGTCTGAACAGGGTCACTCAGCCTATTCTGAAACAGTTACCAAGGGGGATTGGATAGTCCTAAAACCCATTAGGCTCATTCAGTAAGCTGCCTTGGCCAGTAGCAGAATACTAAGTCAGGGGTGGTTAAGGCCAGACTTGCATTCTAGATTGCATTGGTGTTAACACTATGTGCGTGGCTAAGAGCCTCTTTCCATGAGCTGGTGGCTCCCTAAGGCACCCTTATCTTGGCTTTTTGAGTGACTGGTGCACCCCAGATGTCATGATTCATCACTTAGTCTTGTGTCATGAGAATAAAATAGCATCGCTAATTATGATAATGAATAGCCAGAGAGTGCCCAGGGAAGCTCATCACAGTACCCATTATTGCAACAAGTCCCCTCCCACCCCCAGTTACACTTGACTTGCTTTGCCAGTGGGAATGAGGGAGAAAGTAGCAATTAGGTGGACAGACCAGATTGCTTTGTAGTACCTCAGGTTGGAGACAAAGGTCCCAGAAACAGAATGGATTCGACATAACATGGTAGTTCTTTGGGGAGAGGGGAAGTTCTTCCTTCCCATGTTCACCAGCGTCTTATTAAAGATAATAGCAAAGATGAGCTGTTTCTGTCTCAGACAGTGTTGCTGGTTTTGCATGTACCTACGGTGCATTCTTGATTGGTGCCTGGTATGAAAGGGTTGGTTCAACCTGGGCCATCAAAGTGCTGGGACATTTACCTGGGGCTGCAGGGGGAGTGTGAGACAGGAAGAAAGGAAGTGACAAATGTTAATCTAGGATAGTAAAAGGTAGGATTGAGCAGGGAGCAAGAACTGGTTCAGAGAGGATACGGTACAGCTTGTCCCTGTAGGGACCAGGAGCTACTCTGGGCCAGGTTACTTTGCCAGGTATGAAACTGGAAGCAACCATTCCCTCCCAGGGAAGATGTCCATGCTGCCTGTTGCTTGTGCTCTCAGCCTAATTTGTCCTTCTGGAAGAAACTCTGGCCTTTGGACTGATCCTGTTAGACCTTGCTCCGTTTCATCTAGGCCCTTTGACTTGCCATAGCTCTCATCACCGGCCCAAACATTGGTTTTTGCCTCTCTGGTGGCATGCATGTGGAGCTAATAGGCACTCAGGAGGGCCTAGTGTTAGTTCCTACTGCATGGTCTAACGAACTCACCACCCACCCTGGTACAAACACCCCTCCTCTCTCCCATTCTCCCCTCCCACCCTTAATACTTTCTGAGATTCAACCACATCTAGATTATTCTTAGGTAGCTAGAAAAGGGACAACACAGAAATCTGAGCCGAGCCTCAGCTTCTCTGGCTGTCAGTAGCCACAAGGCCATGGAGGTAATTTAATGGCTGGGCAGTTTTAACACAAAGTCCCTGCTTGGTCTCTGCAGCACAGTACACATTGGATTGGGCCATATGGAGACTTTTCCACCAGATGCACTGACGGCTTCGTTCGCTCTGTCTGCAAAAATCTCTATTAGGGTTTTTTTTTTTTAAATTAGACAAATGTCAGTGTTTTATTCAGGGTAGGAAACTGTTTTCTGAGTTTGACAACAATGCCATTTTCAAAGAATCTCAGTATGGCGACTGCCTTTTCTTTGCAAACCTCCTTCCCACCTTGTGTCTCCTGCTTAGATAGGCCATGCCTGGAACATAGAATTGTCATACTGTTGCCACCGGCACCACCCTCTCTCCTTCTGTCATCCCTTGGAGCTTTATGTCTTCTGTGGCTTCCCACCTCCCAAACCCTTCTGCCCCATCTCCATCTGTTCAGAGACGATGGCTTCCCCAGAGAAGATAAAATGCAGAAAAGTAGTTAGCCTGGGGCAGAGCGTTTATGAAGCTTAACCTTCCTCCTGACAAACGTAACACTACTAAGCCCAAGGCTTAGTCCGGGGTTACCTTTGGGCCTTTCTACCTTCACAATTGTAGACTAGCAAGGAATCTCAGCAGTGCTCCCACTTCAGGCGTCGTGAGCTCTGAGTGTTGAGAATTCACTGCACACCTAGTTTCCTGGGATGAGAGGTGTGTTATGGAAAACATATCAAACCGAATTTGAGCTCCAGTTAGCCCAGCTATCTCACTGGCTACCAGGTTTCAGTTTTTGAGTGACTGAGACACTCCCCCAATTTCCTTATCCATACAGTAGAGATATTATGATCTACATCGTGGAACTGTTCTAAGAGTTAATAAGTGAGTTTATGAAAATCTCTTAACACGGCGTCAGCACCTTTGAAAGCTCTTTGTAAAACGTGGCCAGAGTTTTCTTTAGAATGGCCCAAGGCCTTCTGGGTCTGACCATAAGCTTTCCATATCCTTGCCAGGCCTTGTGCTGCCCATACATACAAACTACTTAGATGATGATTTAGAGATTCTTCTGCTTGCCCAAAAGCACCAAAAAAAGACTCATGATTCCTCAGTCCCCTGGATGGACCCTTTTGTGCCACAGCCTGTGTCCCTTGGTGTAGCTGTATCTCTTGTAAGCTGAGGCTTCTTTCAGCTGATGGGTGTGTGTGTATCACATAGCTACACCATACCCCCGACCTGAGTACTCAAGCTCAGCTCCTCCAGGAAGGTCTGCAATTGAGTTCTGCAAAGCCTTGTGCCTTTGAGAGATGCAATGTGGAGCCTTCGGTCAGGTCTCAGAGAGCTAGGACACTGTAGAGGAAGTTAGCCTGCAGATACACACAGGGCTCAGTCAGCTTTGTTGCTCTGGGTTCAGACTGACAATTTAGATGGATTTTAATGACTCCAAAGCATTTTATCTTTTACAACCCCTGGAACTGCTATGCACCCTTAACAAATTGCAGGCTTTCCGTCCCTTGCTGCCTGTCATCTTCAGTTAATACAGGGTCCATTAGGACTTGAGAAACTTATTATTGCAATAAAAAAATATATCCTATCCATATCACAGACCATATATCTGAATCTTGCATAACACTCTCCTAGGGATTAATCCATATTTTAACCAAGTGTCTCATAATGGTAATGTTTTGGTCCCGTGCACAGCCATTTCCCCGAATACTGAGATGGTAGTAGCAAAAGGTCACTGAGGTCAACAGACAGCCTCTCGTGGCATGATAGAGGACAAAGAGCAACCCCATGTCTTCTGCTAGGCTTCTCAGGAGCCTTCTGGCCAGCTAAAAATGTGACAGAGAGTGGACACTGATGTTGCTATGTCACCTTGGGGAAGCCCACTCTCCATTGCAGCTTATACATAGAGTGCAAGGTATGGCGCATTTCTGAGTTCATAGCATCAGTTCCTCATCAGAGCCATATTCTAACAGTCAGTGTTAAGCACACTCAGATTATTACATTCATTCTTTCAGCATCGGGGCTAGCAGGTACTATGCCAGAAGCAAAGAACTCACAAGGTTCATTTCAATGAATCCTTGTGCTTTTAACTAAATAAAACACCAGGCTAATGAAGAAGTTCACACTGGACTCCACAGCCATGCCTCTGCATGCATGCTGTTTCCTTGGGGACACATTCCTGCTATCATATCCTGTGGAAAATACACCTGAAATCGCCTGTCCTTCATCCCTATGAATCCCCTATGGCGTCATCATACCCATCTGCATTGCAATGCATGAGTGAGGCCCTGGGTGCAAGACCCAGCGTGGCAAAGGAAAACAAAACAAAACAATACCAACCCAAATGCATGCTCATGCTGGAGGTACAGCAGTAAGAGAAACAAACAGGATCCTTCCCTTCACGGAATGGTATCATAGAGATGGGATCATAAATGAAATGGTGGCATATTTTGTCTGTTCAGTATTGATAAGACTATGGGGAGGGGGGGGGGAAACAAGCAAGGAGCTTTGAAGGCTCATGGATGGTGGTGTGATCTCATGGAAGGCAGTCATGAAAAATGTCATTGTAAAGAAGACATGCATCACTTCTCGGCCTTTTGGCTAAGATCGAGTGAAGAAGACATGCAGTACAAACCTCAGGAAGCTTAGGAACACACAGAGCAGGTCATAGAAAAAGGAGGGGAGTGTCCGGATGTGGTTGTGAAACTTAGTGCTGTATGGTTGGAACAATTGGGAAAGATGAGAGTGAAGGGCAACAGGAGCCAGGCTGGATAGCCTTATGTGTATCACTGGCATTTCCATTTTATTTTCTACTGATGAGACCTGTGTATCATTCCTGCTAGAGAGGTCTGCTCAGGTCTACAGCTTTAGACCAGCTCTGAGCCCTGCTGTTCTTAGTCTCAGATTGCTTTCTTAACAAATTGCAGAGAAGGTCCATTCCCCCTTTCTTTCCCCCTTTAATTTTTTACTCAAGTTCTCCTGTGCTTTCCAACTGTCTCTCCAGGCCGAGGCTCCTTGGCTCGCCCTGCGTCTTCAGGACATCTTTTTCTTAGAGTTCACTGTTATGTGCTGTGGGAAATGATCTTGCCTTTCAATTTCCTCTCTATCACAACCATCATAAAGTGTTGAGGAAACTATGATACTCTTTGATGAAAGTAATCATAACTATATTTGACACAGATGATTATTTGATAAACTACAGACCCTGCTTCCTGGCAGGCTGTGCAGTGTGCAGGGCGTCTCCACCAGGAATATGGGAGGCACGTGGATCACAAGAGCATCCACAGTGTCCTAACAATGGCGACATGTCCAAGTGATGGAATGAGAGTTTGTGCTTTGACAAAGTCCCCTTTAGAAATCTAAATGTTTAGACAGGGATGATACTGACACTCTTCATTGGGGTCCTTGTGTGATGTTCGATGAGATGTGAGCTGATTTGCATGATAGGGGTGATCTTTCAAGAGAAAATAAGGAAGCTGGGCATTCCTTCCAGGGTTTGCTTCCTGTCTGTCTTTGGACATTCATACAATGAGCCTTCTTCATGATCTTCTACCGAATAAAAATATTCAAAAGGTAAAAGTCGGAGATTTGGCCAAACTCTTCTGACTTTAGTTCATGGACATTAAAAGGTGGAGCAATCCACAGGGAAGAACAGCAAACGTCCCACAAGAAAGCAGACAACTGTCTGGAACTTTGGGCTACAGCAGAGAGTGTTAGGGACCTAAGAGGATTGCAGATTTTCAGGTGGTAAATTGTTTTATGACACATGAGATTTGCATCTTCTAGTTTTATTACTATTCCTTATTTCTAGTAAGTACTCTGAACAACATGAAAAGAAATGAGGTCTGAGGAAAATAACTGCTTTTTGGCTACATAAACCCCCATCTATTTACCCAAAAAGCAGAGATTGAAATTACTGACTAGGAAGTAGGGCAATAGCCCAGTCAGTAGTGCCTTCCATAAAAACATGAAGACCTGAGTTTAGGTCTCTGGCACCCATACAAAAGCCAGTTGTGGGACTGCAATCAGTAATCCCAACATGAGGCGCCACCCACATAACCAAACCAATGAACTCCACATTCAGTAAGTGATCCTACCTCAAAACAAACAAACAAACAAACAAATAGGGGAGGCACTGAACGTCCATCATTGACCTCCATATACACCTAAGTGTATATGCATCCATCCATGCATGCATGTATGAACATGTAATCATTCAAACAAGTGCATACAGTGCACATGATGCATACGTACAACAAAATGGTCAGGAGAAGCAGTGAGATATACTTCAGGCCCTTGCCACTTGGAACATGTCTCTTTGAGAGTCATCTTGCATTGATACAGGCAGGCTCAATTAATGTCAGCATGGCTTACAATTTTCCAAGTTTACAACTGGACAAATAAGGGGTGGTTTCACTGGGAACCATTTTGAATTTGAGCCTTTCTAAGGGGGTGGTGCTATATAGTGTGATCCTCTCCGGAGATGCTAAACAAGGGCAGCCAGCCATAGCTGCTAGTCATTGCCACTACCATGATGGGAAAACATGGACCCCGCCTCATGCTATGTTGCTCAGGATGTGCAGTGGGTCAAGTATGTTAAAGGTGTTTTCAATTGACAATAGTTCTAACTTATCAAAGGTTTAATCTAGCTTAATTCCATTGTAAGTCAAGGAATACCTATACCTCCTTTTCTTATGCCTCAGTTTCTCCTTCCTGGCAAAAGACTGTGGGTCTTTCTCTGTATCTGCCACTTTGTAACTAAACAATCAATAGAGGAAAAAGCCTCTGAAGCCACACAAGGCAAAGTGACTTTGATTTCAGTGACTGGGAGATACGTCTTTGAATGTGCTGCCTCTTGAGTGGTCAGCAGGCAAAAAAGGAACACATCAGAAGATCTTCAAAGGCAGAGGGGTGCATGGGGAGAACTGGGAGCCTGAATCTGAGTGAAGGATTCAGAGAACAGCAGGCTGGGCTACAGCCACTGCCAAGCAATGGCAGCCTGGGGCTCTGCACACCTCCCAGCCTTGAAGTCAGCCTGGCGTTTTGTTCTATAAAGCATCTGCCTCAGCAGATAAAATGATTTTTTGACCTGAAGACCTACACTGACAACGTTGTAGACAAATCCCAAGCAGAATCGCCCGGCCTGTCGCTGGTCTCATGCCCTGGGTGCAGGTGTTTTTCCATTGCTGTGCAACACCAGGGGCTTTACACGGATGGATACGGCTGAAGTAAACCCTGGAACAGCTCAGGGCCACTTTCCCACTGTAGCCTTTCCTGGTGTGTTATTTTGTTCACTCTCAGCACACATTGACAGGTGTCAGGACTGTTGTCAGGCTGTAGGGTTGGGTGAGAACTCCAGCTCAAATACCCCTCTGGTATTCTATAACAGGTTCCTGAACAGACAGATTAAAAGATGCCTGAGACACCTTTTAGCAAGCTAAAATAAATCGCATGCCAATCCAATGTTCAGGATAGGCTCTGAGTGTGCTTACAGATCATGCATGGAACAGGCGCTGAGCAATAAACAGTAGATGTAATTAGATCGTGGCCCTGGAATCTTAATGAGAAGGATGTCCTGAAAAGTCTTACATCCTGGAGGGCCCCCTGCTAGACAGATGCATTGAAGTCATATAGCATTATTTACATCCCAGTGCTGATTTCTGAATGAGATGTGGGATTTCCTCCCTGTCTCTCAGAGGCCTGTTCATCAATAACTCTGAACTTCAAGCTGCAATAGGATCATCTCTTTTGCTAACACATATGAACCCCTACATCTCTTTGCCTATGCATGGCAGTGGACTGGGATCAAAACAAGCCCTGTTTTTGAGAACAGAAGCCTGTGAATCCAGCCTACGTATCTTCTACAAATGAAGCCAGATGGCACCAGAGCCTCCTTTAGTGGCAATAGTTATTTTCATTGTACTATACAGACACCAAGTATAGTATTGCTTTTTGTACCAAATCAGGGTACCTCTCAACTGCCCTCCTCCACAGCATAGCCACACACCTAAAGAACTACTTGCCATACCCTCTTCTGTGTCATCACCATCCTCTTCCACCTCAGTCATTTGTCCTATGCTTTTCAAATCTATCACATATTTCATATTTATCGTATTTTTTCTTGGAGCTGTCCTAGATACACACCTTCAAAGAACATCTCACAGTTTTTAGTCTCTGGGGCCTGGATGTCTCTAAGGATTCATGTCGATGCTTGTAGACTCAAGGAGATGCTACAAATATTTAGTGAAGCAGGCTAAAACTAGATGAGACAAGATTAAATGTGTACATTGTGCGTATCTCCTCCTTTGACCTCCTTACCCAGGGTTGTAGCTGTGTTAAGCAGTAGCAGGAGACAGATTGTTTTCTTGGTAAAGTAAGAAGAGTATTATAAAACAGATTATTTTCTTTCCTGCTGTCAAAAACACATATTTAAAGTCATCAGTTGGAAGCCATCAGAAGCTGAGCTGAGAAGTGTGGCTAAGCAGTCTTAAGAAAATGCTATTAACGATGACCCCTTATTCAAAGGAGATGTCGGGACTGCATGTCGGCTATGTGACTGCTGCTCTGGAATAAGTCCCCTTTAGTGACTGCCGTACCCTGACTAGTGATCGTTCTGCTTTGAGTGGGCCATGAAGTAAATATCAAGACACAATTTAACCGGGAACTGGGAGAGCAAATACTCACAAGTTTGGGGGCTCTGGGCCATAAAAAAATACAGACATTTGCCTTGAAAGTGGTAAATTTACAGCATCATGATTTTGTGCCAAACGAAGCTTGAAATGGATCATCTGAAGTACAGCATCCAAGTGGTAAAAAACAGTCCTAAAAACTTTACCTTCGTGTTAACAGGAAGCTTCAAAGGAAATGGTCCTCTTAGACCAAGGCAGTGTGCTCTGTGCCATCTTTACAACACCATACATAGTGTTTTCGAGTTGGAAAGGACCTTTGGGGTCTGGAAGTGGAGCTTCCTCCCTATGCAAAGATCCTGATGGAGAATTAGCCCCAAGCTAACTTTGACATGTACCTGTCTACCAAAGGAAGGTCTGTTCCAGAATAATCTAAGGGGCTGCTTTTATTGCCAAGCAGCTGGAGCTACTATGACTAATATAAACACGGTACCCAAATGACCCACCTCCCTAGAGGGAACAGTGGTGGCACTTTCAATGTGTTGCATTTTCTTTGATTTAAAACCATCTTCTTATTTTTTTCCAGCCAGCTACATTCATTGTTATGTTGACCTATTAAGGTGATTATAGAAAGCGTTGGTGGCCCAGCAGATCTCATTTCATCATGGCCAGCATCCTGCAATTGCAAGCTTCAGAATATGTCATAAATCCAGTAGGCTGACCATCTCCAGGAGCCCAGCAAAGAGGCTTCAGCTTTTTTTTGTTTCCACTTAGGCCTGGGTTATGGGTAGTAATAAACTCAGCAGTCAAGGCCAGAAATGTGATAATGGTGGGGAATGAGAGAAATGAGTGGAGAAGGAGAAGCCAAGCCAGAAAAACGCCCAGCTCTCCTTGCTTTGCTGAGTTTTCAAATTCATTAGCAAGCTCAATTATTCAATTCCCCCATTTTAATCTCTAATTAAACACTGCCGCACACACTGTATCTATGGAGAGTTGAATTGAAGTGGACTCTTTTTAATAATTGTGAACCTCTGATCTCTGTACTGTTAACCCAGGGGGGAGGGGGAGGAAAACTTATTTTATAACAAGAAAGGACGAAGAGAAGGGAAACTGTGAGTACCAAAAACTCCGTGCAAAGTGGTAATTGCAGAAGGATGTTATTTTCCCTCCAAATACAGCAAAGATGACTTATACAGCTTCCAGCATTTTTTCTATAATAATTTCTTAAATCAAAAGCATATTTGCTGACAAGAGAGTTCTTTAACACAGACATTCCTTTTGGAATAATTAGACAAGGCAGAACAAAACGAGCATGGTCTATCCAATATGTTGCCAAGGAATGATACTTTCTGTTTTTCTTATTTCACAATGTCCTAAGGCCCTGGGCTTCCTTTAAAAAGTAATATATTGTTTGGATGAAGTAATGAGATAAATATAGACAAAGACATAGGAAGGTAGTATTTTGCTAACTGAATTTCATTTTATTTAAAGAAAAGATCACCCTGAGAGAAGAAGGTACACTCACAGAACCTTAAAGGGGGTGGGATTAATATACAACAGGAGAAAAGAGAATATGTATGATACATGGTATGTCTTTCATGACCATAGCCATGGACAAATATTGGAAGGAAGCTGAGTCCTCACACCTAGCCACTTTCTGGCAGACTGCCTGGTAGCTGTTGGTTCTGTTCTTTACCACCTCAATAGGCTCCGAACCCACTGGGTTTAGTATGCCCTCTGAACCCATGGGAATCAACACCTATTCTCAGAGAAAGTTCTAGACCAATGTTTGTGAACCAGTTTTCTATACCAGGAAGGCCTAAGAATGAGTGCATTCTTTCACATCTCATCCCCAAAATTCTTAAGTGAATTACACAGGAATGTATGTTTTTAGAGATTATATGTTTCTGAGATTATAATTAAAATCTTTCTCCCTTCCTTTTCTTCCCTCCAAATCCTCTCATATGCCCTTCCTGACACTGCTTCAAACTCATGGCCTTTTTATACACTAACTTCTATTGCATGCATATATGTGTGTACATATATATTCCAAAATATAATATTTTAAATCACAAAAACATAAAGTTTACACATATGCACATATAAATGTATATGCATATTTGAATTTCAAATATCTAAATTAATTAAACAAAAATAATCAGACTGAGAAAAGCCAGAAGTTATAAACAATGGGAATTGCTCTACAACAGACACAGGAATATAATATTTGGCCAAAAACAAGGTCTCTTTTATAGATTATCCAGACTCCTTCCCTAGAGTTGGTGGATTTCTGTCAGTGTGAAATCTGGGACCCCCTACCCAGGCCTACTGATGCTCACATGAGACAAAAACCCTATGTATGTTCCAGGTGATTGACATTATTGGAGTGATACCCTGAGGGTCTTTCAGGATTCAGGGTAATGCTCACAAGAATCAACCAAAAGGTCCATTGACTTGCTGAGATATTCCAGTGTGGCTGTCCCCAAAGCCACCTAACAAATATTAGTATCATTTGTGGTAACAATTGTATGACATCAATTTCAGGGAAACTCATTGGCCAATTCCTATTTGAAAATAGAAAACCAGTTTTTGAAGTATCTGTCTTGAGTATTCTCAGAAGCACGGATTTGATTGGATATATCAAGTACGAAAAGAGAAAAAGATTTTCAAGCTCTGCTCTCATGATAGTTATGACCATGTAGAGGAGATGTTGTGTCAGCATTACATATGGTGGCTTGTACATCCAAGTTGTGACATAAACAGAATAGTGTTATCATTTGTATCTGGAATGCTTCCCAAAGGCTGGTGAGTTGAAGGTTTGGTTTTGAGATTGTGACACTAATAGCAAGTGGCCGAGCCTTCAGGAGGCAGAATCTAGAGGAGGAAGTTAGGCTATTGGCAGTCTGCCCTTAAGAAGGGAGACCTCAGCTTCTTCCAGCTCCTTTCTCTCTGTTCCTCTGCTTTCTGCTATAACCTCAAGCAGCTTAGCTTTCCTCCTTGCTCCCTGCTATGGTATGCTATTTTGCTATGGTCCCACACTGACAGGGTCAAGCAATCACAGCTGAAGTATCTGATTCAAAGCACTGATGGAGTATCAAGAGCTTCTGGCTCCTGTACGAGTTTCCCAGAAGGACCACCATCATCCCATCAGCCTTTGCCCATGTTTCCTCTAGTCAATATCTTCCTTCCTTACTGATCGAACAGTCTGTGTGCTCCCTCCGGCTCTCTGCATTTCCCTCCTGAGAGAATGGTCATGGATTTGCTGAGACTGTACAGAATTTTTTAGCCTACCAAGTTACTGTCTTCTCTTAAAGTAGCCTCTGCTCCCCAAGGAAAAGGGCACAACTACTTGCGGCAAGGATAAAGATGGTGTCTTTGTCAGCACTTCCCAGAAAAGGAAAAGGATAAGAGCTGAACTTAGAAGCAGCAGAAGCTTGAAGCATGCACAGGAGCTGGTTAGAGCCACAATCCCAGGGCCCAACATTTGGTACCACATTTTGCTCTTTACTGATACCCACTTATAGCTGATACCTAGTCTCATCTAGGGTCCTATCATTTCCCCATCTCCTGCCAACTTGTGATTCTCCCCATAGCTAAAAACCAAAAGATGGTTACTTGAACTAACTTGGAGCTGTTTTTGAACATGTTAAACAGATGCTATGCTTTCCTTCAAAAGGGACCCCCTGGAAGAGCCCTCACAGCCCTGAATATATACAATCAATACCTTGCCTCAACCATTGATACCTTGCCCATCAGTTAAATATCATTACAGGAAAGATTTCAACAAGATCACGGCACATTATACTTTAAAGTTTGACTTTAAAGGATGCCTGGGCTTTGCTGAAAGGCATTAGTAATGGAATTCTTTATCTCTGAGCTTAATTTATTCTGAGGAGAATAGGGCCATTATCTTAAATCTATTTTTTTTAACAGAGAAAACAGGCCTCAGAAGTCCAGCATTTATAAAGAAATCATTGTTTAGTTACCTTTTTGTTTAACCCTTTGAGGAAGGAAAAGAAGGGAGCTATTTATTAGAAAATAAATAGTATTCCTATTGGGCTGTTATTAATAAAGTATCTTTCTTCTCCTTTCCCCTTTTTTCTTCTTTCTCCTCTTCTTTTTCTCATGCTTCTTGCTTCCATCTCTCAAATGAAATTAAGAGACGTTTTAATAGTTAGGAATTCCACTGAACCCATTTTCCTTGGTCATCGGTGATGAGCGAGTCTAGGGTTTGGAAAATGCAGGGAAGGACAGAGGGAAGCCATTCTAGTGTTCCACTACCTGCTGTCAGATGAATGCAAGCCCCCGTGTTTGCACACCAACCATGATCTCTCTGACTCAAAGGACAGGTTCTCTCTGTGCAATGGAGCTGACCTGAGGAGTAACAACCCTGCTGCATCTTTTACAAAAAACCAAAAGCCAAGTGACAACTTGCAGGACTCATTTCCTCCACACCAGCTAACTGAAGAGCACTGCTGGTCTGGCAGGAGACCAGACCTCAGAGTAAGTCTTTAAGAAGATGTTGTACCTGTGGGGGCCCCCTGGCTCACCTCACTCCCACATTCTTGACTGTTTATCTCAGTTCTGATAGGTTAAACTCAACCATGAGACATCCAAGACTTGGGGATTGCTTGTAAACAAAACGGTATACTCAGCTGTTGTCAAACTTCGAGGCAGCTGCTTCCCTAGGCCTAGGCTAAAACAAACTCTCTATTCATTGCTTTTGTTAGATAGCACCTTTAACTACAGCTGCTTCTGGAATCTGTCCTAGGATTTGTCTGGCCTGACAAATTACATGACTCCCAAAGGCCCATCAGTGATCCAGCTCTGAGGAAATCTTCTGCTGCATTGCTGTATACAGCTTAAATGGAAAAGAAAAGCGAGCCCTATTATAATTCCAGGAACTGGAAGCTAATCAGAGCCTCACATCTGCCTTTCAGCTCCTTTCTGCCTCTGTCAAGTAGGATAGGTGACCCTTTTTGTAAATACTGCTGTTATCAGAGATTTTGTGTTTAATGGTTACTGGGTCATATTTTACAAGTGCAAATGACTTTGAGGCCCTCCATTTACTTCTAAGTAATCGGCATGTCTACAAGTAGAGAAAGGCCATAAAGAAGCAAGCAGGCTCCTGTTCTGGTCAGCAGCTCCTGATATTCATTATCTCCAAGTCTGAGAGGCAGTGGCTTCCCAAATCCCACAGGTGGGGGTTATACTTCCATCTGTAAGAGTGCGGCACAGGCTCTTGGCTCTGTTTTCAGTTTGGCTTGGTTTTTTGGCAATCCCACCCCATTCTGGAAGTTGCTTATTTGTGACTGGCAAACTGGCTTTCTACCTTCAGTGAGCCTTTGTTGCCTGCAGCCACACTAGCCCTCTAGAATGACATGACAAGATTGCCACCACCCACCCCACCCTCCCCACCCTGTTATTACAGCTCCTCATCTTACAGCATTCCCACTGATCAGACAAGACGTGTTAGAGGACAGCTGAAATGGGGAGACAAAGTTAACCACTAACCACTGCAATCCCCACTTACTTTGGCATTTGCTATATGCTTTGAGTTATGTGCTATTCTTTTAAGTTGAATATAAACTGGAAAGAACCAGGTTAGTCATATTTTTCAGCTTATGGCATATCATTATTTTCACATTTATAAAAATATATATCCCACCTTAATCTCTGGCTCTCATTTCCCTTCTTTATCCACAGGTAACACATTTAATATGTAAGACATCTGCCTTTGGTTATATCTGTACCATCAATATATCATTGATATATGATGCATGACATATATGTATCATTTATGTGACTTCTTTGATTTACTAAAGTGATGCTGTGTACTGATTATTCTTCCCCTTAAGAATTCTCAAGGGAGCTGGGCGTGGTGGGGCACACCTTTAATCCCAGCACAGGCAGAGGCAGGCGAATTTCTGAGTTCAAGGCCAGCCTGGTCTTCAAAGTGAGTTCCAGGACAGCCAGGGCTATACAGAGAAACCCTGTCTTGGAAAAAAACAAAAACAAACAAACAAACAAACAAACAAAAAGAATTCTCAAGGGGTTCTTATGCTGTTAGACCCTGATCATTGTTTCTCATTAGTGCATTCTCAGCATTTTATTTATTCATTTGTTGTTTGATAGACCTTCTCATCACTGTGGACCTATGTAAAAATCCTAGCACTCATACCACCTGAGGAGAGAGCTTTCTGTGTCTAAGTGTATTTTCACACACAATTCTATTAAGCATTGCCTGACATGCTGTAAAATAACTGACCTCTTTACAATCTCAACATTGGTTCAGTGTTCCAGTCTCCCCTCATGCTCACAAGACTAGGTGCTCCCTCACTTACCTAACTGGCACAGAGCAGTTTAATGTCATTTTATCCCCTGCCTTGCTAATAACTGTGATCTGAGCTCTTTGTTCTCATCTGTCCCCATGACAGGAAGCAATGGCTTTAGGCACTAGGGTCAAGCCATAAACTACCTGGGAATGCCGGGATTAAAATAACCAGATGAATAAGGTAGTGACTCATAGACCTGTAACCACACAGTGATTACAGGGAGTCCATGGGCCCAGCAGAATGGGACCCACGGTGACATCCTGAGCACCAGCCCCCAGGCCCCAGCCGCAGAGAGGAAACTGCAAGGTGCTTCCAGGCCCAGCTGCACGGGGAGGTGCCCTGCATCAGCTGGTCTGTGCAGACTCACTTGGCTTAACGTTTCTGACAAAGTCGCCCACAAGTGCCATCTTATCAGAGGATCAATTTTATATCAGAGGGTCATTAAATTCTTTTTCATGAGAATAAAATGGGCTTTCGCTGCTGCGTGCTGTACTGCCGCTCGTCCGAAACTGGAGATGAAATCAAAGTGGAAGAGATTTAACCAAATTATCCGTCTTCAGAAAATAAGCTCCGCTGCAAATGTATTTTTGATGTGGTATTGTGCAACATAGAGAGAGGAAAAATAAAAATACTCTAATGGCCCTGTTATATACAAACAGGAGGAGGCTGTGGGTTTAACGCTCTGTAGGAGCAGCTTTCTCTTGCCCATCTAAGGGAAGGAGATTTAGGGATCTGAGAGTTAAATATCAAGGCACAAAGCTCATGATGGACTAGGTGAGGGCCCAACTGAATTGCGTACCACATCATATCTGCTATGTGTCTGTTTATATTGTATATGTACATGCTCGTATGTGTTTATATGTGTGGGTACATACATGTGTGCACATGTGCATGGATGCCAGAGATCAGTGTGGGTATCCTCCTCTGACACCTTCCACCTAATTTTTTTTGAGACAGAGTCTCTCACTGAACTTATTGATTCAGCTAAGCTCATTAGCCAGTGAGCTTCAGGGATCCACCTGTCTGGCTCCCTTCCTGCCTCCAGCTCCAAGGTAACAGATACATACCTCTGTCTATGACTTTTCATATGGGTGCTAGGTATCTAAGCCCAGGTCCTCATGTTGGATAACAGGCACTTTACCCACAAAGCCATTTCTTCAGTTCAGCTTTTAATTGTCCTGGAAGGTGTAAATCCTTAACAATAACAACAAAAAGCTTCTGCTAAGTTGCGTCTTCTCGACTTCCAAAACTTGTCTCTTCATCTTATCTTCTGACCGGCAAAAAGCATTCACCAGGCTACACCCACCATGGAGCTTTTCCCAAGGTGGGGGTCACATGCGTTTACCCCATCCAATTGTACACTGGGGTTTGCTTTATCTATGCAATTATTTACAACCCACATTCATAACCCTCTCTTCCCCTTATTTTGAACACATGGCTCATAGAAAGCATGGTACAAAGAGGCCCGTAGAGCATAGTCAGGATTGCTTAGCTCTCAACACTGTAAATGTACTTGAAGAGCATCGTTCTTTCCTGCTACCTTTGTCCCCTTCTTCTTAGGCTCCTTTGGCTCTGCACAGTCTGTGAGTAACAAAAGAAAGGCGCCAGCTATATCAAAAGAAGAGAAAGACAATATCTACTAAAGTACCCCGTGAATGTGTTACATGAGCGTGCATTTGATTGGAGGCTGAGATGTAAAGAATAACGAAGCAGGAATGTTTGAATAAGACATAAGTAGATGGTTCTAGAAATGAACCCCATAATGAAAGTGAATACCCACATGCCAGAGACTAGCACAGAGCATGCTATTACCTGGCTCGCTCTCATCTGTGGCTGAGTACAGTCTGGAGATCTACAGAAGTAAAATCTCCATCCAGCTTGCTTGGGCTCCTATACCATAGATGGTGGACACTGAAGCCTACAGGACAGTCATCGCATTCTCCAGGTAGCTTTCCAGAACATCTAATCCATCATTCCATGTTCTAGAACACCCTTGGTGTTTCGTTTTGAGACTTAGTTACATTTGTTCTTCCCAGTAAAGATTTTCTCAAGCACATTTGCCAGTGATCTTTGTAGGACACGGGAAACTAGAGGATGCAGAGGGGACCCGGGAAGCACATATCACAGACCAGGTAGATCAGAAGCAGCTCACTGGTGTGGCTGGGCTCAGCCACGCCCTCTCTTTTCCTCTTTGCAGACTAGCTAAGAGGAGGCTCTGGCTCAGACAGTCTAGGGTTAGTTTCTTAGGTGTGCAGCTGCCTAAAAGTGGATTAGTAGGCTCATAGGGCCTTTGAGAATGCCTTGCCTCGGATGAATGGGGCCTTGCCTCTCAGAGGTCCAGCTACATTTTATATTTGCCATAAGCCACACATGTGCTCTTCGAGGAGAAAGGGAATTAGAAAAACTATTTGCAAGATAAGTAAAGAGAAATGTAATCCCTGAGTGGGATGAAGGGTGCTTTGAAATGAATGGGGGATAATCCTTTTGTTGACTATTACAAATGCACTTTATTTCTGCATTATCTGGCTGTGAGAATGTGCCATTCGCTCTAGTGACAAAGCCACTGCAGTTTCTTCTCTTTATGTCATCTTAAGTGTGACTGCAAGTCCTGTTTATTGCCTGGGGTCTGAAGCAGCCAGCTCAATGAGGGCAGCTGGGTCATATGGCCACTGTGGCTCCTGACAGATTGAGTTTTTGTACCAGGCTCTGGATAGCAGTAAATAAGGGGTGGTTAGGGAGGTGGCTATGTTGCTATCTAACACCCACCAGCACCAGAGGCCATAACCCAACACTCTACAGGCACTTTGAATAGCCAGACTTGTAACTCTATTCTTGAGCAGTCTGGGACCTGGGACCAATGCCTCTCTTTCATGTGTCTGTATTCAGTTCTTTTGAAGAGGGTTGTAGAAAAATTCAGAGGGCTTGTTGGAGAACGTTCATTGGAAATCGCTTGGGTAGAGCACATGATTATGTGTGATTGGGGGCAGATCTGTAAATACTAAATAAGAAGGTGGAAATATGCTTAGATAAAGCTGAGTCGATGGTTTTAGAGAGCAAACAGTTGATGAGAATGAGAACACCCTCATTGAACTCTGATTGTTTTCTTTCATTTCTTCCCCCTTTGACAAGAAGGTTTTTGTGTGTGTAGAAAGCAAGCCTCCTGAAAGCTCTTACTAGGAACAGCCATGGGCTACAACCTATGGGAATGGAGAGTCTCTCTTCCATGAGGTATTTCCTGAACCTCTCAGGCTTGGGGAGAGATGTGGAGCTCAGCACATGTTTAGCATGCTTGAGGCTCTGGGTTCCATCTCCAGCACAGGAAGAAGGGAAGAAGGAGGGAAGAGAGGGAAGCAGGGCTCAGTCACTCAATAATCCGTTGGTTTGAACAGAGAATCTGAAACCCCATACCCTGCAGACTCCTGGGGAAGATGGAGAACATTATGAGTAATGCTTACACCCACTTGGGGCAGCTAAAATGGTGCCCGTCATTTCCATCAACTTGACACAAACTAGAATTATCTGGGAAGAAAAGATTCAGTTGAGAAAATGCCTCAGTCGAAGCACCTGTAGGCAAGTCTGCAGGGCATTTTCTTGATTGGGCAATTAAAGACTGATATGAAGGCTCAGCGCACTAGGGCCAGTGCTACCCCTGGGCAGGTGATCCTGAGTGATCCAAGAAAGAAGGCTGAGCAAGCCACGGAGAGCTAGCCAGTAAGCAGCATTCGTACATGGTCTCTGATCCAGATCTTGCTTGAGTCTAGGTTCCTGCCCTAAGTTCCTGTCTTGAGTTTCACCTTGGCTCCCCTCAGTGATGGGTTACACAGATGGGAAGCTACAAGAGACCCTTTCCTCCCTAAATTGCTTTTAGTCCGTGTTTTAGCCTAGCAATAGAAAGTAAACCAGGACGCACACTATAGCAGACTGTAGTTTTTTTAAGTGGGAACGAGCACATTTAAGTATAATTGGAAGTGGGGGGGGGTGTGAAGGTAGAAGAACTAGCAGATTTGACAAAGAAGACGTGAAGCTTCTCAGTCAAAGGGAAGTACATTGCTGTCGCTTGGTATTCTGGATAGGTCAGCCTTAGATAAGATTGATTACAGGGAGTCTAAAACTTCTGGGCTCTCAGGTGTCTGGTTCACTGTTACTGTTAGGGCATGAGCTCAGCAACAAATTAAGTGTCCCCAATAAATGCTAATAAGCCCCAAGAGGAAGCAGGGGCATTCCCATGCATACCAAATGCACTCATTAGAACCCCTGCCACCATGAAGAATAGCAAAATGACCTTGCAGTCATTAGGAACTTAAAACGCTATGACTTAAGTTTAGAGGAACACATATTACATTGTAGAACCTAATTAGTGTTACCTTTGCTAATCGCTACCTCGCATCGAGCCTGAATGAATAAATGCATGATAGACATTTGAAGCATCAGACATAACCCCAGTGCTATTTTTTTTTAAAGATAGTGAAATTACAGAAGAGCCATTTGAAAAGGTGTTTTTCTGAGCTGTTGAGTGGTTTGAGAGGGGGGGGAGGGGCTGGGCAGTCAGTATGTTTATTTGCATGAATGCTAAATGCGGGGAATTTTTTCTCCTGAGAACACCATTTTTCTCCTATCCTTCTTGAATGTGAATGCGGGGATGTCAGACAATGGAGCAAAATTACTGTAGCGCCAAAATCCAACCCCAGCATGAAAACAGCTGCTTAGGAGTATGTATCCCACAGACAATTAGAATCTTCAGCTTTATCTCAGCACAGCTCGACAGCAAGGTGTCGGGCAGTACTCTGTGGCCAGGAGCAAGCAGATTTGTTCACCAGATAAGTACTACTCACATCTGTCTTTTGTTCATGCTTGAGGGAGTCCAGTGAGCTGCACGCACTGTCTTGGCACTGGAAGGAAATACAGAGCCCCTCTGTCCCATCTCTGTGTTGTTGTCACCAAAGCTCTGGAGACAGAGCTCAAGCTATGGCACTATCTCTGTACTTGCTACTGAAAACAAAATCAACAACAGAAAGGTTGAGCCTACTAGCCACACCCACTCCCTAGCAGCACACACACACACACACACACACTACAGAGCATGCCTTACACCCAGCTGTGCTCAGCATTTGTAATAAGGGTATAAAAGGAAAATCATTTTCTCAGACTTGTCATTTTTTTCCTTCTTAAGGATAAATGATAGCTGATGTTTTGAGGGGGAAAAAAAGGTTGTACCAATCTCAGGGCCCCAACTGCATAGATCCTAAATGCTATAGATTAAAATCGAGCCATAAAATTCTCTAACTGTGAACAGCCCTAAAGTCAGCTGGGCACTTTGGAGATCCGAGAGGACTAAAGGTCCCCCAAAGTCCCTCAACTGCCCTGGGAGAGCAGGAAGGAGACAGAACCAGCGATTTACATATTGAATCCATCGGTGCTTTTTGAGAAAAGCAAGGCACTTCTACTACTGAAAACTGCTGGAAGCTCACCAGGCAGCCATGGAAAACAAGGAACTTGTGTATCTTCCCTAGAGCTGCAAGAGCACACCAAGCAAGGACCAGAATTTAGGCCTCCTAAGACCCAGACTGAAGAAAACCAGCCATTCATGATGGCTTCATTCAATGATAGCAGGCATCAAATTCTGAGCTCATTTTTGCAGATTCATTTTCTTATGCTGGGTTCCAATGACCATGTTCCTCTGCATTACTAGAGGTTCACAGACACTTTGGGAAGATAGGAGGGTCAGATGGTGCTGTTGCCACTGCTCCAATGTAGCATGCCCTGATGCCCACTCTCTAGGAATGGCAGAACCTGGCAGCCATTCTTTTTTGCCTCTTTGATCAGGCCTGGATTATAGAAGCTAAGTAGCTTCTAGGTGATTGAAGTCTGTCTGTCCTTACATCTATATAATTTCTGTGTGTGTGTGTGTGTGTGTGTGTGTGCGTGTATACACATCAGAGCTGATGCACAGGTCTGCATGTGCACATGGAAGCCAGAGGTCGACGACAGATTCTGCCTACCTTGGTTTTGAGGCGAGACTCATACCGACCTGAAGCTTGTCAAGTAGTCTAGGATCTTACTAGCTAGATCCACCTCTGCTTCCTCAGTGATGGGATTAGAAGGGCTAGGCTTTCTTACTATGGGTCCTAGGGATTCAACTCAGGCCCTCAAGATTGCCCAGTGAGCTCTTTACAGTCAGAGCCACTCTGAGCCTATTTCTCTGATCTCCAGGCCACTTGACTCCTTGGTAACAGGCTTTTGCTGCCTGATGGAGGAATGACTACCAGGAAGTGTTGAGGGTGGAGTGCTCCCACACTCCTTCAGCCAAGAACTTACTTCATCTACCCATGGATAGTGGGGCACCAGGAAAGAGAAATGACATCTTTCTCCACTTCCCCTCTCTTTCCCCTTCCTTCTAAATCCTCTGTCCTTTAAAATATTGAAGATTCAAAACTGAAAGAAGAAGCTACGCATAATTAAAATTAATCTTTGTTGCCCCGATGTCTGAAACTCTGGGAAGTCATTATCAGAGTCAGACAGTGATATTTTGATACCCTGGAATCTTTTTGATATAAGGAATAAAGTTCTATGTCATGAGAAGATAGAGAGCCATGCTATTTCCTAATCACCCTTTATAATTTGCAGTGTCTTGGGATGCTTTCTCAGATGTTTCCACCATGGCTTATGTGCACTTCAAACCCATGTGCCTGTTAAATGCAGGAGCTCGGTGCTGAATTAATGACAGCAGCTTCAAACGCCCACCTCACTGGCAGGCTGGAGATCTAAGGATGAACTCAAAGAGGGTGATAGGCCTTTGAAAATTACTAAGCACAAACAATAAATCTCATTAAATAAAGTCAGCAGAGTGGGCTCAAAAATGCAGTAAGACATGTGGGGACAGGAAGGGCTAGAGTCCGCCTTCGCATTGACTTTTATCAGTGAACTTGATGGGGAGGGCTGAAAGAAGCCAGCTGTGTTGGGGAAAATCACGTGACCCAAATGAAAGCGATCCTGAGGACGATGGCCAGTAGGATGCTGTGGAGACAGGGTTATCCTGGGCAAAAGAGTGTGCTCCAGGGTGATGACAGTGTCACAGTTGGGATCATTAATGATTCTCACTGCAACATTGGTAGAGTTCAAGGAAAGCAGGGGTTTGGAGCAGGGCCAGCCAAAAAAAAACAAAAAACAAAAAACAAAAAGTACAAAGCAGACAAATTAACAGTCAATACTGTGAGCCACCAGTTCCCAAAGTCCTTAGATGAAATGTGTAGTCCCTGTGTCCCACAGAGGCAGACCCACTTTCAGGGTGCCTCTGACCAGAGGGAGGGAAAGAGGAAGGTACTGGTGTTGAACGGCAAAGTTCTTGATGTGATCCAGTAGGGAACTGTACAAACATTGGAGGACAGCCATTGCACCAGACCAACATGTGGTATTTCCAGAAGCAAATTGGCTTGCTGCTTGTCACAAGAGTGGCACTATGAAACCAGAGAGAAAGCAGAAGGCCTACTGGACATGGGCATAGGTCCACTCTAAACCAAAGATCCCGTGATGGCAATGAAGTCCTTAGCTGGCTGCCATTCCTAGTCAGGGCTGGATGGTTCAAATGCAGCACTCTCTAGGGGCTGTCAAGGGGAAACCAGGTTTCTTTTATGAAGCTGCCCAACACAATTCCTTCTCTCTCTTTTTCTCTCCTACTCAGATTTCTCCTCCTTCCTTCCCCTCCTCAATGATTCTAACCCCATTTTAATTCAAGAATTTACCTACAGAGATCACACTGACCCCTTTCTCCAAGAATGGAAGGGTGTGGGGTCCTTCACCAGAGATTTATTTGTGATTGTGACTGGGGCGGGGGGGGGTTATTTAAACTAATTTTATTATTCATGCCATAGACAATTTATGCAGTGAATACAATTAGTGGCTATGATTGGCTGCCACAGCTAAGGGCTAAAAGTACCACTTCCTTAAGTATGCAGGCAAGGAAGGCTGAGAATATTAGAAAAATAATCAGTCATAGCAGTGTGTTTTATGAAGTGATCCCACAAACTTTTGGTTTTATTTATTTTTATAAAGGAGCTAAATTAATTTCCCAAACACCCTGTGAAAGTAGCCATTTCTAAATTGCTCTCATAATTTTCCAACGTTTTCTATTGTTTATGCCTTTGTGAGATGTCACTGGATACAAGTGGAGAAGTTGCCAGCTTGAGGTATAGGTTCCCATAAACTCTTTCCAGAGAGTCCCTCTGATGCCAACTCTTTCCAGAGAGTCCCACAGAAGCCCTGATGCAGCCCCCTGTATGTTAGTCCAGTTAGTCAGGAAATATTTGAGAAACAAGACTTGTATATAAAGATTTACAATTTTAAGTGGAGAGGAAAGAGAAAAAATTGACCCCTCTTTTCTTTTTCTTTTCCTATGAGAAGCAGTCAAAAAAAAAAAAAACAGACATAAAATCAAAACAAATCTTGTTGTGTTCAAAGGATGGGCTATACCGTTCAGCAGTCGAAGAGAGTGAGTTGCAGATAGAGTCAGGTAGAAGCATCCTAGGAGACAGATGTTAAATGACAGAAGTCAGACAAAAACTGAGTTCATACTTTTTGCTTCCACTTACGGAAAGCATTGGAGAAGAAAACTGGTCTTTAGAGATAGAAAGTGGATCGATTTCCACAGTAAAACTGCTGAAGAAGGCAAGAGAGTCCCCCTAAGTGTGTATGAGAAAGCTTTGAAGGTTTGGTCCTGCCCACTGGCCTCATTGTGATGGTTTCCAGAGGGCATGTATACCCAAACTGGTCACATTGTACAGTATGATGAGAACTTTTCTGCTTACTCTGTGCAGATGTTATAAACAGCAATACAAGAAAACAACATGCAGTACAGGTGTACATGTACACATGAATTCACCCATAAACACAGTCAATATCATCCTTAGAGACGTGAAAGAGAAGATGGTTATTTTCCTAGGGTCTCAGTTGTCCCTTGCAATTGTGCTAGGACTTAAGGTCTATGGAACTGAACTTAGGGATATTTAGTAAACCTCAATTAGCACAACAATCTACTTACATCTTTACTGAACATCTTCTTGGAACCCACAGAATCCTGAAATAGAACATCTTAGGATACGAGGGCCTGAAGATAGCCTAGGCAGCATGTTTTATCTTCAGAGAGCGAAGTCATAAGCTGTTAGGTACCAGACTGGGGGCCTATGGGCTCTAAAAAGGATTAGAGAAAGAAAGGGGGAGAGAGGAAAAGAGAGGGAGACAGAGAGAGAGAGAGAGAGAGAGAGAGAGAGAGAGAGAGACAGAGACAGAGACAGAGACAGAGACAGAGAGACAGAGACGGAGACGGAGACGGAGACGGAGACGGAGACAGAGACAGACAGACACAAACAGAGAGAATAATACTTTGTGGCACAATCAAGACAGAAGATCCAGGATTTTGAGCCTGCTCTCCTATATTCCTGATATAGGAAGAATCTGAAAAGCGCCCTTTAAATCCATAGCACATCAGAGCAGGCCTGAGGTGGAAGAACCAAATGAGCTCCCTCACTTCAAAGGCACTTCCAGTCCCCAAGAGCTATGCACTGTAAGTGGTCTGACATCAGCCTTTGTGGCTGCCACATAGTCTTCACACTCCCAGAATTTTCTTCCTAGATTCTTGTGTCAATCAACTCAGGCCTCTTGATCAAACCCCTGGCTCATCAAAAATGCACTGAATGTGTGTTACATGTTCCCTTATGAATTTCAAGTGTTTTCATAGAATTGCATTATGATCTTCTTACCTTGGTTCTGTGGAGTCTATGGAGCAGGTCCTAGTAGGATCCCTGTTTGCCCAGATCTTTCATTAAACAGAGAAACAGGAGTAAAGCCTTTCCACTTACCTGTTTCCATCCTACCTTCCTCCTTCTTGGATCTCTTCTTCCACCCCTAGTGATGTGGTGCCCATACCTCTTGTTATTGATGCTAATGGGACTTACATAAAGTCATCTCGCGGTTGAGAAGTGAGTGGATATTACAAATGCAGCCTTCTTCCCACTATCATGATTCCCTGCTCTGTATTTGATTAATTTCAAACATTTCACCCGCACATGTTGTTTCTAAATTTCTGGGCACCATGGGTACCCTGGTAGAGTAGGACAGAAAGACTAGAAAATGAAAAGCACTCATTGAATCCCCAACCCCCCAGGTCTCTGCCTCTCCCGGTCTATACCAGCAGTGTTAGATGGATTACAGGAAATACAGCTAGCCAGGAAGAACAGTAACCTTTCTGACTTCATGAAGTTGGGGGAAGAATAGCACAGGAGCTAAATTTGGTCAGAGAGGAGGATCCCCCTTGAAAAGCTTGCTGATCGTGACCATAACTGAAACAAATCTTGGTCTCCAATCCCCAAAGCATCCCCCCACCGTCCCACCAGCAAGACACACTTGTCTGTTAGTCTTAGAGAGATGAATGCTTACTTGCCCCAGTCCTCATAAGCTATGTTCAGAGTGAAACCTGGACAATTATCATGAGTTTGAGATGTTGCCAGTGACGTTGTAACTTAATTATTCATAGGCTATCATTTGCAAATTGCTTTCCATAATCTCATATGCAGTTCACCTTTCATGGATTCCTACCTGCATCCTCCTCTCTCCCCTCTGCCCTCCCCCATTCTGCCATTTGGCAGGACAGTCAAGGTGAAGCAAGTGTAGGGGAGGGGGCTGATCTCTAACTATGGGATAACCTTAGGTTTTGACCTTCATCCTCCCATTCAGAATCATTATCCTTTTTTTGCTTGAACATTGAAGGTTTCTCTTTTCCCCCAGGAGACATTTCTAAAACTGATCACCATTGGTATGTGAATCTTTCTGTCAAGAGTAGGACAGGATAAAGAATGTGACCATTATTCTTTGCCTATAAAAGCAACCTCCTTCCAGTTGTTACTCAAAAGGCAGACTAACCCGCTTGACTCCAGGTCACCCTGTGCCCTGATATCCTAGATCCAAGACCAGCCCAATACTTAGGCCATGGGACCAAGTTGTTGGTAGAGTGCAGAACTTCTTGCTCTCTATCCCAATTATTCGATAATACTCTAATTAACCACCATAAACTTCAGAGGACCCAGCTAACTATAATTGAGAGATCAACGGAGGCTTCATGGAGTTAGATGTGCATACTAATTACTGAATTATCCAACACCTGTTTGGGAGTATAGCATTGAAATCTGGCTTTGTTTTCAAGCACAAGACCTTCTTCCATTGAAGAAGTTTGTCTTTGGTGAGCAAAGTGGAGCCCACTCCTTATCTGATGTCTTTTACTAGTACTGGTAAGAGGGAAACAAAGGCAATGATAATGAAACTTGATAATGCAATATCTATGCAGCCAGATCTCAGGACCAATTCTGAGGGGGCACAATGAGACTGCTGGAAATAGACACTAATGAGCACAGCATCATCATGATGGAGGGAGTGACACTCTGGATTGGCCCATTTAGCTCTATATCTGAACACCAACGTTGTTTCTGCATTGTTTGCATCTGGCTCCCTCCCCCGGAACTGGATTGGCACCACCATCTAAAAGCTATTCATGGGTCAAAGCCACTTAACATTGTTACTAAGACTAGCATGAGCCTGCTGTAGGCAGAGAGTAGCAGGAAGCGGGGGGGGGGGGGGGGGGGGAACAGGGAAGTTGTATCCAGCTAGATAAGGGCAAGCAAGCAAGAGAACATGGGATTAAACAGAGAAACAGGTGGAGCATGGGCAGAAAAGAAACTTTGCCTGAGTCCCATTTCTCATTTTGACTGATTAGGTTCAATAACCCACAATCAGTGAATTCAAACCAGAGAGAAATCAGGGCTTAGCCTGAACTTCATATTTTTTTAGAGGAAGCGTTTGTCATCAAATTGAAAGATGGCACCTCTGTTCAAAGCTCAAAGAACCTTAGAATTAGACTGTACAATGGAATATGCTTAAGACCTGCAACCTGAGATAGTGCCCATGCCAGGGGCTTCCCTCTGCTATCCTCAAGGTAGCTCATATTCTCTTATTCAAAATAGAGAAAACTCCCAGTTACCACTAAGAACTGCCTGCAAGAAAATTGCAAGGCAGATTCACTACTGCTGGCTTTTTCTCAGTTGGAACAATTTTGATGATGATCATGATAATGAGGTTGGCAAGGATGGTGATAATGATTAATACGACCATCAGTATTCACAAACAATGCAGACAATACTAAAATAGATCATAGGGATGCTGAGAGTCTAGCATGATCTAAATGTACACTGCCTTTCCTAGAAATTCAATGCACTTGACATGTCTATGCCTGAAGATTTCTCAGAGCATCCATCTCTTGAACACTCTCCATTTCCATACCACCTCTTTCTCTGGAAATGCTGAGCTCATCATGAAGCCAACACATACTTTAGAAGCCACCACACTGAGACTCCTTATGCTTCCACCAGACTTCTATGTTTGGGATCCAGTTAAACTTGACCGAGATCTTTTCAGATTTTATACAGTTCTGCATTTGGGATTTTTTTCTCCTTGTTGACATATAAAAATGAAGTAGTGCCTGTCTAAGAAGGAAGAAGTAAAGTATCCATAGTTATGGACTGGCACTAAATTCTTCTCCCATATGGCAGCCTTTGAACCAACCCTATTTCCTTCCACTGTCCAAGATGAATCTGTGGGTACTCTACTAACTTTAAATTGGCAGAAAGGTTTCAATGTGTAAAAATAGTATAGCAACATTTTAACACATTTCCCTTTCACGCGCATTTATTCACAAAAGGTTGAGTTAAATTCTCAAATCCAAATGATGGAAAATTTAGAAAACACTGCCATGTGTTCACTGTGTAATTCGAAGTTACCTCATTGCCAAAAAGCACTGGGTGGATTTCTTAGATACTTACTACCACCACTCCTCCTCTGCGCAAAGTAGGGCTGCTTTGTATTTCCAGATGATCTGACCTTTTCCTCTTCATTAGCCTCTCCAGAGAGGTGATGCTTTTAAGCTCTCCAACAATTGTGGTAAGTCTTCTCTCATTTCTTTAAGGAAGAGACCTCAAAATCTGTCTTTTAGAGCGTTAATTAACTCATCTCCTGAGTCACGGTCCCTTCCTGCTTGCACATCTGTTTTATAACCTTGCTGAGTTCTTATCTTGGACTGCAGAGATGTGAGACATCCTCCTTCACTTTTGTGCACATTCCTGTCATAGACCTGCCCTGCATTCGTCAGCACTCTGTAAGAGTATTTCCTAAGACAGCCCTTCATTCATTAGGCTTGATTGGCTCATTGTGCTTGCTTGAACTTTGAACCCAAATCACAATCTGGTCACATACGTGTAATGGGAAACATCTACACATTGGGTCAGCCTTACATCATATGAGGCAAAACACATTGGGTAAAAGAGATTTAGGATCCGTTGATATATTCTAGAGAATGTCTCTTCAACAGTCGTCCTAGAGCTGCTTAATCTAGAGGCTTACGTGGAGTGAGATTGTTTGAGGTGCTCAATGCACTACCTCCACAATAATGAATAGTCTTTCTAGGGATGGAGTTCCACAAGTGAATTTTAAATAACATGAGAACCAAGGTACTAGATAATTTTATCTAACTAGTACATTTAAACAAGTTTATTTATTCATGAATGGCTAGTGACGTATAGAGTCTTAGATTTCAAAAGTATCTTAAATATCATTGAAGTCATTTGTGCAGTCTTCCCAGGGGCCCAGAGAGCCTCCACTTTCATTCTGCTATAACTGAGAGCCCGTGGCTTCCAAAGACGTTCATTGTCAAACTGCAGTAAAATCCTTTGTGTTGATTCACTATGTCTTTTCTATCCGATGCTGGCTCTGAATACATACTTACTTCTTTTATATAGCCTACTTTCTAATTGTGTATATTTAACTCAAATGAGGCATTTTTATCTGTTTTCATGAGTCTATCATATGGCCCATCCTTGACTCAGGAATTGCAATCCAATGTTTTGAGCCTTCTATTATTCCACAAGACTCCCACGGTGTGACTGAGAACAGGAGCGTATGTCTGTATGGAAGTAAAAACTAAAACAGAAGTACTAGAAAAGTAGCAAGGTCAAAGTAGTGAATTCTCCTGAAAACATTGAGAGAGATGCCATAGGACAATATAACTTTTTTGTTTGTTTTATTTATCTTTCATTTTGTTTCGGCTTTTTTTTTTGGGGGGGGGGGCAGGGTTTCTCTGTGTAGCTCTGGACATATTGAAACTAATTGTGTAGATCAGACTAGCCTCAAACTGAAAGATCTGCCTGTCTCTGTCTCCCAAATGCTGGAATTTGAGGTGTGTGCCACTACCACCTAGCTTAGGAAAATAACTTTTGGACAACTTGAGGAAAGGGTAGGATCTTTCCAGGTAAAGGGTGGAGTAAAAGACATTCCAAACAGAGGTGATGCCATGAGTTGATCATGGAAAAGATCGTGGTAGCCATGTAGTTTGGAATTAATAAAAATTCCATGTGTGTAGATCTCATGTAGATAAGGATGTAGGACAGAAAGGTGGTAGAATGTTAGGTGAAGAGATGAAATGCAAGGAGCAGGCTCTAAATGCTGGACTACCTAAAGATATCTCTCTCTCTCTCTCTCTCTCTCTCTCTCTCTCTCTCTCTCTCTCTCTCTCTCTCTGTGTGTGTGTGTGTGTGTGTGTGTGTGTGTGTGTGTGTGTGTGTGTGTGTGTCTCTGTCTCTCTCTCTTGGACTGCGTTGCCTTCCCAAGATGCCCCACTTCTCTATTTCCTACTACACTTCATCATGAATGAGATCTCACAGTTTCTAAAGTTCCAGGGTCATGCCGATAACTTCCATGACCCTTCTCATCTTGAACCCACTTTGGAAATCCCTCCACCCATTTTCTTTTCCAACCTGGAAAAGAAGCATGGAAGGGTACTCTTATCTCCTGTTCAGTTGCCATGGAATTTATTAGGTTTTTGTTTGTTTGTTTGTTTGTTTGACTCAGTACCCTTGGAGTAATAGGAGCAAGGTAAAGTATAGCCATGGTATTGATTTAATGGTAATATCATGTATACCCATCGAAACTGGGGTACTAGCAATCAGCCTGCAGCCCTCCAGTGTCTTAACACTAGCTTCTTCATGTAGTATACTATCATGGGCTGTTGAGTAGGTCAGACTGAGGGAGGTCATGAACTCTGAATTCATGGTCTGTGAAACCAGACGCTCCAAAGTTTTTTGCATTTGTGTGTGTACTGTAGAAGCAGAAGGCTGTACTTACTGCAGAAGTGTAAGGTGTCACTCAACAGGCTCCCATTTACCTGCCCAATAGACCAATTGCCTCCACTCACCATAATCAACCCAAATCAACTCTTTCCTATGCTTCAGGCAGCCAGGAATGTCAATGTTGCCTGTTGCCATTGGACCATTTGTTGACATCACTGGAAAGCATGAAAACAGTAGAAATAAGATTGCAGAAGAGCAGTGGATTTAGGCAGGAAATTTCTCCCTGACTTCTACTTTCAACTGAAATACCTCCAAGTCTTCAAACCAATAAGCAGAGCGCCCGACATGATTATAGTTGTATATTTATGTAAAGGGCAAGCTGGACAAGCCATTACAAAATTTTATAATAGCAAAGGGCAAATATGTAAGTGTGATTCACACTGTAAGATCAGCTAACCAAGGAGTGAATTATGCAAATTGGGAGTAGGGTGGGGCATCTAACAATGAACTTAGTCCCAACTAATTGTTCCAGTGTATGCAAAGCAAAACTCCAAAATGGACCCCACACTGAAAAGTTCTGCAATCAGAATCTAGAGGGGAATGGTGTGTATACCTGCTCACACTTTGACAAGTGCATGACAATTGTAGATCTATTTGAAAGGACCCTTCAGTGAAAAGTGTCCTCAGAGAAAGTCAAGAGGGCATGAGCTGGGACAAACATAAAGTTCCCATAGCTAAAGTGCTCATTTCCTAGGTGTGCCAGAGGACAGGAAATGGCATTGCTGGGGACCCAGTTAGGACTTGACTCCTTCTCCACCCCAGGAAATGTCCTGTGTGGGATTTCTGTTCTCCAAGCACTGATTTATTCATCCCGACTCCATTTAGTTTGGGCGGCTTTCCTTTTAAACCAGACTCCTGTTTGGGGAATGTCGGTTGTTTGCTCACTTTGGGCTTTGTGGTTTTAAGTTGTATTAACAGCTTTATGCAAAACCCAGGCAATTTTTAACAGTCTAACCTAGAACTTCCCACCTCCACGACCATGACCTAGCAAACCACAGTAAGATCTGTTGCTAAGGGACTAGCAGAGGCCGGTTGGCCAAGAATCTGAGATGAATAAGGTTCGTATAAGAAAAGCCAGCTCATCTCTGGGCTTTACAGGTTTTTTATGAGAGCACCACTCTAGCAGAGCAAAAGAAAGCAGATAACAGAAACAGAATGGGGTCATTTGGCCTCTGAGAAAGGCTCCATTAGCAGACACGAGAAGGGAAGGGGAAGCCACACACCAAGTTCAACCCATTCAAGCCACTTGGTTCCATTCCAGCTAAGAACAGATATACTCCTCCTATTAGGTATATTACAGTGACACGGTGATTGGTGGAGGAGAGCAAAGGACCTGTCAGCTGAATGAGTATTGGCTGTCACTCCTGTTATCAAGCTGCCTGCTTATTTGCGATTTTATTTTCAGATGTGATTGACAGCTGGATGGCTCTGACATTCTCGGCGCAAACATACAGCCTGTTATTATGCTTGCATTAACATTTTGATAAACACACGGTGCAGCGTTGGAAAAGTAATTGCATGTCATCACTTCAGTGCTTCATCAAAGAAAAGTTTACTGTGTAATTGCGCTGTGATTTACCTACGTAGAATGTGTTACACGCCACAAAAGCTCTCTCTATTTAATAGTTTACATTTACTCTTTAAAATACACAATATCCCTTCCCAGGGGCTTCTTTGGTCTAAAATAAACTTGGCAATATAATTTAGCTTTCCATAAATATACTTAGATATTACTGTGGAGTACTTTTGCATAATAGTTATTTAATGCTAAGCATAAATATGCAGTGCATTATATTCGCAAAGCTATAAAAAAGGGGGGGACTTCTGATGACAAGGAAAAATAGGATATTGTTACCTTGGTTTCTACATTAAGGGAAGGGACTTCTGCTCTTATATTTATATCCACGCTTTCCACAATGACATCTAATTTTACAATAAAGTGACTTGAGCTGAAGCGCCTCGCAGTAGAATCTAAAATATTGGTTCTTGTTAGCGTTTAAAGAGCTCTTCTGATGTGGCACTGAAAGAGGCTTCTGAAGAAAAGCACAAATGATTGCAGGGTACTTGGGAACCGGAGAGGAATGAAGGGGTGTTTTGACTGACGGTCGCTTGGCGAGATCCATCTGAACAGCTGGGTGTCTAGGAAGTAAAAGGTGATGGGGGCAGTAGCCAACAGTAATTGAGGAGCCCCCAGAAGAATCTCCAATGACAAATTATATTTTTATGGCTGATATTGGGAGAGAGGGCATTTCAAACTGCTGTGGGCTTTGTAATTATTGGGGAGCAAACCCTGACAGTGGCAGTGCGGGTCAAGTGGGCAAGCCTCTCTAGGATGCTTAATGATGATGTGAACGTTTGGGCTCGTCTCTATTCCAGAAAGGGTAGGAAGAGAGGAGGGATAGAAAGGAATAGGGTGGCTGGATTGCTCTCACAATAGCTCATAAAGCACCCCCATAGACACCAAATTTCCCTGCTTAAGTAACAGAGATGGGTGGAGCTGGGGAGAGGAGGAACCATCTATTACACAACTATCTATTACACCACCATCTATTACACAATCAGGCCATAGTGATGTAAGGCAATGGAGTCCTTGGTATGTCCTTCACCATTTTTCTACACATTCTATTTACCAAAAGGCCATTCTCTCAAATGACCCACTCAGTGTTGCCCAGAGGTCAAATGACTAAACTGCAAAAGTGGAGGCAAATGCCTTGGCGTTTCTCGTGGGAGAGCACATAGCTGCATGGGGATTGGCCTGACAGTGTGAGAGAGAATTAGGACAAATGGAAGAGATCACAGCTTCAACTTGAACATGAAGGTGGGAAACTTCCTGGAAGCAAGGATAATGAGAAGGAGTGAAAGGATGGCCAGAGGGTAAGGACAGTGAACTGAGTCAGAGGGCCCGAGTGTCATTTATCCAGCGAGGCACTGGGACCAATGGCAAACACATCAGCTGTTTTTTCAATCCAGCTGGCAGCTGGGGGAAAAAAAGTTAGAACATGTATTTCCAGATGTGTATAACGGTTCAATAATTCCACGTTAGTGTATATTAATCCTCCCTGGAAATTGGCATTAACTCAGCTTTAACACTAGTCTAAATAAACACATCAACTCTGAGAACAGGCGCTCCTTTTGCAGAACAGCTGCATATAGCATCTGTATCCTGGTTATAGGATCCCTGTACGCATGCTACCTCTGGAGCAAGCGCCATTTTTTCCTCTTCCCATGTAGCCACACTCAGAATAGCTCCTACTTTTGCTGTCGGTGCTGGTGGTAGTGGAGGAGGAGAGGAGACAGGACACCATTGTAATTGCCAGTTGGCCTGCAGAGTAATGTCCTGTAATTGACAAAGATTGCTTAGCTGCAAGGAAGAAAGACACACTGATTAGAAAAGATCGTCTTTAATATCGCATTTAACCTGCACTCTCTCCCTGTTTTCTCTTCACCTGGGCCCTGCAAAGGATGTCTCGATTTCTTTGCCCTGCCATTTCTCATAAAGGGAGAAGGAAGAAGGGCAGCAAGATCCACACAGAGACACTTGGTTCCCGAACAGTAATTTCACAAACTTGGGAGACTTAAAAGCTTTAATATGAATATATACTGAACTATCCAAAAACAGAATTTGTTCCCCACCACATTTTACATGCACGTCCTTTGACCTTCGGCCCCCAGAGGCACCTGAGGATGATGCCACTTCTCTTCTACACTTCATATTACTAGGTCATATCTTTACATCTTCATTATGCTTGTTTTTATTCTTTGCTCCTGATTCAGGGTTCTGTAGCTTTTTTTCCTTTGAGAATCACATTCTCTCTCTCTCTCTCTCTCTCTCTCTCTCTCTCTCTCTAAGAGAGCTTTTAAAAATTGCTCTGTTGGGAAAAAATACAGGTTAAAATGCATTTTTCATGTCCTTTCATGCTCTATTGATTTTTCTCTCTCGTTTTTCTTACAAAAGAAAGTTTGAATGCAGTTTTAGGGGGGAAATAGTCAGCAGAGTTGTTCCCTTCCCCAGGAGTAAAAATACTAGACTTCTTGCTTATAAATTTAATGTAACGTTATCAAGCTACTATCCATCTACCTCTCTCAACTGTCTATGCAATATATATATATATAATATATATATATTCACATTACCCATTAGTCCATTCGTCACCTGTAATACAATTTTCTCACTATATCCCATTTTACTAGCTACAGAGGACGTTTAACTCTCCTCAGTTTACAACACTATACTAAGGTTTTAAAAGCCTACAGGGAATTTTGGATGCACCCATGGAATTATCTTTCTGAAGACAGAATAATTGTGTCTAAAGAGTGAACACTGCCTAGAGAGTGTGTATGTTTAATCTCTCGGTTCCTGTCCATATGCCTACTTGTCTGTTTTTCTATTGATGCGAGATCCTGTGGGCAATGGGAAAATAGACAGGTCAGAAGTCCCAAGTCCTCAGGGATTAATCTCAAATCACTACCACTGCTTGGGATGAAAGCCCACTATGTGTGAAATGAGAAGCATGAGCCCCTACTATGTGTGATATGAGAAGCATGAATCCCCACTGTATGTGAGATGAAAAGCATGAGGCCCTACTATGTGTGAGATTAGAAGCATGGCAGGTGTGTAAGTGGAAAGGCAGGTATGGCACTGTACCCTGCTCTCTTGTCTGTGTGTTGAAAGGCTGTTGTCCCCTGCTTGGATAATGCGAGTACGAGCAATAGATTCAAGGACTCTCTCTTACAGTGTGCTTCTCGGTGTCCCGTCTGTGTTGTACTGTTCCTGTCATGACTGTGACTTTGTACTCCATTCTGTACCCAGCAATATTTCAGTGACAGCTCAACCTTGCACACAGTTCACCTGCACACAGATGAGTTATCCTAACTGGATAAATTTAACAAAGTGGTGATTTTCTAAATAAGTCAAAAAATGCTTACATCTAAATCAATAGATGCAGAAATTATTTTACCTCTAAATATAATTTACTTCGTTTTATCGGGCAGAGAGTACGTGCACGCAGGTGTGTGTGGGAAGACAGGGAAGGAGGTGAGTGAAGGTCACCGCTGCATAACAAGGTTCTGATAGGCCACAGGCTGAATATTCAACCATAGTCCCATAATAGTATGACTTGGCATCATAGGCATAAATAAATACAAGTGCATTCTATGATGCGCACCAATAATGAAACTGCCTAAAGCCTCATCAGACTGTATCCCTGGATGGCGTGTGGTCCTGCTTTCCACCATAGGTTTGCTGGCCCTCCCAATGGGCTACTTACGCTCAGATGAGCTAAGTATACCCTATCTGTTTGCACTCATGTGTGACTTGAGCGAGCAGTAGGCCCAGGAAGTTCTGAAGTCTGTACAGAGGAAACCAAATTTTCCTGTCTTAGCCCAGTCCCAGGAGTCCTCCAGCTCTTGGCTGACTATCCAGGACAGAACTTTTCTCACCAGTGAGTGGATCCATGTCACTTTCTGTCAACTAAGAAGCATGACCAGACTCCTTCTCAATCGATAGTCTCTTAACAGAGCTGGACATCTGCTTGGCTTCCCTTCTTCTTATTCAAAACATCTGCCAGGCCTCCAATGTGCCCAGCAAGGGGTCCCCAGGCCTGCCCTGGCCCAGCGCCACAACTTTTATGCTCATGCAAACTCAGCTGCTGCTGCCTCTCCCTTGTTCTCACTCCTTTTCCTTGGTCTACATTAATATAATTCTATTTCATCACATCAGTGTGAGTCCATCTTGAGGGTTTCTGTGATCTACTGTTGGAAGTAGTAATTATAATATTTGGGCTTTATGAAGAATTCATCCATTTCTTTAAAAGTCATCTTTAAAAATATCTTTTCTGAGCATGTACTGGGAGCTAAGCACTGACATAGAGGCTGCAGGACATGAAAGAACATGGATGCTGCAGACTCTAATATGCCCAGCTCCGTGCTTGGTTTCTCAGAATAGGAACTAAATCGTTCCCTCAGCTTTGACCATGTTGATGGCCCCTCTCCTGTGTTTTTTATGTTCTCTTGTCAACGCCATTAGCCTTAGAAACTGCGACCAGGGATCTTGGCATCCAGGAGCTATGCCCCTTACCACATGGCCTTTCTCAAGGCCAATGGTAGCACATCATTACCCATAAGAAGAACCTGCCAATGCTTATTCTTGAGAGAAAATACTGAGCCTTATTTCACTTGCTTGTTAAACAAGTACTGGGGCCAGAAAGTTCTGAAGGGTAGACAGAACAAATCCACTTTGAAGCGATCACTTCCAACACGAGGTCACCTCTCACACCCCTGAGAGCCCCTCCCATCACCAAAGTCAGGCAGGGCCATGCTGCTCTCGCTCCCTCTGGGGAAGCCCGGGATTTAATTTGTTTCACCTCCAAGCCTTCGCCTGTTTCTCACATCTTACAATACAGGCACGGCTTCTCTCCTGGGAAGCCATGTTTCCTCTCAAAGTATTCATCCCATTAATGATCACACTATGCTATTATGTTTTCCTTGTACTGTTCTATAGATCATTTTTATTATGTAGATACAAACTCTTTGAAATTGTAATTGTGAAGTACATATTATGAAGACAAATGCATTGGGCATAATGAGAATGGATTGCCAATAAAAGTTGAAAAGCAGGGAACTTTTTGTTAAAAAAAAAAAAAAAAAAAAAAAAAAAAAAAAAAAAAAGGCTAAGCCCTATCCAGAGCTCTGCCACCCTGGATGCTCCACTGAAAGGCTCTTGGATGGAAAGAGCTTATTTTTAGTCTAATGTTGATAAAGGCTTGACTTTAGTAGCATCTTAATTATCTGATAAAAGCCAGACTCCTCTGCCTTGCTCACCTCTAATGTCGAAAGCCTTCTACTGGCATTAAAATTATTGCCAGCAACTCCAGAGAGAAAAGCAAGGGATAGCTGTTCCATTATAGTTCCAAGATGTGAATTAGAGTTTAAAGAGTCACTTGGTTTCGTTTAAACAAATTACAAAAATAATGGGTTGCCCTTAAAAGGTCTGTTTCATATAGTGTTATCCCTCACTTGTGACACTCTTGACGGTGTCATTCCCAATATTGTGCCTTCCATTTGTTCCCAGAGAAGAGGAGCAGTAGCTGGGGGTCCCACTGGTGCTTCTCTACTTTGTCCCTGATTGAAAACTAGAAGAGGACGAAAAGGGACAGGCAGTGAGACAGTGGTCCTATGCCCTGGACACGGGGTCACACACAGAGGGTACACTGAAGAATATATGAATTGATTAATTGATTGACTAATTGAAATGTATTTGCCATTAGCCAGTTTAGAAATAGGAGATCTGTTTCCCCATATGACCTTGCTGAAAGATGAGGAGGCTGGCTGCTCTGGGAATCTGGAGTCTGCTTCCTCCTTACCATTCTCTGAGCCTCTGGAGGCTGGATGCTACCGCTATGACTCTAAGCACAGCCAACTGGGATACAAACCTCCCCTCTCGAAAAGAAAATGTGCCAGTTTAAGTATTTGAGGAAACATTTTGTGGGGCTGACCCAGTTCCCACATTAAGAAACTAATGCCCGTGCCCATATGGCTAATTCCTTCCCAAACTGTTTGTTTGCCATCATGAAGACCTACTCTGAAAAGAAAGCGTTGAGGCAACATTCAGAATCTAAATGGAACAGAATGCAAATGAGCGCGATAATGGTGAAATGTACATTTACTCCGAAACTTCTTGTGGGTGTCATTATCATCGACACAGGCACCAGCTCCATCGAGTTCTGCAGTGGGCTTTGCAGTGTGGGCTTGTAGCTTTTGTCCTTTTGTTGCGGGCCTCTCCCCACTCCGTCCTGCATGCAGTGTGTTCACGTTGGTAGGTACCTATCCTGCCCCTGAGCATGGTCAGAGATCTGGGAAGCAGATCTTTCTCTTGCATTTAAATAAAAAAAAAGAAGCTTGGGACTCGTGCTACAGCCTGGCCTCTAAGCCATGCCCAAGGTCAGAAAAATTCAGGGAACTGGGAGAGCCAGGCTTTGATTTCATCTCAAAATCCAGTTTGAGATTTGTGCCAGTTGACGGTAAGTAGAGGAGAGTGAGGACTGGATTTGTAGTTCAGTGGTTGAATGTTTGCTTCACATTTATGAGGCCCTAATTTCAATCCTTAGAACTACCAAAAGAAAGGGAAAGGAGTAGGAAGAGAGGAAGGAAGGGAAGGAAGGGAAGGAGGGAGGGAATGAAGGAGGAAGAGAGGAGGGAGGGAGGGAAGGAAGAAGGCAGGAGGGAAAGAAGAGGTACAGGGAGAATGGGAAGAGCATCTGGGAAACATTAATAAGGAAATAAGTTTGGAGATAGGTACCCTCGTGTCAGCTTGCAACATCGGACCTGCAGGGGCTGGGGCAGTACAGAGACATTGTTAAATCAATCCTAACAGTACAAGCCCTCGGCTAAGAGGTAGGAGTTCTTAAGGAAATTTTCTTTAGCTGGGGAGGTCAAGGTGAGGAGGTGGTCTGGGTTTGGCATTGCAGATTGATTGAATTAATCTTATAATTTCAGACCACATGGTCTTTTGTACTCAAGAAAATACTCCCACTTTTTGCTTGAGGGAGAACTATCTTCTAATGGCCCAGGTAGTCCAGTTAGAGGCAGCTGCTTGATGTGTGAAGGGCTGTCTTGGCTCCTCTCCTTTTAGGGAGCAGGTCCTGGAGCCTGGAGAGGTGTCCTGGCAGCCTATGTGTTTTGTGGGACTCGTTCCTTGCCTAAGCTTCTAGCATATTGAAAAATAATTTTCTATGAGCAAGTAATTATATAAAAATTGCCTTTGCCTTTAAAAAAGAATTATGTTTGGATCTTTTGAGCAGAAAGAAAAATGTACAGAGGGAATCATTAATTTTGAATAAAAACAGGTACTTTTCCTGTAGCCAGCAAGGGAGGGAAATGTGAAATTGGTGTTTTCTACAAACAGCTCAGCGTCACTCCCTAATCTGTTTGCTTGATCTATTATCCAGTTGCCTGCAAACGTGAATGTCTTGTTTGGCCTGGATCTGACTTTTATTCTTTTCCCACTACCTATTTTTTAAGGAGTGTGTTATATGCATAGCTCAGCCTTCATTTGCATCACATTAAAGTAAAACATTTTAAATTTCTTCACAGCAGAGGTAAATCTGACAGACTTTATGAAGCTATTACACCTGCAGGTATTTTATACTTTTAAAATACATTCTTGTCAAGCTATCTTAATTATATTATTATATGTACTTTTGAACTTGTATCCACTATTCTGTGATATATTACACTTTTGACAGAGACGTCCTAAAAAGCTACAATTTATACCCAAGTTCTTTGGCTGAACAAAGATGTATCTGTTCTGGGTTCTGGGAGAGATTTGTTAATTTACACGTGAGGCTGCATGCCATTGCCAGAGCAGGCAGCTTTTACTTCCCCGTTCAGTTGATTATGTGAGGCAGGTGTGACCTCTGGGCTGTTTAAGACCTTGGTATAGGCCAGTGAGCACTGGCCCTCACCTAGGTTGCGTAAGAGGTCTGCCTGAGAAGAGGCCTTAGTTTCGAGTGTTGTTGTCATTCTGGTATTGTTTCAGCACGCCAAGAAAATACAGAGCAAACTGTATCCAAATGACTTTGTCATTCATATTCAGAACCATTCCGGCAGCATTAGGACACATTCTGAGGAAAATGGAACCCATGGGTGGGAGAGAGGTGATAGGAAGAAACCAAAGAGAGCTGAGTCCTGCTCAAAGGAGTCAAGGCCTGAACTTCTTAGGGGGCAATGTCAGTGCTCTGTAAAGTGCACAGCAGCGACTGGAGGTCTGGGCAGCCCAGCCCAATAACTACAAGACAGACAGCCATGTTTCCTCTTCTGCTCCCTGATAGCAGGTGTCGGGGCGGGGGGGGGGGGGGTGGTGGTGGTGGTGCAAACTCCTCAAACATAGACAACAAAGGAATCTTTATTCATGCACGTTTCCAGCATCCAGACCTTTGAGAAACATGTGTGAGAAAGGTAAAGATGGCTTCCATTCTCACCGGGCAGAACTCTCCATGTATGCTGGGCTCATTTACAAATGGTTGGAGAAAATGCCGGTCTTGGTTCATTCTTCTTTCCTAGGAACATGCAGCCCAAACCCGGAAGTCAGCGCACGCACACGGTGCAATAGTTCCGCATTTTCCCCGAGTGGCAGCGCACAGCTGTTGTCGGGATGGATTGATTGGGAAAAAGTCCATTTGGGTGGTTTTTTAGACATCATCTGCTTCTTTTATCAAGCAGGTCTTCGTGGATGCTCTTGAAGTCTGCCCCTGGCTCCAGAGCCCATGCTAGGCCAGCTTCCAGGGTCTGAGTGGGCTTCCTGTTTGGAGAAATGAGCTCTTTGCTGCTTGAGGCCAAGTAGAACAGTTCTGGTCCAACCTTTCCCTATGCAGAGAATATCTTTCCCAGTTTCCACAGCACATGGATGGTGTGGTGATGGGCACAGTGTGATGGCAGCCAGCCTGCTTTTGTTGACTGCAGACTTTCCCATTTGGTGAGCCGTGTGCCAATGTCTCCACTGAACATCTTCTTTGGCAAATACGCAGGTGGCAGAGGGTATGCCTCAGTGAGCTCAGGGTAGCTCTCCTCCTCTGGGGTGGCAGGAGGGGAGCAAGCCTTGAGGCCTCTTAGAGTTCCTACACACCTGATCGATGCCACCTTCCCAGATGATCTATGCAAATGCATAGGTAGTTTGGAGGGAGCATCTGTCCGTCTAGTTTGGGGCCTGCCAAGCCTGGCACCACGCAGCTTTATTAGAGCCAGGAGGGCCAGCCAAGACTATGGTGACATGAACTGGCCAGGAGCCTGCACTCAACTAAGTCATTTGCCTCTTCCAATGTGGCCTCTGATTTATCACAAAAGATTTGCCTTCCAAGAGATTGGCATCTCTAAAGTCCAAAATGGAAACCAGAAGGAGAAGCCTGCGGACCTGGGTAGCAGTTTGGTTGTGACCCAGGCATCTCTGAGTGGCAGTCATTTGCCTGGATGGGGCCTCCAGCTGGCCTCAGCATTAGAAACCAGTTTGGCTCAGGTGTCACATTCAGTAATTACACCCTCTACAGTGGCCAGCTACCTTATGGATCAACAATGGAGTGTGTAGCCCAGACAGTCCAGCATTTGGAGGAGGTTTCTCAGTGTGGTCACAATGTTGCAGAATGACAAAGGCAGTCCAGAATAGAAAAGGGTAGGAAATGGTGGCAGACACATCATGGACTGATGGACTGTGGCGATGCATTACAGACAAGAGTCCCACCCAGAGTATCAACACCTGTGTTACCTACTAGCTCTGCACTCACCCTGCTCATTAATTAACTGCTTCAGCCCCGTTGAGCACCAGGCTGTACAGAGACCCAATGAGGCTCAAGCTCCTCTGAAAGAATGTTTGAAATGGGTTCCAGAGGTACTCAAGAGACTGTTTGAAAGGTCACTCAAAGATCAACAAAGCAATGAGCCCAGTACAAAACCCTAAAGAACACTGTAGCTCTGGAAACTGATCTTCATCGCTTAGAAAGTAGTGAGGGGATGGGACTAGCTTGCCTTTGTGTGGCGGGAATCAGTTTTCAAGATGACTTACCTAGCACCATTCTGCAAAAGGGATCTACAGTAACGACTCAGTGTGACACAGTCCCTGCTTCCCGGGTCTTTAAAATACTGGTTGGAATGGGATAAAAGAAATAGGTAAATAATCCAAATAGCATGATGAGTGTACCACAGGAGGGATCCAGTCCACTCACAGTGGGTGAGCACCTAAGCTGCTGGAAGCATGTGGATCTGGTTTATAGTACTTGAGCAGGACCCTATAGCTCAATTGGGGGAAATTAGCTATTAATAAACATGCCTACCTCTATAATTAATAGACTACAATTCCCTATGCTAGTTCCTGCTTCCAGAGACAGACCCCATGACTCCCGTGCCAAGATGTTCATACAGGTGACCCCTGAACAAACTGCAGGAGGGCGGGAAGGCAAACAGGTATGAAGCTTGGCCAGCCAATGAAAAGATCGTTACTAACAAGTCACTATCTGAAAGCAAGGCTTAACTTTGCTCAGAACAGACCTCAGAGCCATTCCACCAAGGGGCATGGAAGCCATATTCATCCATCATTCTCATCTATCACTCACTAGGGGTATCTCTGAGGAATTAACTCCCTAGGATTTCAGTTCTTTCCTAATAGAAAATCTGTCCTTAGGCAGAGAGAGCCTCCCATGTTTGCCATAGCAGATTCCTGGGTTAGATGCTAAAGGCCGCGTGCCTGCATTATTCTGCTTCCCCAAAGCCCCTTGTTAAAATCTAACCCCTGAGAGGACAGTGTGAGGAGCCAGGGCCTTAAGGAAGTGATCTATCCATAAAGGTGGGGCCCTGGTAAATGGGACTAATGCCTTTATAAAAGGCCTCACTTGTGTATGGCTTCTTCACCACTTCCCACCATGTTAAGACCAAATGCTCAGAAGCCTATAGGTGAATGAGGAGCCAGAACCTCACCAGACAGCACATCAGCCTTGGACTTGGACTTCACGACCTCCAGGAGGCTGAGAACCACATTCTGTTACTTACAAGCCACCCAGGCTGTGGTGTTCTGTGGACAGTGCAGAGAGAGAGAGCAGAGTTGAGCAGAGTTGTTCCAAGGAGAAGACAGGACACCAACAGAATCAACAACAGTTGATGAGCAGCACCTGTTTGTATCGAATGCCCCAGAACATTCGGTACTTTTACCCTTTATCAAATGGTATCTTCCTGGCCATTCTGAAGAAAGGCTGTGTAGGCAAGACAGTTTAGAAGCCATCATGAGCAGAACAAACACCAGTGCGCCCAGTTCCTGCATGGTGTAACCATTACAAAATGAAGACTGTAAGTAGAGAGCCAAGTTTCCTTCTTACTGTGCCCCTCCTTTTCTCTCTGTTGCCCATGCCAAAGCCCCACTAGCCTACCGTCTCCTGAAGCTCTCTGTTCAGCCTCCTGGGTGACCCACATCTACCCACAGAGCCAGCTACTGCCCCTCCTCTCATGCCCCTGTCCTCACCCAGAACTGATCTGCTTCACTCCTCCTGTCTCTTCTTCCAGCTGGAGCCTTGCTACCTTTGAGACAGAAAGGTTTTGTTCCCAAGCCCCATGCATGGGCTGCAGTAGTGCATGCTTAGCATTCGTCCAGGTGGTTTCCTTGAAGTAGTACAGAATGACATCCCCTAATGAGGAAATGGTTATGCTTGCCCACCCCCAGACCCAGTCCTCCTCCAGAGCTATATTACTTAGGCCTTTCTGTAATGAGAAGAGAGTGCAAAGCCCAAGTCTGGGAGCTGTCTGAGCAATCAATGGATGATCAAGTTTATATTGAATGCCTATCGCCTGTCTAGCTCAGAGGTTAGATGCTGCAGGGGATGCAGATATATAAGACATGCGTGGCCTCCTTGGGGAGTCCACAGTTTTATTGCGGAACTAAACTGAAACCTAAAAATCAATTACCTTAGAAGTAATACTGGACTGAGAGGCAGTAAAAAATAGTGGTTAAAGGATCATAAAGGGGAGAGAGAGAGAGAGAGAGGAAGTGAGAGAGAGGTAGGGAGAGGAAAGGAAGGAAAGTGAGACAGACAGACAGACAGACAGACAGGCAGGCAGACAGGTAGAACAGGGGAGAAACTGAGCTATTTACAGCCTGTTGTATAACCCCAACCCCTGTTACTAAGAGTTGAACCCAGGGCCTCATACATACTCACACATGTTCTCTGCCACTGAGCTACATCCCCGGCCTGGGTGGGGCTTTGAATATTTATCATAAATATACTAAGCCTCCATTTGTTTCCTTCATCTAGAAATATTAATAGTTCATTGTGAGAGCAAAGAGGTGCTATACATAAAGCACTCAGTGGTCACCTTGTGAAATTTATTAACATTGTCGTCTAGTAATTTTTATTATTTGCTATCTCATCGTACTCACTGCTTGCTCAAGGGCTGTATGAATAAGTGGGAAAGGGCTGGCTTGGTCATACAGGGTGAGTTAGGTGAAGTGAGTGTTTAGTATGTTCTTGAAAAAGGTTTTGGAGTAAAAGAGCAAAGACGTATCATTCCAGACACAGAGAAGGCCACAGGGATATTCCATGGCTAATGCATATAGAGTTTGGTACCCCAAGCCAACTAGACCTTTAAGAGGCCAGATAATCAGAAAGAGTCAGGAACCCGGGTCCGTAAGAGACAGTAGAATCTGCCTTGGTAAAAAGCGCTTAAGTGGGGCATAGTATGCTAAGGTGGGGATTTGAGAAGGTAAGACTTCTCATAGTTTAGAATGGACCCAAGTGCTGAAACCTGGGCAGAAAAAGACCTCACAGGCTCTGGGGGAGAGTCTGCCTTATGCAGCCATGATAGGTGGAAAGGGAAGCCAGATCTCTCTGCGAGATCCAAACCATTTACCTCCCATTCTCTTTCTCCCTTAAAGCTGTAACAGTCTTTGGCCTCTCAGAAGTGTTTAGGGAGGGAGCCAAACCCAGCCTGCCGACTTCCCCATCGCCCTCTTAGGGCCTGATGTACAACAAGTCATGTGCATATCTTTCTCTTCTTTCTTTGTGCTCAAAGACAGGCTGACATTGGTAAATCACTGCAGTGGGCTTTAAATGATGTATGAAATGAAGAATCCCTTCCCTGGGCTTTGGGAGCTTTCCCGCACCCGTGGCTTGTCCGCTGGGCTGGCTGCTGTTTTATTCAGCTCAGAGTGGGTAGCTGGAAACTCAGTGGAGGTAAGGACTTACAATCAGAGAGAGAGAGAAAAAAAAAAAAAAAAACAAAGGTAAAATTAAAAGAGAAGAGGAAAATATTTTAAAACATACATATGTCTTTCTTATCTTTTGACCTTAAAAATTGGTTTTTGTTTGTTTGTTTGTTTGTTTGTTTGTTTTGTGAAGCATTTTAGAAAAGAAGCCATTTTCTGGAGTTATTTTTTAAGTATGTTATTATTTATTTTATGTATGTTTATATGTATAGAAAGGGTGCTTGCATGCCAAGGAGATCTGAGGACAACTCATTTTATTGAGTCATGGGGATCAAACTCAGGTCACCAGACTTGAAGACAGGCACCTTACCTGTCTAGCCATCTGGCCGTCTTATTTTTATGCATTTTCTTCTATCGATGGCTATGTTCTCATTCTTTGACTTCATGAATAACAACAAAGATGACGCTGAACCCTCGGGGTCCTGAACAGTTGGGAGTACTTCTGAATGGAGCTCCATGGTCATCTTTAGTTTGATCTTCTCTTCGTAAACTGTTTACTATATCCACTGTGCTGAAGGTCTGAAAGACTCCCACAGTGAACTAACTATCTCCCAACAGTTCCAGCTCCAGGGAGTCCTAAAGAGGAGCCCTCCAGGGTGTGGTAGCAAAGGAGCTGTTGCAGGAATAACCAAGTTGGCTGCAAGAAGCCTCCCTGGTCTGTTCCAAAGTATCCCAGATCACAGGCAAAACACATCAATGGCCAGTCTGTGGATGCCATCACTACAGAAAGCAGCAGGCAGCCTTCACTCAGAGAAGCCGCTTCTCACATAGCAGACTGAGCTACAAATAGACCAAGAGCCTCCTTAGTCTGCAGGGAGGATGAGCTTGATCAATTTGCTTTTAGCCGATGAAATAATCATTGACGTTTAGACGGACTTCTAATCTTGGCTCAGAGCAGTCAAGAGGCATTTTAGCTACAGATGGTAAATGGGTTCATACGGGGATATATTTAGCAATATGGCCTGGGGGCAGCAGAGAAAAAAAATGCTTTGGAATCCAGGAAACTGGCAGGAGCTGGAGTCGCCTCAGTACTGGAGGCAAATCACATAATTCCAAGAGCCTTGTCCCAACCACCTCTAGTCATGTCCCAAATTTATACCCCTGTGCGTGTGTAGGGAGGAATCATATGAGCTGTGTGCTAGGCTTTGCATGTCCAAGCAAGAATATACATGTCTTCTCTGACAGACAGAGACAGAGACAGAGAGATGGAGAGAGACAAGAAGACACAGAGGCAGAGACAGGCAGAGACAGACAAACAGAAACAGACCAAGGCAAAGATAGATCCTTGGAGGGTGTAGACCACAAGGTTTGAGCAAATTCCTAATCAGGGATTAATTTTTCAAGTAAGAATAATTACCTCATTTTCTTGGTTTCACTGGAGAAACAGACACCAAAGGGGGCTGTCATAGACTGCAGTGTGCTCTAACTTGGTACTCTCTCCTTGGCCCTCTCTTCAGCCAAATCATATAAGCCATCTTAGCCATCAACAGGTTACCACAGGTACAGTCACATAACAAGGGTCACCGCAAAACTTGCTCTTGGTCCCCAGGCTCTGGGAAAACAGTGAATTGGAAGCTCCTCTTTGCTCCATGAGCTTCAGCAAGATAGAGCACTACAGCCAACAAGGAGAAAGGAGATGCAGGGTATTTCAGGGTCTCACAGAAGCCAGTACCCAGCATTTCAAGTGTCTTCGAGAATCAGAGCTTCACTGGTTCTGGGTTCCTCTTCCTTTCCCTAACCATATTTCAGCGTGCGCGCGCGTGCGCGTGCGTGTGCGTGTGCGTGTGCGTGTGCGTGTGTGTGTGTGTGTGTGTGTGTGTGTGTGTGTGTATGTGAGCGCATGCACGCATGCACATGCACATACACACACACAGAGTCACATACATACAGAAACACACACACAAGTGCACATGCACACATACACATGTATGTATATAGCTGTTTGTATATAGATATACAAAGACAAATGCTCATATATGTACCCTCATGGGTACATATGTGCATGCAGACACTTCTGAAGACCCAGCTTGGGCGGCACTCTATTTCTTTCTAGGCAGTAGGAGGATTCTGGAAACCTAGCATTGGATGGCAGATTGAGCAGTCCTCTCACCCTCTCCCAGGTAGTTCCAAACCAGTAGCCCAGGTGCTATAGAAACATTTCCATGTCACCGAGGCTTCAGCAGCAGCTGTCCACAGGAGTTGCTGACAGCTTTTCAGAGGAGAGGAGAGAATAGAACATGGTGGGCCAGTCCCTAACCATCACACTTCCTAAGCCTTGAATTAGCACCTTGTCAGCCACAGCTCTGCTTTCCCCAGTGCTGGCTGTCACAGCCACTGAGCCAAGTGTGATGTTCAGACTGTCCCTGGTCAGAGAGCCACAGCTATGCGGTACTAGTAAAGCTCCCACTCTGTCTATCTCTTGAGTGCCTAGCAGTGCAGATGGGCCTCATGGGTGTACTCTGTCAAATAGATCACATGCTGGCAGCTTGGTTCCTCTGTCCCTAGTCTATCTTTGGATATCATCGAAGGCCAGAACTGAAGGGACCTTCAACATTATCCATAGAATAATGAGGCCCAGTGGAGTTGACAAGAAGGCAGGAGTGACTAGGAGCTAGCAATCCAGGTGCCCTGCTTCCTGTAGCGTTAGCTCTGTTCCCACATGGTAGAAATCACTGAGCCATTCTTTTCATTGGATGCTCACTGCAAAGAAGAGGTGAAGCACTGCCCACATGCCTATGCATGTCATGTTAGTGGACCATGTGTCTGCCCAGATGGGTTCAGATTTATTCAGTGGAAGAAAAGCCACTCCCAGGAGGGGTGGAGGTTCTGTCAATACCCACTACAGAGGCCTGGCTTAATTTCCAGTAAGAGTCAGTGAAGCTGGGAAAATTACTCATTACAATTTTATTGATATTCACTTCACTCTGCAAATGACGTGGGATGGTTCTGACAAGATGTCTTAATGGGACTGGCCGAGAATCCATTTGGGTGGATGTGGGTTAATGGGGCTGAAGGGAAGAGCGGGCTCAGCTACACCAGCCACATTACCCAGGCCTCTCCTCTGTTGTCAGGAGCAAATAATGCATGTGAAGAGCCCAGTCTGATGCTAGGTTAGAGAAGCTGCTCCAGACTTTCAGAGGTGTCATCTACATACCCTGTCCCCATCCCCTGGGTAGCATGGAAGCTCTTTACTGTTCTCTGTGACTTCAGTCCTCAAAGTGGGTTCACTGACACAAAGGGTGGGTGTTGAAGGGTCTCCTTTCAGGGCCCATGAGACTATGAGCTGTGTCCATGAAAACAAAACTAGCCAAATAAATACTGAAGGCTTTCAAGCAAGTGACCAGAGTTTATCTGTAGGGGATATCATATGTTGTAGTCCACTGCACCCAGATGGTAGTGACAGCCTAATGAATGGACAATGTCCTGTGTTCTGGCTTCAAAAATATTCCCACATTCTAGACCCAGGAAGGCAGACAATTAGACAATTAAACTTGAATTTTTTTTTTTGACTTCCAGTCAAGGTTCAGATCCACCAGCAAATATTTAGGTAGAACTTTGTAACTTATGAAGACTTTCTCCCATATTATCCCATTCAGTGTTCACTGATATTTTGTGGAAAAAAAATAGGCCTCTCTGTCTGTCTGTCTGTCTGTTTCTGTCTTGCCTCTATCTTGCCGCTGTCTCTCTCTATGTGTGTCTGTATGTGTATCTGTGTATGTGCGCATGTGTTTGAATGCCCAATTTTCTTATATTGACTATCTTCCTGTTTGCATATTCAGAGCCACTCTCCATGTTCCTGCTGCAAACTATACTTCCCAGAATTCCTTGCTAAATGGCTTCTGTGTACCTTTAGTCAGTGACAGATATCATTAGGGGTTGGAGTATGGAGGATAGGATATGTGAGCTGAAGAAACCCGTGCTCCTTCTTGTCAGCTCTGGGTGACCTCTAAGATTGTAGTTGTGTCTCCTGGGCAGAATAAAGGCCTCAGTTCCTCCAGGGTGGCCTTGGTTCCTGCATTCTGAAATTACCACCACATTTCTGCATCTAGCTTCTGACAGGCAGCTTCCTATTGCTAACTTAGGGATGCCACGTCTTGTCTCTATGGTTGAGACTACAGCATTAGTAGCATATTCCCAAAAATGATGTACCCAAGATTCCAAAACATGAAAAATAATGATTGCCAGTGCAATGTAGATACTGACTACTGTATCCTTAGTAACAAATTAAAATGTCAAACTTCCAGAACACTACCCTTTCCTTTAACCATATTGAGAACACAGAAAGTGAATACTCAAAACAGCATAAACCCAGGAAATCCAGAGATAAAGACACAGACAGAGCAGGAAGCAGAGGAGGGAGAACTGGTTTGAACTGGGAGCACAGGAAGAGCTTTTCAGAAGAAACAGCCATTAAGATGGGGGATCATAAACCTATGCCATGACAATGAAGGAGTTAATTTTTGTCAAAGTGCAACAGAAAAAAAAAAATCAAGCAAGTGGTCACCTGGCTTTTTAAAGGTCCCCAAAGGCCATTCTGCATCTGCATGTTTGCCTCCCCTCTGAGATTCTCATCCTCTATCTATCTCTGAGTAGTGCAGGAGACTCTTCACTAGCTTGTCTACTCATTCTCCATCCCCATTATTGGGCAGAGTCACAAAGACACACAATCCACCATGCCAACCTCTTGCCTAGAATCTGAATCCAAAGACCTTGGTCCCCGTGCTCTCTACTTCACCCCTCAGCTTGCTCCCTGCACACACCCACCAAAACATCTGTCTTCTGTGGTGAGATATCTAACAGGAAGCAACTTAAGGAAGAGTTAGTTTATTGTTGGCTCATGGTTTCAGAATACAGGTCAGGATGTTGGCTGGAGCAGCCTCAGCCTTGGTAACAGGGGTGTGAGACATCTGGACCACAGTTGGGAAGTGGAGAGGGATGGGTGGATGCTACTCAGCTTGTTCTCTCCTTCTTTACACTTTTTATTCGACCTCAGTTCTGAAGCCCATGAAATGGCATCACATTAGGAATGGGTCTTCCTCCGAAGGCATACCTCCCTAGAGAGGTTCCCCACCCACAAGCCCAGAGGTGTGTCCCCTAGATAATTCTAAATCCAATGGACAATGAAGACCCACCATTGTACCTCTCTCAGCTCAAGCTCTTCTTCCTGCCCAGAATACTCTTCCTTACTCTTCATTCTCACTTCCGCCATTCACTCTCCAATGTCTTTGCTTCCATAGCCTCTTCAGCACCTGTATCTGAAAGAAAGGTGCCTTTGTCTGTGCTTCCAGACCCAAACATGGACATCCCTTTTGAGGCTGTGCTGAGATTTCTCCAAAGTATCTGTGAAGTTGGGTGGGCAGACTACTGGGATACAGATGCAGGGACCACACCTAACTTTTGCTTGTTCTTTTCAGGCATTGGCAGGTACAGTTATCAAGGTAAAGAACAGAAGGCAGGAACTAAGGAAGAAACTCAGAAGAAATGATCAGTTTTAAACAATGTGAAGAGGGTGAGGGTGACCTAGGGAAGTGGATATGGCATAGAAGGCAGAAACAGACACACTCGGTTGAGGTTAGCATGGCCATGAGCAATCTCAGCCACCAGTAGCCCTTTCCTTGGCCTCTGCTGTTCCAAGGAGCTAGGGATTCAGGAAGACATGGATTCCAAACTCTTGTCTTCCATGGGCATGCATACATACTCTTTCACACATGTGCCCGCATACATACAAACACACACCTGCACAAAGGAAATATACATACACACAAACTGAATCACTGCTGCTGACCCCGAGTTAGGTGAAATGCAAAATTCAAGTCTGGCTTATAGGTGACATATAAGGACCCATACTGTGAGAGTGTGTGTGTGTGTGTGTGTGGGAGAGAGAGAGAGAGAGAGAGAGAGAGAGAGAGAGAGAGAGAGAGAGAGAGAGAGAGAGATTACTAGATGGTTAAAAGCTTAGAACCACGATTCCTCTCCTTTGCTGATGATAAACAGTACCCAGTAGCAAACATGATGCACCTTGCCACATCATCACATCTTCCCGCCCCTCCCACATCCCTCTTCTCAATACTCCTGATGGATCTTTATAGTGTATTAAGAGGGAAAGTGCACTTGACAGTTATAATGTTTGCTGTGTAAGTCCAATTGCTTCATGGAGCCTGGTCTCATGATCACAGACCATAGAAACCCTTCCATAGGATGTGTGTTGTTCGTCAAGGTTAATGAAAGAAAAGCTCCGCTGTAAGAATATTTGGGTGTTTCTCTGCATGGCTTAAGAGCTGAAATGGACCTCATTGCTTCTCAGCATGTGGCCACAGTCATATTTCTCTGGCTTTCGTTCACAAAGCTCCGGGCATGTCTGGCGGGGTGGTCTGTGTGGTAAGTGAAGTCCTGGCTGGGTGCCAGCATGTTAGAGCTGTATATCTGTTGCTTTCTTCATCTTCATAGGAGTGCTGTGCCCTTTGGCTGTCTGGGGAATTTCTCTGAGGTATGTAGACAGAAGAACAAGGGACCCCTTTGAATCCTTCTAGATGCCTTCTTTCTACTATGTACAAGTCTACCCTCCTGGTCATATTTCAGTCAGCTAGCTGTCCCAGCCTTATCCCAGCAGCCAGGAGACCCTCCTTCACTTATCTGCTATCTCCCTTGGAATCCAGCAAGGAGCCATGATGGTAAACCTGCTGACTCTGAGGTTTGGAAAACCTGGAGACGATGCTTCTCCTTTTAAGAGAAACTATCAAGAATCACTGAACCAGGGGCTGACCTTAAACAATAGAAACAGGCAGAAACGGGGTTCTAGGAGAAATAGGGTAGTGGAAGAGAAGCTGAAGGGAAACCTGGGAGAAGTCAGGCAAACTTGTTTCTGAACCAAGCCTAGGGGCTCAGCTTGATCCTGCTGGGCAGCTCTGGAATATAAATTACACCCTGGAGTTTATCTGACTTTCAGCAAACATTCATCCTCCCATGCCAGGCCTTGGCTAAATAAACTCTCAAGCATGTTTTCATCCTTTGCAAGGTAGGAAAGAAGAGCAGAGCCACAGCCTCTAAGTATGCCATGGTCAGCAGAGCACTGGTATCAAGGACAGCAGAAGCAGCAGAGACTCAGGGAGTGGGTAGAGCACAGGCCTTCCCTGGATCCTCTAGTCTCACATTGCTCCATCCCCTCCATGTAAGGCTAATGATATTATGAATGCCATGAAGCCACTGTGTTCATAAAACACAATTTCCAATGCTAGTGACCCTACACAGGTGCTCAAATGTTACCTTCCTTCAGGTCCCAGCCCAGTGTGTGAATGGCAGCTTCCTTGCTTCCTGTACACAGCCCCCACTTGCTTCAGAAAACAAATTCTCATGTGATGTTAAAGTGGAGAAAAAAAATTCTGAATGTAAAATTCTATCTTTCACCGTTTTATAAATATATCACATAATATATTCACATATACTTAAAATATTATTGAAAAATACTTGGTGTGATAATAGCGATGATCTCTGAGCACTGAGATTGTGGGTGTTGTTTTTCAATTTCTCTTTATGCTTTTCTGATTTCTCTATCAAAAGCAAGTATTATTTTTTTTCTGTTAAAAATGATACTTTAAAACACCATGGCTTAGAAAGATCAAGTAGTTTAATTAAATACTGTGAGAAGAGGATGTGAAGGCCATCTTGTTTTTGCTTGCTTCCACTTCCTACATTTAGATGCCGAGGCAAAGTCCTTAGGAGACGGGTACTTGCTTTGCTTCTGAATTCCTATTCTAATTGTGCTTTGCATTTTAACAGAGATCTTGGCGGATTGCAGGCCCTAAATAAAATGAAGTCAGTTTCATTGGTGCAGAAGTTTCCAGAACTTACACTGAATTAAAGTGCATTGCGTCCTTCCTGGACATAGGTGACCCTCAAAGTTTCCTCCAAACATACCAAGCATGTCTGGCACCCTTTATCATAGAACATCTGAAAAACCTTAACCCAAGCAAGCTTCAGGGAGTGTCGGGTATGAGACAAAAAGGAAGGAGTCTCGGGGGCGCATTAAGGGGATGGCTGGGGCAATGCTCAAGTCTCCCCCACGCCATGTTGGCACTTCCCACACATCCTCACCCCCTCCCATAGTCCAGATCAGGCTCAGACAACTGAGAAGCCCTAATGGGGGAGCTCTCCAAAGGCACAGCAGTAAAGTGGGGAGGAGAGAACACAGCCCATCACCCAGAGGTATAGACCTATACCCCAAAGTGACTAGGGAAGCTAAGAAGATTAGAGCCCCCACACTGAAAGGACTGGGAGGGGACCATGAGTCTGGACCTTTCCATGTCTCCCACAGATGACTGGGCCTAAAGCTACTGGCCACAAGGCAGTTTTAAGTTGTAAAACAGCAAATTTGGAAAGTAAGGTTGCCACTCTGAGAGCCATTTTCCCCTGGGAGCGGCTGTAGCTCTGTGACAATGATAATGCAGCCAGGCTCCGTTCGTATCAGACTGCCAGGGAGGATGAAGTCTGCTGCCATCCCACTTCAGGCCCTCAGGCCCTGGCTGAACATCACTGTGCCTCAGACTCCTTGTTTACAACACAGGCATTACTTAGCGACAAAGATGAATCTCCACTGCTTGTTTTAATGAGGGTGGCAGCCAGTTATTCCAAGTGGAGATAAAGGGAAATGGAAATCAGAGCGGAGGAGAAGTTGGGACTCTGGTGCAGTGTTGTTGGGGATGCGAAGTGATGCAACCACTATGGAAAACAGTGTGGCAGTCCCTCAAAAGACTGAACTCAGAATTACCATATTGTCTAGCAATTCTGCTTCTTCATATTTACCCCGAAAAAATTGAAAGCAGGGACTCAGACAGATGTTTGTATACTCACGTTTCTAGCAATGTTATTCACAACAGCTAAAAGGTGAAAGAAACTCTAGTGTCTATAGATAGATGGATGGATGGATGGATGGATGGATGGATGGATAAACAAATGTTCCATACCACACAATACTACCTGGTCTTAAAATAGAAGAAGACTCTGACAGCACGGATGCTCTAACACAGATGAACTTGGAGGCCATCATGCCAGATGTGAAAGAACAAATCGAAAGGGTTCTACCTCTCTTGGGTACAGAGAGTCATCAAACTCACTGTGGCTGAAAGTAGGAGTGTGATTGCCAGGTGCTGGGGAGAGGTGACGTGGGTGTGGCAGGGATAGCCTTTATCAAGTACAGAGTTTCCGTTGGGAAAGATGAACGCTGTGAGCAATGTGGATGCAGTGAACACTGATGCTCTAGACAATTAAATGTGGCTGAAGTAAGAAATTGTATGCACAGCATTTATTCAGCTCCATCAAAAATGAGTATCAAGAATTAAAGGTAAAATGGAAACAATAATTCTTAAAAAGAAACCAATGACAGAAGTTAAGGCCATGTGTTAGTGGAAAGTTTTCCTGGTAGGAAGGGTCACCATGGACCATGGGAAGTGTTTTTGCTTGAGTGATTTAGGAGGAAATTTGTGTGAGAGGAGGTGACATCTGTGAGATGAGGAGTTGCAGGTACAATTATTATTGGTGCGAAGGGCTAGATAGTTGAGCTTGAAGTTCAGTCACTATGTATTTACTTTTGGCCTCACTGAGAATGTAGATGGAGAGATAGCTCAACAGGTAAGAGCACTTGCTGCTCTTTCAGAGGACCCAGGTTTGATTCCCAGCACCCTCAATTAGGAGGCTCATAATCACCTGTAACTCTAGCTCCAGGCCATATAACACCTTCAAGTTTCTGTAGTCACCCACAGGCACACATCTTTAAAAATAAAAGCAAATCTTTTGAAAAATTAAAAGATAAAATACTGAGGATACAGCCTTTGTCTCTGAAACAGAAAAGTTCTGTATTATTCTACAATAAAATTGCGGGGTGGGGATCCTTCCAGACAGCTCTAGCATTCCTACAAGATAGTCAAGGAAATGTTGATTTAGATTTAAGTAAAATTATTTTGATTTTTTTTCCGGTGGAATTATTTTAAACAGTTGTTGCAGCTCCAGAAAAGCATATGCATGATGACAAAGACTTGGCGGAGGAACAGGTAGATATGAGTGGCTGTCTCCAACTAGCGAAGCTGTGGGCGGGTGCCTTTTATGTTTTCATTTCTTTTATGCTACCAAATATTTTATTAATAATAAGTAGATCAACAAAATAGTAAAAATAACATCTGGGAAAGTAGATCTATGAAGAGCATATTAAGACTGACATATTTTTTTTTCTTTTTAACTAATTTAAGTCTCAGAAATGCGGAGTGCGTGTGGTAAAATACTGAGTGTGCCTGCTGCTTATTATAAACAAAAACATTCTCCGCCTATTAGAGACTCAAATTAAGGCCATGAGATAACTCCATGAGATAGCAGTTCAATCAATAAAACTCCAGTTTGTTTGGAAAGCCAAGTTGCCTGTGTGCCAAAATATGTATTTTGCAAATTGCTTCATTTACATTTGAAAAGACCAAACCTTAATTCTTCAAGAAGCTGAGTGGACCGATTGAGAGACAGAGACACTAAAGGAACACTTGCAGAGAGAGAGAGAGAGAGAGAGAGAGATTTAAGCATCTCCGAATCTTTTATGGGTCCAACAACATACATCATTAGACTGAAACATAGTGTTTAGAAAAAGGAAATCTCTTTCCCATTTGTTTTTCTTGTTGCATTGTTTTATTTTGTTGTTGTTTTAAGCTAGAAAAATCACAACTTGAGGTACATTGTCAGTGAACTGTACTGACTCTGCAGAAGCACCCCTGCCAACCATGGCATACCTGCCTCCATTCACAGGGGCACCTGGTAGATGACCTCAGGCAGGGCAGTTCTGCTCCCTAGATCTTCACTGTGGTGCCTGTTTTCAATCCAGCTGAGGACCACATGGCTTTTGCTCAGAGCATCCATGTTCCTTCCAGAATTGGGCATAGGGGGAAAGACAAAGGAACCAGAGTGGGCTGTGCTATTGTTAGGCTGAGCGACTCCGTGTCTCCATTTCCTCTGAGAAGAAAACACAATGGATATTTTCGGCTCCGACACAGCATTTTTAAAATCTGGGTGTAAATTTGAAATGCATAACTTGCTTTTTGCTGTCACTTGCTCATGATGCTCCTCTCAGGTCACATTCAAGGGAGAGCATGCAAGCTTTGGTGTCGGAAAAGCTGGGTCACCCTATCTAATGGCACAAAAACATGAGTTCCTAGTTGTGGTGACTGCTAGGAAGAGGGACACACACACACACACACACACACACACACACACAAACACATGCATGCACACACTCACATACACACTTGCATGCACACAGTGCTGTCTGGCACTGTCTGGGTACTCAGGAATAACTACTTCTTTCTGACCATGAAAATCAAGGTTTTATGCAGGTGGGCTTAAGAAAGATTAGATGATTGGTCTTAGGCTAGACAGGTAATAAATAGCAGAGCTGAGATTAAAAAGATTGAAACTGTGATTTTCTGAACACTTCAAGCCCAGTGTTGCTTCTGCTCCTTCTAGCTGAAGATCTATTCCGCATCCAACAGTGGCAAGAGAAAATATGTTGGGCTTAAGTGAGGAGACAGCCTCAGAGTGACTCTGTACCAGCCCCATCCTCCCCACAGCAAAAGGCCAGGGCCTGCTCTGAAGCCCTTCCTTGCTGCCCAGCCTGTTTATTGGAGCCACCTGCCCATATGGACTTCGATAGTCCTGAGGGAGCCCAGGGAAGTGATCCAGTTTGTGCTGCCCCATCAAAAATGAGCAAATAAAGAGCTTGCCTCCCTGCCAGGATGTCTTTATTGCTCTCACTGGGGACCTGAGTCCACAATTCGCATCCTGCAGTCCGAACAGGAGAGAGAACACCCTGGGGGAATAGGGTGAGTGGCCAGAATAAAGGCATCTTGGACCTGGTATGAAGGAAAGATGCAGTCTGGGGCCAAGTGGAGGACATTCAGGGTGTTCTATCTTGAATGTACTGTGTGACCTGCAACTGGAGAAGAAAATGAACACTTGCCTTCCATGGTGGACAGTGCCACAAGCAGCCTAGATGCTATCTACCCCTTTCAGGCCCAGCAGTTTGTTTGTAAGTGATAACCCTGATCGTTGATTCAGGATTCATTCCAGTGATTGCCAGCACCACAGTCCAGGGAACCCAATACTCAGATAGCCAAACCATCACCCTTTTCTTCAGTATAGCATCTCAAAACACCATGTGTATATGCATTAGCACTCTGGGTTTGTGTGTGGGTGGCATTAGCAAAATGGCTTGAGATAAAAATCATCTCTGTGCAGAATCTTTCCGTCCATCACCTTCAGAGCATGGCCATTGAGACCCAGTGTAGGCAGTTCACACTTAACCATCACCACTTCTGACATCTTGTGGGACTCTGCCTTTGACATGGTTCTGTTTAAGGTTTTCCTTTGCAGTCTCTATGTGGCTCAAGGGTCTGCTTTATCTTCTTGATTTCTGGTCAGACTATTCCTTTGGCCTGCTTTGGATGTGAATCTCTTGTTGAGCCAGAGAGACATTTCTCCCAGTCAGTTGTCAGAGTCTATGCTCCCATTATCCATCCTATGTGCCCAGGATCTGCATGTCCAGGACTTCTCTCAGACCATATCACCACACTTGGCATGTCAACCAGTTGAGTCCTTCCTATTGACTGGGTGATGAACATTGACTGAGATGCTATCTTTTGAAGTTCTTGGCTACAGCATCCCTCTGTTGCCAACTTAAATGACAACCAAGAAAGTCTTGGGTTTTATGATGAGCTAGCTCATGGTCACTATATAAAGTGTAAGAACATTCACCCCCAAAGCAATGGGATGTAAGAGGAGGCCTTGGGATTATATGGGAAGACAGGTTTGAGTTAGCTCTGCGTCCAACCTCTACTCTACAATAACACCTGGCAATTAAAGGATGATTCCCAGGAGCCTCACTGATGCTCAACATCTGTCAGGTGGACAGACTGATGGGGGGTGGGGTACAGATTTTTCTGCATAGCACTTCCTGGACCAGTGAAAGGCACATGTGCAGAGCTCCAGGACTATCCTCTCTTCTTCTATTTCCCCTCTGCTTTTACTTCCTCTTTGGAAAAGTGGAGATAATAAAACCCACTTGACAGGTGGTCAGGCAGCTCAAGCGAGACAATGGGATGGGACTGAAACATTTGCAGAAACTCCAAGGGCTGCACAGATCATGGCTGCTGGATCTGTGTCATGCACCGTGTGACTCCTGACAATCCAGACCCAGGCTGTGCCAGATTCCAGGGGCCTCCCCTTTGTCTGGTGTCTAAAGAAAAAAAAAAATGTACTGTCACTTCCTGACTTAAAAAAAAAATAAATGGATTGTTTGTGGTTGCTATTCACCTCTTATTTTAGAAAGTGGAATGAATAAAACTTATGCAGGTCATGGTCACTAAAAAGCCTTTTCATATCAATTCGGGAGGAGCTGTCAGCTTTGATTTATTAAGTAAAGTTCCAAGACAGGCAGTGGGTATGTTGTCAGTCTCTGTAATGGATGGACCTCACAGCTGGTTGTACCATCCGCTGATTGTGTGCCCCAGCCCTTCAGGTCTTCAGTGGAGGCATGAGTTGAAAAAGCAAAGCATGCAACAAGATGGCCTTATCTCCAGTGTGGCCCACTTCCCAGTCCCCTAAACCTTTGGTCTCTACCTGTTCTTGGTGTCCTTCTGCTGTCACAAACACCACATGCCAGTCTACCCTTTATTAGGCCAGTGGCCAGGAAATATTGTAGCGGGGGGGGGGGGTCCCAAGCCTATCTTTGTTTCCCTCTGGATGTTCACCTATCTGAAGAGACAAGGCAAATAGGAAGACCCAAACAGAATAGGCAGAGTCAGAAATCCCATGTCTTTACCAGTTTGTTCTCTAGTGCTCAGCACTCCAGTGGTGATTTTGTACCAGTTGATTGATAGACAATCAAGCAGGCCAGAAGAGAGCCCTGGGATGAGAATGGGTGGATAAACCCCAAATGCAAGACTTCGGGACTGTTAGAACAAATAAGAGACTGAGTGAACTTCTTCACCCCAACGGCTGCCATGAAATCTCTCTTCCTGTAAGAAATTCACAAACACCTTTACAGCTGGACTTCTTCCAAATTCCCTTTAACTTGGAGACAAGATCAAAGCCTATATCTAGGCCTGCCCACTTGCCTTTCATGCTGGTGGAGACACAGTTTGAACTGCACCAGTGAGTTTTCCATTAGTGTCTCCTCTTGTTTTTTGTCTTGCTCAGAAACCATATCTTCCTCCCAGAGAGCAGCGCTGTGACATCTTTCGCTGCTCTGATCATACAGGATATTGTCCTAAAGGGCAGGAGAGAACAAGGAGACTACTATACAGAAACATGGACCGGCCCCTTGGCTCAGCTCTGGCTTGTATGCAGTTAGGCAGGGAGTCCAGGATCAGATGAACTCAAAACTCCCTGGGTCTTCCCAGCACCAAGCAAAAGGCTTGCATTTGCAGATAGAAAAAAAAAAATCTGTGATGCTTGTTCCTTCTGAACTTGACCCACATTCTCTCCAGATGGAGAGGTCAACTTTAAATCTGACTGAGAGGATATCATATTGAGCCACACTTGTGGTCCAGTGTTCTGCTTGTGATGAGGCCAAAGGGACATTGACCTTCAGGGATGTGTGAGTTCTGATTCTGAAAATAAATGTCTTCCTCACTCATAGTGATAACTTGCTCATCACAACCTCTAATTGTGCCTCCAACACCTCTTTGCTTGAATAAGAAGTGGTTCTGTAGTCTAGTTGCAGGAAGTCGAGAGCCCTATTGGCCCATGAAAATCTGAAAAGTCTTCTACCTGAGAAGGTGAGGATCATCTTTTGCAAACGAGTACTGTATCGTAGAGTTTACTCACAAATGAGAGGGACCCTGAGCAGGTATTAGGAAATTTAGTGTAAAAAGAAGACAGAGAACTTTAATATAATCTGCTATTCCAATGCTAAGTGCCAATTACAACAAGGGAGGGAGGAGGATGGCTTTCTCCATTAAAAGCTGTGCAGATAGAAATAATGTGTATTATGGAATCCTTGCACTTGATTCAATTAGTGTTTCTCTCATTGCTAAGATAATTAGATCCTAAAGCAACTTCATAGATGCTCTTTCGAAGTTCGTGCACAGCTAGGATTCAAGTCAATGCCAGGGATGTAGGTCACTTGGTAGAGTGCCTCTTAATATGTATGAAGCCCCAGGTTCAATTCCTAGCACTACATAAAATGGACACTCTTGTAATACTAGAACACAGAAGGCAGTAGAAGGAACAGAAGTTTAATATCAACCTCAGATTTATAGTGAGTCTGGAGATGTTCTGGGCAACATGAAAACCTGTCTCAGAAAAGGAAAGTTATATACAGCTGACTGAGCCTACAGAGGCATGTGGAAGGAATGGAATGGACTTGACATCATGTGTTAGCCATATTATCTCAGTCCCTTGTCCTGGGTTTCACCCTTCAAAATCACAACCTCATTCAGAAAACCTCATCAGGGGACCTCACACCCTGCCCTGTCACTTGTCTAGAAAGTTCTGTCTTTTCTTCCTAGGCCTACTTCTTCCTTTTTCTGGAGCTGGAGATAAAAAAATAGGAAATCAGTTCCTTACTCTTCCTTATTTTAACCCAAAGACTATGAATATATCCTTGTTTTTTTCTGTAGGATCTAAGTAGAAAATAGACAGCCATTGACTGCATGGACATAAGAATAATATTGCTGGAGCTAGCTGGTAGAAGCTCAGGAAGACCATTGTCACTGAGGATGAAGAAGGAAGCCTAGAGCTGAGCAGAGCTCTGAGAGACAAAGATGACAGTGTAGGTATGCCAGAGCTAATGAGACTCAGGTTTGTTGCTACAATCAACTGCAATGTAATGCATATAACATTCTTTCAATAACTAAACATTTATCAAATGCTTATATCAGTTGGTACAGGGAAAATAGGATCAATAGAAACTTAGCCTTTGAGGGACCAGTTGTGCGACAAGCCAGACTGACAGATAAACAAACAATGAATTACGGTAATTCCTCTTTATCTATTGAAGATACACTTTTAAATATCTCACAGAAACCTAAAGCTGTGAATAATACAAACTTTCTGTAAATTTTTCCTATGTATAATACCTATGATAAAGCTTCATTTATCAATTAGATATAGTAAGAGATTAATGTTAATGAAAATATAATAGTCCAATTATAAAAATATACTATAAACATGTTTAAGAATATGAATTTATGTGTATAACTTCTCTTTTAATGTGCTTGGAGTGAGATGGAGTATGGGTGACTAAACTTCAGAAAATGAAGGCATAGATGAGGGGGAAGGGCAGCTGTTTGACAATCTTCCAAGTGGCATAGAAAGATTTATGTAGTAGACTGTAGCCACAAGAAGGGTTCTGTTCTGAATGGTTCTTCATGCCCTGAATTATGCTAGATGCTGGGGAGAAATGGCAAAGAAGAGGACACTAGCCTTGTCCTCACTGGCTTCCAAGAAGGTGAGGGGAAACTCTTAAAGGAGGAGAGCTGAGTGTCACCTTAGTGAGAGAGCTGGGGTGACAGCTCTCTACATAGAATAGAACATCATCGATATGAGACCAGGGCCTAGGGAAAGTTTGGAAAGTTGTTATCGTCTAACTCCAACTGTACCCGCTCTTCGGCACAGATGCTCTGTTGTTCCTAGGTTTTGTTTTTTATTTTGTCTTTGTCTTTGTTTGGATAATGGAAAAATAAACACTGTGTTGCAGAGATGCGGCCTCCAAGGATTAACTGAGGTCTTTCAACTTGACCCAGAATGCTGGAATGTTCTGGAAAGTTTAAACCAGGATGAGCCAATCTCCATGCCTGAAGATTCTGATAGGAACCATATCCTATAGCTTGAATCTTAGGTGCTGTATGAAGATCTATGTAGCAAGGGCTTAATCCCTAGGCTGGGCCTACAATGAGTAGTGGTGAGATAGGCCTGCTACAATGTCTTCAGGTCATTAGAGATGTGCCACTTTAAGGAATAGTCAAACTCTGAACCCTCTCTCTCATTTCTTAGCCATGAATTTTGCTCCATCACATGTTCTGCATCTGTCCTTGTTAGCATTGTCAGTTTAACAGAGCCTAGAATAGCCCACCTCCAAAAAAAAGCTCAATTTAGTAATTGCCTTTACCAGGTTGGCCTAAAAGCATGTGTTTGAGAGACTGTTTCCATTGTTAATTGACACAGAAGGACCCACATAGGGAATCTCAGCCCCCAGAGAATGACGTTGCTCACCACTCTCTGGAAAATGGTCCTGGGATATATAAGAAATCTAGATGAGCATGAATCTCAGTGTGGCTATAAGATTCAAGCTATAGGATATGGTTTCTATCAGAATCTTCAGGCATGAAGATTAGCTTATCCTGGTCTAAACTTCCTAGAAAGTGAGCTAGCTAACAGTCTTCTTTCATGGTTTCTACTTTCAATTCCTGCTTGAGTTCTGCCCTGAGTACTCTCAGTGAGGGGCTGTGACCTGGAAGTATAAGGCAAATACATTCTAAGTTGCTTTTGGTCAGAGTGTTTCATCACAGCAAAAGAAAGGAAACCATAACACCATTATAATATGTTGTCTCCACCCTCCACAGGCTGAAAATCAGCAGGTGCCAATCAACCATGGACTGAAACCTCCAAGCTGTGCACCAAACCAAACCTTTACTCTTTATAAATCGTTTGCCTACAGTGTTTATTTACAGTGCTGGGAGCTACCTCACCATATTGAAATCAGAAAGAATCTGGTCTGCATTTCAGTATATTCTAGGATTGCAATGTGTGTGAACTGTCTGGTTCTATTCAAAGAATGATAAGACTGATAACTTCCCTTAAGCTCTGAGTCTCCACAATTGAGTGAAAGGCAGCGATCTCCCATGTCAGTAGACACCCATATAATTTAATCTCCATAATGGATCGTTTTTTTAAATGCATCACTCTTCAATGCCAGAATTCTCAGTGTTCATGTCCCTGGTGAGGAGTCAATTTTGTTTCTCAAGCCTTGTTCAATTTCTTCCCTGAAATCAAGAATGCAGAATGCACTCTGTAAGAGACGTGGCAGGAAGAAGGTTCATTCTTGTCCACTTAAATATTCATGACAGCTTGCATTTTGGTTCAAAAAGACACTTGTTTATATAGATAAGATTTAATTTATTCATAATTTACCTAAATTTGCAGAAGCATGCATGTACATTTTAGCGTAGAAGTAGCGCAATACATAAATCGTCACCGAGGCTTGCAAATTGTACAGCGACAGCAGTGGAAAGTGCCAGGATGTTTTAGGGAGATAACACATTTTCACCAGAGCAAAGACCTTCACGCAATAGCCTGGAAGTGTGTGCCTGAGATATGCTGACTCATCGCCATCTTCTTAACCCAAGACAAATTTCTCATTAAAAAGAAAATGTACATGATAATAGAAAGGGCTGCTGAAGAATCGCCTTTGGAGCCAGTGCTGTATGTCTTTCTGCATATCCTGTGAAGAGTTATTTCCTTCATTGTTTTATATCAACCCCTTCTCCTCTTTACGTCTTACAAACAAACAAAGGGAACTTTCCAACGCCCCTACAGTCCCCAAGCTAATTACTAGCAAGCTGACACTCATGTTCAATTAGCCAATCCACTACCCGAAACCGCTCGCTTGAGCCATGGAAAGCCTTCTAGATCACTTCAGCAGCCTTGTACACTGAGTCTGGGCCAATTCCTCCTTGCTTCACAGCACCCTTCCTGCCCCTGGCATGTGGAATGTGGTCAGATTTACTGATCCATTGATTGAATACCCATGATCTTGATCATCATTGTTTTGATGGAGCCTATGGAAATTCTTAGAAATGGAAGTCAAGAGTAATTTTCATAAGCATTGTTTTCTGAAGACTTCTGACCCTGACATGTTCTTCACCTTGACCCCCTACAAACAAAGAGAAGCTAAGTGGCAGGAGTACAGGAAGGACTGAGGGCCATGACGACTTTTTTTTTTTTTTTTTTTTTTGATATACAGTCTCTCTAGCCCACGGGAGCACCGTTTAGGGAGCACCATTTATAGGCTTTGGAGCAGAACTGTGGAAGACGGTGAGACTTAAGGAAAAAGATTTGTTTTGAGTCCTTGCTACCTAAAGGCATTAAAACTTTATAATGCCAAACAAGTCCCGTTTTTCTTTATTTATGGATCATATATTTCCCCCTTTATTACCACTATACATTTTTCCAACCTGACAGCTGATAACACCAAAATTCACAGCTAGAAAAAAAATCTCATTCGCCACTCTCCAAGATAATAATTTTAGAGTTAAAGAGAAATGCCCGTGGTGTGTGTGTGTGTGTGTGTGTGTGTGTGTGTGTGTGTGTGTGTGTGCACACGCACGCACATGTGTATGTGTGTGTGTGCGAAACTATCCATATTTATTTTTATCCCCTAAACTCCCACTCCCACTGAATACAGATTTGGGGTTTGAAATCACAAATTTTGATCAGAGAGAATTCTTTAAAAATATAACCCTTGCGCAACCTTTTGTACATGTTAACTCTTAACAGGGAAGAAGTATCAAGGCAAGTCAACTTCATTTCTTCAGAACTGGTATAATCTAATTTCAATTTGTCAAAGGTGGCATGATGGCAGAGATTTGTTTTTCCCCTTGATTTATTAGAAATAGTTTAAAAGAAGCAGTCTGTCACTCAGGTGATTCCAGCCAAGCATCTTGACATTCCTCTTCCTTGTGCTTGCCATAGAAGAATCCACAGGAAGGGTAAAAAACAACCTAAGAGATATCAACCACAGAGGGAAGAAGAAAGAGAGAAATCAATGTGCTTTAAGCATGATGACAGGATGGGTTGTTTAAATTGCTTGTGCACATTGATTTAAAGCATGCCCAGTAGAAACCTCTATTATATTAACCATCTTTCCCTTTCGTTTCAATCACTGGAGTTGCTATATCTTACTACCTGCAGACAGATGATGTCCAAATATAATGTGGAGTGGGTTTTTTTTATTATTATTATTTGTTGGAGAAATCACGGGCAATGACTTGGAGATCTGGGGACAAGATTAGTAACATAAATAACATAGATTCTAAATAACCTAAGATAATGATAAATCAACTGTGCACTTAACTGCAGATTATACCCTAGACATATTTCTACAAACGGCAGTTCTTGCCTGCTTCGGGAGTGTCAGGAAGCTGGATGTATTCCTGGCTATTGCCTATGAGTTGATAGGAATGCAAAGCAAGTGGCTGCTCTGTATTCAGTCAACAAAGCTTTCCATGTGAGAGGCAGCACGGTGCTTTGATAAAATCATCGTTGCTCATCAGAGGTTGCCATGAACAACCTTTGCTGGACCACTGATACCTTTGAAAGCTTACTTGGTTAGCCTACCTGTTATGTTAGAAGACATGGAGCCAACATCTCCCAACTGATAGATTTGTACCAGACTGAGTTGCTCAGAGATGGGTAGGTTTGCAACAGTGTGGAAGTACAATTTCTTCAAATCTGGACCCGAGATCTACCTCCCCTGTAGCGTTCCTGAAAGTGATACCTGAAAGAGAGTCCAGTCAATCAGCACATTAGACTTTGTTCCTGCTGAATCTATAAGGACCCAGCTTCATAGATTTAAATTCTGACTTTTGAAATATCTTGGCAATGATTGAAATTTTATTGTTTTTACGCTGGAGGAAGAAGACAGGAATTAATATTTGCTGAGCATCGTACACAGAATGTTTTTACTTGCATTATACCTTACAAGGTTGGCTGGCTACATTACACCCATTTCACAGTTGAGTAACTGGATTTTAGACAAAGTAGATATCCAAGGACACATCACTGCTAAAGACTGAGTTTGGATTTGAACTAGGTTGGATTTGAGAGGATTTTTACTCCAAATCTCTTTTCCTCTATATAACAAAGCTATTGTCTTGTTTATTCATTCGAAACCATGATGTATTACTTAAATATAGCCAGGTCCACCTGTATTTAAAGTGCTAAGAATACCAGAGCAAAGACTACCCTGCCTCCAACAGTAAGGTCATCTCAGCTGTCATCTGGGCACAGTGTGCAGGTAACATCTGTACCACATCTGCAGCAAAGATGTGCATAGGCTGCTGGAAATGCATAGATGTGGTCTCCATGACCACCAGGTTGAGAAAGGGATTCCCAGAGGATGTGATCTCAAATCCCATCACACAACACCTCATGCCTCATTCCTCAGAGGACGTCCATCCTGTGCACAAGGGGGTCATCACCCCACCCCACCCCCACCCCACCCCCACATCTATTCGCTCTGCAATAAGGAGGTCAAGGGGAAAATAGCAACATTTTCTTCTCTCTCTCCAAGTCAAACACACAAAAAGGCAAAGGCTGTCTTTTTGTTACCATGTCATTTCATTCAGTGGAAAAAGAAAAACAACTCCATCCTGAAGGAGTCCCAGACAGGCATCTTTAACCAGATTGTCAATGAAGTAAAGACTTTTTGAATTGTTTGGTTTAACTTAAGTTCAGGCAGTCTGTTATCTGCCTCCTGTCTGCTAGGCTCAGATTCTTATCATATGTCTTAGAATTCTGGTAGGAGAAACAAAAGCTATTTATCCAGGCTTTGTTGGAGTCAGAATTTATACCAGGCAAGAACCTTCAAGATACCAGATTTAATAGTTATCCCCACAGCACCTGTATTCTTTCCCTAACAAATTCTTATTTATCCTTGTGTGAATTAAACTACATAGAGGAGACCAAATCACATCTACCATAAAGTACAAGCCCAGGAAAGGTCCTAAAGCCACCCTTGAGTACAATAGTTTCCTAGTACCCTCAGGACCCCCTGAAAGCTATTATACTCATAGTTAGAGTGTATAACAGAGAAAAGGTTAAAATTGGCCAAGGGAAGAACTCACAGAGCAGACTCTGCAAAAGGACAGGACACAAAGCTTTGATGATCTTCCTCCTGTCCAGGCAGGACAAGTTACCTGACATCAGCATGTGACAAACTCAAAGACTGCTGCCAGCCAGAGCTCATCTGAGCCTCAGAGCACTGTTTTAATGGGGATTCCCTGTAGAGGTGCATATGATTGGTAGCTGAATGACTGCCTGCACTGTCTTAGCCTCCAGTGAAGTAATGTCTTATAACCCCTACTGTTACCCTAAATCATACCCTGAACTCTCCAAATATAAGCCAAGGTTAATGAGCCTAAGATACGAGGTCAGTAGTTCTCAACCCTACTAAGACTGCAGATCTTTAGTAAGTTCCTCGTGTTGTGGTGACCCCAACCATAAAATTATTTTCATTGCTACTTCATAACTGTAATGTTACTACTCTTATGAATCACAACATAACTATCTGTGGTTTGTTTTTTTGATGGTCTTACGTGACCCCTGTGAAAGGGTCATTCGCCCCCAAAATGGGTCATGATCCACAGGTTGAGAACACTTCACTAGAGACTCTAGCAATGACACTGGCACAGGTCAGATTCCTTTTGGGAGTGAAGGTTAAATCTTCTATGTCACCCTTCTCTCTATCCTGCCCTATGCTATTTATTTCTCAAGGGAGATCTGTGCCCTTGACTGAGTCTCCATGGTGCTGGTCTATACTTGTTGGCTTCAGTTATATAATATAATTTGGGGCACTTGGAATCACATCTGAATTCTTCTTCTGCTTCCAATACTAAGTAACTATAGAGTCAAGTATATAATAGGTATTTATTATGTTTTAGTTAGGTTGACTTTTTTCCTTTGATGGGATTCTGCCCCACCCCCTTCAATTGATCAGAGGCTTGGAGATCCAAAGCTGCTTTTCTTTTCCTTTCTGGCTGGCATTTAGTTTACATCCATGCAACATCACTCTTACATCCAAGTCAAAGATTTTAAAGATTTAAAATTCCTTATGTCCCTATAAACTGCTTGCCTCTACCAGTGGTGAAAGAAGGGGAGAGACTCACAAAGCCCCATCTCTAAAAGAGATAGTTAATGGCTGCTGGGCGAGAAAGAGTCAGTTTTCTCCGAGAGTGTGAATCCCTGTAGGTTACCCAAGCTCCAGGGAATGATGGTGTCTGGCGAGTTTTAACTTACCAGGGAGACCCTCCACACCCCACCCCCACACCTCTTAGTGAACAACTGGGAGGCAGGAACCGATGCAAAAGCAAGAGGAATTTTATTGTTCCAGCATGCTGGGGTGGCCCTGCACGTGAAGGAGAGAGAGAATGACCCCATGTAGCACGTTTGGCAAGTTTTTGTACAGTTTTCAGAGCAGCAGCCATTAGGCAAAATGTGATTTGCAGAACAGTGTGACTTTTAAACTGATTGGTCTTTGGGGAATGATGGATCAAGGACTTCCCTTGTCTGTAGGAATGTGTCTACGTGCTCTGGGCCTTCCTTATCTGGAGGAAGCCATAGCCGGTCCCACCTCCGTGGGGTCTGAGTAATGTAATTAACCCCTCCCTTCTGGAGGGGAGGGGTGCCCATGTTCTCTATGACCTTTCTCTTCCAAGAGAGGAGGGGTCTGGTGCAATTTTCCAAAGTTCCTGAGCTGACCTCTTCAATGGCCCTACACATACATGCATACAGTCAATGCTAACTGACTAATTGGATTACTTTGTGGTATTTTTGGGTTTGGGGGGCTTTTGGGTTTTGGGTTTTTGCTTTGTTTTTTTTTGTTTGTTTGTTTTGTTTTGTTTTTTAAGAAATGAGGATATGAGTTGGCAGGGAGACATATTGGGGGGAGGCATGAAAGGAGTTGGAGGGAGGAGCAGGACATGGTTATGATCCAAATACGTAGTACCCATATGTGATACTCTCAAAGAATAAATATTTTTTAAAAATTGTGGTCATGCCAATGGTAGTAATCAGAGAAAATTATTTTCAAACTCAAGAGGCAGACATTTCTTTGTTGTTGTTGTTTTCCTCTATGTTGTAACATTATAAAAGTTAAGTCCATAGGAGAAAGCAGCTTACTAAAGATTAACTCCACTGTCATTGAAATAGAAAATTTCAAAAAAGAACTATGGGGAGGAGGAAAGATACACCTGTCCCCTGTGTGCTGTCATGTGGGTGGAGCTGCTATGTTCTCAGCCTGATCAGTGGGAGGCTCCCTCACAAAACAGCAATGATTTGCCCTCTCAAAGCTTGTAATTATAGGCCAGCTGTGGACTGTGCTGAAGGTATAGAATGGGGCCCATTCCAACAGCTGTGCATATGACCAAGCAGGCTGACATGACAGGTACCAGACCAATGAGGAGGACCTGAAAGGACACAGTTGCTGAGACTATAGTTATAATTATCTTCTTTACAACTTGGGGAGAGGGCAATGCTGGAAGATGGCAGAGTTTTGAACCAATCACATCTCAAGAAATACTTAGTAAAGGTATCCTTAATACTCTGATACTTAATAACAGTGTTCTTAATACTTCAGTACTTAGTAACAGTATTCTTAATGCTCTAATACTTAGTAACAGTGTTCTTACCTCCTGGGTGATCTCATTTCTGATTTTTCTCAGGGGCAAATGGTTAAGAGGACCTATAAGTGTATCCTGGTTATTCTTTCTCCCACTAAAAGGACAGAGCCTGGAAGATAAGACTCTTGAGACTTCTGAAAAAGAAGAAGTGTCTACATACCTCTTCTCAGCCCCAGCCAGGTTACTGGGTTAGCCATTATCTAATTAGTAGTTTCACCCTGGTCTTTACCCATTCTAGTAGCTGCACTTATCTGAAAGGTAAACCTTCAATAGGAATCAAAAAGCAAGTCCTAGCCCTCTGGAAGCAGATGCAAAAGAATCATTATGAGTTAAAGTCTAGGCAGGGGTATATAGTGAATTCCAGGCCACCCTGGGCTACAGGGTGAGACATCTTTTCCAAAAAAAAAAAAAAAAAAAAAGGAAAGAAAGAAAGAAAGAAAGAGAGAGAGAGAGAGAGAGAGAGAGAGAGAGAGAGAGAGAAACAAGCAAACAATTTAAATCAACCCCATTCTAATTTTTTGGCCATGTGAACTTTGGTGATGTCTGCTCCCTGCCTGTTACTTGCAGGTCAAGAGCTGGATCTCAAGGCCCTCCAGCGTGGCCCTGGAATTCGAGGGTAGACAGCACCCATTCACCGTGTAAATCCTGTATTACTGCGGGGGGTATAAGGGTGGCACGTATTTATCTCAGGTGGCATAAATATTTACATCGTAGAAAAACAGAAGAATGACTAGGAAACAAACTTTCTCCTGAACGCTTCTGTGTTTCAGAGAATACATTTAGAAGCACAGAAACTGAATACTTTAGAAAATTCCAGAAAAGGGACTGGAGTAACAACTTGAACATTAAAGCATGCCAGCATGAGGACCTAAATTCAGGCCCCACCCCCCACCCCTTGCACCTAAGTCAAAAGCCAGGTGTGGTAATATACACCTATAATCCCAGCTCTGCAGGATCACAGAAGGCAAAGGCTCACTGGGTAGCCAAATTGGTGAACTTGAAGTTCCATGAGAGACCCTGTCTCAAAGACAAGGTGACTGAGAAAGAATAATAGGTACCCAGTGTTGACCTCTGTCCCCCCCCCCCCACTCCCCAGCCACATACATGCACACAGGAACATACACACATGATTTTAAATTACAAAAATTTGGTAACCCCATGTGTTAGGAGACAAAGTAGACTTTCATGGAGTGAAGCCTTAAGAAGCAGTGGGGTGCTAATTCTTTCTCACAACTCTAGAGTCAGATCTCAACCACATCTCATTTTCAGGCAGGTAAGACCTAATCAGACCTGTAAAAACAATGAGGAAAGAGAAATGTGAGACTCCACGTTGGGACGGTCTTTGTATGAGTTCACATCAAGGTTTGCGGAACAACCACAGGGAGCCCTGTGTGTCAGCAGCCTGTCCTTTCACCTGGAGACATTCGGAGCTCCAGGGCTAAAGGTGCAAGGGCAGACATTCCTCCCATGTGTTACAATGTCACCTGCTGTCATCACAAAGCAATTCCAATTTGCATGTTTCTTCGGCAGGAGGAAACAGCCTCGTGACTCCCATTCCAGGGCTCTGAGTGGAAAGCCACTATTCCGAGGGTGCTGATTAAGTTAGGGCCACACGTGAATGCTCAGGGAAGCGCACATTTAGCTGATATAGTCAGCACTGTGCCGGTAGAAACATCCACACACAGGTCTCTCTGACAATGGGATATTGTTCATGTAGCTTCAGAGTGGGCAAACTGGTCCTCCAACAACCCCTGGATCCTGAGCCGTAAATTGTTCCAACTTACCTCTGGGTATATGGTTTTGTAATATGTGGGTGTGCCTGCCCATACTTTCAAGGGGGTCATTACCTCTGTAAATAAAGCACTTGAGGAAAGGGAAGATAGGACCCCATTAAAGCAAGCTGACTGTGCCATTGGCAGCAGGGAGGGTGCCGCTGTGTGACAAATCGCTTCTGTTTGAAATAGTTGGAAGCAAGTATCTAGGAGACCAGATAAGAGAACTCGGATGATCCTATTATGAGGATAACAGCAGCGAGAAGAGTCCATGGACAGCCGTACATGGGCACATTTCGTTGATTTAAAGGGAGCATGGCAGCCTGAAACGTGGGACTCTCTGCCTGGGATTGCTTCAGTGCAAAACTTTACCATTATTTTAACTTAGCGGGAGCCACACCACAGTGAAGTCTGCTTGAACAAATCCACAGGAAAAGGAATGTGCTGTCTGCCCCAAACAGAAACACAAAACCAAGCTCTTCGAGGCCCTTGAAGAATGAGAGCAGAGGAATGAAGTCCAGATCACAAAGGAATCGCTCTCTGTTCACGGGGCTGCCTCCTGGGCCATGTAGACCCTTTCAGGATCAGCTCTGCTCATTAAGATGTTCTCTGTGTGCTAGCCCAGGCCACCTCTGGGAGGAAAGGACTTTGAAGACCCCCAGGGAGTATCCATTTGCTGGAGCTGCACTGTGGCACCTCACATTTACTTGTACTCAAGGCTGAGATATAACACTCTGTCTCAGAGCAGCTTTGATGTGCAAGGAAGCCACCATCCTGACAGGCACTCCTGCCTCATACCTTTTGAGGGGGAAATCTCTGTAACCTGAAGAGGGAGCAAGCTACGTATATGCCGGCCTTTCCATCGGGAAACCGGTTATACTAAAACAATGACAAATTTCACATTTATTTGTTTACTTTGTCCATAGCATTTAGCTCCCACACATGTACTCACCGTGAGAGGGTGTTTTTCAAACTAAACACATTCTGACCCTTGGCTTTACATTAGCGGGTGCTGGTACACACATTTAGCACAGCACTAAGCTGAAAGGAGAGGCCTCCACGCACAGTGTGCGCAGCTGGGATGACTCATTTATACACTCCACTGAGCAAGGGATAACGGGACCACCAGTGTTCTATTTGGACTCTCACGTGGGACATATAGCTCATTTCCTCATCTTAAAAGGTGCAGAAATGTTTGGTATGGAAACTATGTGGAATTTTTCGGAGCGTCCAAGGCATAAGTACTATGAAGCCTATTCATGAAAGAAGAAATTACTGGAACACTCAGATGTGTCCAACCTTTGGCCTGCAGACTGTGTGCGGCTGAAGAAAGCTGTAAATGCAGTCCAATACAACACTATGAATTCTAAAGCATCATGACACTTTGTTTGTGCTGTCTATTTTGTCACATGGTTGTTAGGTTCTGGAGTGTGTTCTGAAGAAATCAATGTTGTATGATAATGTCAGAAAGTGGAACATGGAACTGGGCAGATGGTGCAGCGGGTTAAGCAGTTCCTGTGCATGAATGGGGACCTCCATTTGGATTCCCTCTACCTACATAAAAAGTAGGAATGGTAACACATCTATAACCCCTGCCGTGGGGGATAAGGATGAGAAGAAAGGGAGACGTCTGCAGTCACTGGTCAGGCAGTCTAGCTAAAGTAGGGAGCCCTGGTTCAGTAAGAGACTCTGACTCAAAAAGTAAGAGGGGAGCAACAAAGTAAGACACTCGATGATATCCTCTGTCCTAAACACACACACACACACACACACACACACGCACGCACGCACGCACGCACGCACGCACGCACGCACGCACGCACACGCACACACACATGCACATACAAATACACATTTACACATACACAGATGATCACAGACATATGTATAGACTGTGTGGGCATATGCACACACAAAAGGTTGATAATGGCTAGATGATAGATATATTATAGATACATTGTTGATAGGGAGGTTGATAGAAGATAGATAGACAAATGTTTTAATAACTTTTTTTGTTCAGGTATCTGACATGGAGACCATTTCTAAGCAATGTGTTACAAATCAAAAGACATTTTAGATGCTCAGCCTTAAGATGAACTCATCACTAATTTCTTGTTTGTGGTGTCTATTTTGTCACATGGTTGTTAGGTTCAAGCGACCACCTCAAATTGATTTACAACTCAAATCAGTACTTTAATAGGAGCATATGAGAATCCCCTCAGTAAATACTACAGGTCCACAACACTTCAGAAAAATAAAATAAAACAAAAATAAATCAAGTGTTTTCAGTTGTTTTGTGTAGCCCCCCCCCCCCCCCCCCGCCAACTTATAAGTTAGAGGTAGACATGATTTGGCGATACTGTCCGTAATTGCTAAACCAACCAATAAGGGTTGTGTTGGTTGTTTCTGAGGTGTCTTGGTGATCCCAGAATAAACTGGGAATACTTACTTGAAGAACATGGTTTGAAAGAAAACCTTCAGGCTGTGCGAAAGTCACCTGGCTAGCACCAGTGGCTATTCTGAACATGATAGGAAGGGAGGAGGGAGACAAGAGGAGGGAAGGAATGGAGAAAGAGAATGAAAGACTGAGAGATCCAAGCTTAACCAATATTGACCAAACCCTCCTAAACAGTAGTACTTCTGCATGATTCACCAGAATCATGTGGCCATCACCCTCCTCCTAGAACAACTCCTTGGTGAAGCTGCGCTTGCAGGAGTTCATAGGTGGAATGTTGATGATCTCAAAATTATGCCTACCACAAGAAGGACCAGTAAGTCTCCTGCCAGGGGTTGGATTGCCACCCAGGAACCCATGGGTCAATGACACTACTCAGTTCTCACCAACACAGACAAATAAGCACGTTCATAAATATCAGGTGGCTTCAGGTGGGAGAGTGAACAAGTGACAGTGTCAGTGTCAAGACTCAGCTTACCCAAATCCATGCTCCCAATGTGTTAGAGGTCAGCGTCTGTGACACCAGGGCTACACATCCAAAGGGAGCCTATAATATGTGATGGGCTGTGTAGACCATCTTTGTCTACTAAACAGCATTCTGGTTATTATGACATGGGCCATCCTCCAATCTCTATAATAAAGAACGAGGGTGACAAAATGTATAAAGCCCAAGGATCCAGACATCAGTGACATAAACAACGAAGCCACCCCTTGGCACAGCCAATGTGCGGTTTGGGAAGAAATCATCTCGAGAGCTCACACATTCAGCCGCTGCGCTAAGTTAGTTTTGCATCCAGACAGTTAGGCAAAGAATGCTCCTGGCACTAACACCTTTCTAAATGCTTGCCAGTCCAATCCCTGCTTAGCTCGCTCTTCACAGCCGCACTAAAATTGAAACACTAATCGAGGACTGTCACCACCAAGCCACCTGTAGAATCCAGGGATGCGAAGGATCAGACGCTCATTTAATTGTAAATGTGAGCTCCTAGCAGTCCAATCCGGAAACCTGTCACTTAGAACTGCTAATGCTGGTTATTGTAGCAGGCCTGGGCTAATGGCATCTCTCAACATCTGTTTTCATTTAAAGTTTCCAAGTTTGCCTTTGTGAGTACCACTAGGTGATGATTCAGTTCATGCTTCCGGAGGAGGACGATGGAAAGTGGCAAGTGGGGACCCAAACAAAATATTATTAATGAATATCTCCAGCTGCTGATGGGGCTTGGTGAGAAGACGCTAGTGCTGGTGACAGAATCCATCTTGCAAAATATACCTATGATAAATATCAACTCCGAATGACTAGCAGCTGTTGGTAACTCCTGAACAATTCCAGGCAAGCCATCAGTTTTACTGCCACTAGGTCCAACTTGAGTTGTTTCCTTTCTTTTAAAAAATTACAGTCGTAATGCGGCCATCTTTGCTATGTTCTTGGCTTTTTTTTTCTGAGCTTTGAGAGGGTTTGTATGGCTAAACAAACAAAATGGGTAAAGATATGTGTGTTCTTGGAGAAATAATAAGAAACAATAAGTCAGAAACAATAGAAAGGATCAAGTCAAAACTCACTTCTGCCCTACAGCCCTTTTTTTTTTTTTTAGTTTCAGGCTTTGGGGATCCTACAGGTTCCCATTGCATTGGTCTGACTCAGTTTCCCTTCATTAGTATTCAATTCATCTGTTCTTTTACAGTAAAGCTCTTCACATGTATGTATTACATCTTCTAATGACTATAGACCCTAGAAATATCAGTTCTTATTCCTGTTCCCCCTATTTGTACCATTTTAGCCCCATGCTCAGTTCCTGGCACCTGGTAGGTCTTTGTGAATGAATGACTATGTAAGTTAACAAGTGGGAAATTCCAAAGTCTGAGGTGGGGTTATAACCCAAAGGTTGTAAGTAACTATGGGGCAAATGAAAGAGTAGTTCTATGTGCCCAAAAGCTTTGAAATTACATCTTGTAGACAAACTGTTACTACTACCTCTGAGCTAGATTATTTCTTTATTACCTTATTTGTATGTCCTAAGTGTGTGTATGTGCACCAAGTATGTACTTGGAGGTCAGAAATGGGTCTCAGATCTAGAGTTGTGTGCTGTTCAGTGTGAGGTACTGGGAAATGAACCTGTGTCCTCTAGAAGATCAGAAAGGCCTCTTAACAGCTGCCCTAGCCCCTGAGCTGGATCTTTCAGGTCTGCTGAATATAGCTAAGTGAATACTGGTCTAAAACATTAGCAAGCTCTTTCCAATCAAACAAGAGAGAATAGAAAAAAACTATTAATTCATGGGTGGCTCACACACCAATTCCCTTTCACATCTGTTTCATGTCATAGGACTTTTGCTCTGTGCTCTTTTATGAGTTGCAGAATATCCCTCTTGGCTCAGTCAGTGCCCTGTGATGTCTCTCATGTATCTACCTACAACTTAGCTCAAGCTGGCCTGGACCATAGAGCTATGACTTCCTCCTGCCTCCACCTTACTGTCTCCTATCTAAGAGCCTTATCCCACTCTATGGAAGCCCCCTCTGCCTTCAAGTTGACGTCTGCCAGAGAGCAACCACTGCAGGGAAGCCACCTCAGTCAGTGAGAGACAGGGAACCTACAGATAAACCCTCCAGCTTCCTGTCACCTGAGGATGAAGGTGACATTCTGCACACTAACTGGGAGATCCAGGGAAATTGCAGCCGTGACCTCAGTAACATTTCTCCTGCTTGCGTCTCCTCTCTCCCCTTGCTCTCCTGTTCCTTTCATGTCTATTTCTAGTGACCTCCTCCCAGGCTACTCATCTTCCCACCACTACTCTCAGAGGCACCACATCACTCCTTCTGATCTTAAAAACTAAATATAAAGAAATAAAATGGAATTCTTAGAGCATAGACATCTAAACAGAGACCCTTTCAAAATCCTTCATGTCAGAGGCTGCCTCTGCTGGAGTATTCTTGAGAGGGCCTACACAACCTGTCTGCTAGGGTGCAGAAGATTAGCAGACCAGGTCATCAAGGGCAGGTGCCACCTAAGGACTGATGCTTCCCTGAAGATGACACTTTTGGTTCCCACTTATCTCCCCAGTACTCCCCCTGTTCTTTATAAACCATGTTAGACAGCTTTGTTTGCTACCTAAATGGCATTATGTTAAACTGCCACCTCCTAGGAATTGCAGCCCCCTTGTGGGCAGCACCCTTGTGTGCAGCCCCTTTGTGCAATGACCTCCAAGATCCCTGTGCAGGGGAGAGAACTCTACATAGAGAAAGCCACCCCAGCTGAGGCCAGGAGACTAACCTTATTTGATGGCTTTCCCAGTCACCACCTCTACCCCTCCATCTCATCAACTGGCCAGCACATCCTAGACTTAAGTGGAGAAACAGTACCCATCCTATGGGGTAGATGCAGAGATAGCTAGGACTCCGCATGTTACTACAGGCAGTATAATGTGTAGCAAGCCGGAATCTGTGATGAAGCATTGGATGCTTAAAACTGCTTCAACTAAATGAGTGTTTACTGCTGTATTTAGTGCTGTACTAAATGTTTCACATTGCTTACTTCATTTAATGCCCATGGTAATCCTTTGAGAGGAGTAACAGTATCTGCATTTACTGAGGAGAAACTAGGACAGAAAACATAAGGAATATTACTCCCTGGGGGTCACAAAGCAGCTAAGATTGAACCCTACTTGGTGTAATTCCTCAGACCCATTGCTCTGTTCACTGTACAAACCATTGGAATTGTAGGCACTGAAGAGAATATGACCAAAACAGGACCAGTTCAGCCTTTGAGGCAGTTCGTGCAAATAGAAGAGAATCAAGGCACTATCCCTTGCAGGACGCCTTCCTACACCTGCAACAGCTTCAATTTCTTCAGGTGGAAGGAAAAGCAAGAATACACATCAAAAAAGGGTCTTCAGCTCCAACACAGCTACTCCAGTAGTGAGCATTGCAGCCATACGCTGACGTATTAGCTATCCTTTAGAATGAGTTTCAAAGCCGTTTCAAATGAAACTCCTCTAAAGTACATTGCTATTTTCATCACCTCCAAGAGGTGATTCTCGAAACCAAGCCAACTTGCTCAAAGCAAGAATTCAATAAAATGTCTTCGTCTTGGAAAGGATTCAGTGAATCTTTAATATCTGGAAACTTGGACGGCCGGATGGTACTTTGCTCTTCTGCATTATTGATCTAAATATGAAACAGGAAAGTAGGGAAACACAGACTAGGTTAAAGGTAGCCAGGGTAGGGAGTACCCCATAAACAGAGCAAGGAACCCCCTATAGGCCAGGGCTTACCATAGTAATACCTACAGAGTGAGATGGGGTGAACCCCACTATTAGCTCAAATTTCAGCTTAACAGCTCTCGTACTGAAGCCAAACATTGTCCTTTGCAGAAGGATCATAAGTGAAATGTCCTCATGACTCATGTGGCTTGCAGGGGAGCATGGTAGACACTGTGATAGACACCCGTCCATTGCCAGCCTCAGTATTCGGTTCCCGTCTCTCAGCTTGTTCCTAGGAAGGGTAGGAACGGTGGGATGGGTGGAAACCCTGTAGGCTTGTACCTTGCGGCAGAGCAGACACATGGCTTTGAAAGGGAGCCAGCCTTTGCGCTTCACACCGTCTCCCGACACATCCAACAGATATTTCCCAGAACATTCAGTCCTGGAAGTTCAAAGTAGAAACAGCGTTTGAAAAAAAATTGGAGGAGATTCAGAGGAGAGAAAGAATGATGATCCAAAGGCCAGAGAGACAAAGGGACCCATTTAGTAAACAGCAGTAGAGACTCTAGCTAATGGGTGGTTAGAGGATAATGGGGAGAAAGGAGGCTGAAGGAAGTCAGCATAATGAGGAAGTAGACTGTGTCTCCGGTCTATGGTACACTCAGGCTTATTTACTCATTCTGCAGCTACTGAGCATCTACACGGTGCCAGGCAGTTAGGTGGCAAGGAAGCAAAGGTGACTGAAACAAGACAGAGAGTGTGCATTCACGTCTAGTGAGAGCAACCAACCTTAATAGTCACACAGAAATAAAGACCGACTTGCCACAGTGACAAAATGTTGCATGATGTACTCAGAGCTGTGGGCAAATCCCACAGGTGAAAGTCTCTTCAAGGGAAGTGCCTCAGAGATGACTACGAGGTACCAGGTACCGTAGTTCATCAGGCCCGAGGACGGGAGCAGTGCTCCCCAGACCTTCCAGGATCTGCACCAGGGGAAGCAGCTAGAACATACTAAACTCAAGTGGGGAGAAAAGAAAGGAAGTTTCTTAATGAAACAAAATGTCCTCAGTGGGGCTGCAGGATGCAGGAGACAGAAGGAAATGATGACTAAGTCTATCAACCCAGTATCCCTAGGCAAGTCAGAAAGGGTTCTTCACGCCCTGCAGGGAGCCTCACTCTGTGCATTGACAGGGGGAATTCAAGACAGTCAATAATCTTGGGAAGAAAAAAAATCACACAGCAGTATCCTAATGTTCCCCCTTAATAATAAAACCTACAACTTTTCCGATAGTAACAACAAGTGACTTGTGACTTTGCCGCCTATTAACATCACAGGTATTTTCACATTGCCTCTCTGTTTTTGTAGAAATCTCATAGTCTTGGTTATCTCCTTACCACTCGAAGTTACACAGGTTGTTAGAGCTGTGGGGAATATTGCTTGCGTGTTAGATTAATAATGAAGCAGGTGTTCTACTGCACCTCAGCCCTAAATATTTTTACAGTTGTATTTCAGTATCCTTGCTTTCATTTATAATTAATTGTATTTTGTTTTACATCTTAAAGCGTTACTGACAAAATGGCCCCCAGAGTGCCCACGCATGTGTCTAGAGGACAGAGGACAGACTCAGGTGTGGTTCTGCGGGGCTGCTTCTCTTTCTTCCGTTTCAGACAGGGTCTCTCATTGAGTATGGGACCCACCAAGTCTGGCTGACTAATGAGCCCCAAGGATCTACCTCGCTCTGCTTTTCCCGCTACAGGGTTACAAGCACTTTCCAACATCACACTGAACTTTAGATAAACAAACAAGCAAAAGACATGGATTTAACTCATGTCTTCCTGCTTGCATGCCTAGCACTTTACTGAGTGTGTCATCTCCCCAGCCCTCTAAGCCTAATTCCATGGGACATCTTTCTTAAATCCAGAAACCCTACTCTGTTGCTCTAGCTGGCACCCTATTGTTTGCGGACACTCTGCTGGGATTCAGAAGTCTGGTAGTTATACCTGGAACCTATGTTCAAAGCTATGTGTGACATAGGTCGGTTGTTGATACCCTTTGATCTCTGGTGCCTGACCTACAAAGCTGATAGCTTAATGCCTGGTTACCTTACGGAGCTGTGGCAGAAATGAATGAGACCAGCCAGTCACGGAAAGCACTAGGAGAGGCAGGTACTACTCCCTGGACCTGTTCTGAATTCATCCCAGGCCTAGGACTCTTCAGCTCATTTGCAAATCCAGACACCAGCTTGTAGGATGAGAAGGCTTTTTGTCTCCCTCCTGCTGGGTTGCTTAGAGATGGCTCTGACAGCTAGGTGCCAAGAGGAAACCTGGGCTTCCGTTTCCAGCCATGTCCCCATGGGCAACCCAGGCTGAGCCAGAGTTCACAAGGATCGGCATGAAAAGGGAAAACAATTTGTTCAGGAGCCCTAGAGTCAGATGCTCAGCATGCTAAGCTAGTGGGGGTTTTCAGCTTTAATCAGCATCAAGTTAATCTTATTTTGAGGGATGCTAAAGAGTCCAAAAAAAATCTACAGGTAGCTCCAGATAGTGATCCCTGGTCTTGGTTCCTCACTCCTTCTTCCTCGGGTCCCCCATCCCCCTCCTTCTAGTCCTCCTGGAGCCAGCCTGGCAGCAGGTACCTGGATTCTTCCAGATACAACCACCAGCATTTGCCCCATGCTTCATCTGGGCCAAGTCAGCAACCGAACTGCTTCTCTCTCTTTTCAGTCTTGTTATCGGTTGGGGTTCTCTTTTCTTTCTTTTCTGTTTTCCCCTCCATCTCCTGTTCAAATTCCTCTGAGTTTTATTCACCCCACAAATTAATTCATTGCAGCTAGTGGGATGACAGGTAGAACCTGGAGAGTGATTGCCCCACCCCTCCACCCCGTGTCCAGGACATCAGCCTGGTGACAGCAGTGACAAAGCCTTCTGTCTGTGGCAGGGACCCAACACTGCAACTGACTCCAGGTTCTGCTGTCTGAGCTGCTCAAAACCCCTTTGACACCTGGGCTCATTTGGGGTCTCTTCTGAACCCATTCAAAGTGCCTCTGGGTCTTCTCTAGACACAGCCATCAAGCCAGCCTGCATCCTAAATAGGATTTCCTTCTGCTTGAGGTTGAGAAAGTGGAAGTACCAAGCTGGAGGCCTCTGTGCCTAGTATGCAGAGCAATGCCCTGAAGCCAAAGAAGCCATGGTAGCTGGCCCAGTGTTCCCCAGGCCTCAACGTAGATCAGTGGTTTTCAACCTTCCTAATACTAGGACCCTTTAATACAGTTCCTCACACTGTGATGACCCACAACCATAAAATTATTCTTGTTGCTACTTTATAGCTGTAATTTTGCTACTGTCATGCAGCAAAATGTAGCCAAAAAAAAAAAAAAAAAAAAGTCATCTGTTTTCTGATCATCTTTTGGGGGTTGGGACTCACAGGTTCTCAACTGCTGGCCTTAGATTGAACATGGTGCTTTTTATAACAAAAGATTCAAATGAACACATTTGGCAAAATACCTTCTAGACAGTAAAATCTCAGGAACTGTTGGCTAAATGGTTGGAGGGAAGCATGCTGGGGGCTGGTATGGGGTCTTGGTTTCTCATCCCCAGAGTCATCTCTTGTAAGCACAGTCACAACTGCTTTGGCACCGCTTCCGTGAATAGGTCAGGTCACTGGAGAATCCTGAGTCTGAGCAGACTCTGACTGCTTTGATCTCTAAGATATGAGACTTTCCTGTCTCCACCTTTCAGTCACTACCCCTGGAAACACTTTCCAGAAGCCCTGGGTCTTCTTGATGGGTATGGTGAGAATGTGATGTAAGCTAGGCTCAGGCTCACCAGCCCAGTACACTCAGAGCAGGCATATGAGTAAAACTAGGTTGACCTGTTACCTGAGACCAGCTAAGTAACTCTGAGAGACCAGCTGGTGTGCAGCAGGAGGCCCAGTGAACCCAGCCTTGTCCACATTGCTAACCAACTGCTTGGGAGCTATGGGAACACAGTGGTTATTAGAAGTCACTAAGTATTGGGGTCATCTGTTGAGTAACTGCAGAAGACCTCAGTATGGTGTGGGTCCCAACAGCTGCCCAACATCAGACCATCTTAGGATGACAGATATTCCCCCATTAACAGCAATTAGCCAAAGCATGCAAGAGTGGTGCCTCCTGGGATTCATAGTCTGTGAGTGTACTACAGGTGTCACTGTCTAGCTTGCAGGCCTCCAGGTTTATTCAAAAGCAAAGTGAAAACACAGACTAGACTTTCTACAAGGGAGCAGCAGGAGCTGACTAACTTACTGAGGAGCCTCTAGTCCTAGTTAGGGGCTTCTGGTGAATCGGTGGCTAGGAGCAGAATATGAGTGGTTTCTATTTAAGCAGATAAGCCCGAGTTGTAAGCCTTTATTCATCTGATTTCAATCATGTGCATGCCTGGCCATATATAGACATAATATGGGAAAGTTTTCCCCTAAAAATTTGCTCAGATAATAGAGGCTGCCTTACTGCACAGATTCCCAGCACCAGTCTAGGATGGATATTTCCACTGCTTGACCCATAAAGGGAAGTTACAAGGGTATTGTTAGGGGGTTACTAGAGTTTTTAGGGAAAAGTGACCTGTTGCTTTGTTTGGAAATTCATGTGTCTAGCTCATTGAAGATGGCAGCACAACCCTGCTGAGCTATCCCCACAAACCACCTGCCTCACTTGGATTGAAACTGGTACCACGACACACACACACACACACACACACACACACACACACACACAGACACACACACACAATCCCAGAGCAGTAGCCAAGGCCCCTCACCATGCTTTTCATTTGACAGTGATTGTGTTTGAAGATATAATACATGCTATGTGCTTTATACAATAGCAATGCAAACATTCACACGGCCCTAAGCACATGTCAGCGTTCTAAGATTCATAGCATTATCATTAAATTCAACAAGCAATCCCACAGACAGCTCTTAGAATCAACCCCACAGAAGAATCAAATGCAGAAGGGGAGGAAATAAGAGAGGGAATACATGGGGGAACAACTAAAACTAAGGGCCATTTGAGGGGTTCTATGGAAACCTAATATAGTAAAATCTCCCTAAAATATATTCATATATAAAAGTGATCTAAATAGCATCACCAAATAATGGGGGAGTCAGAGCCCCATCTAGACATCTCTTCTTATTAAATGAAGATTCCAGTTCTGAGAATGGATTATATCGAATCAAGTTTTTGGCCAAAGAGGAACCATAGAGGACCCTCCCCACCCCTGCAAACAACCCACGTTATTGTGAAGGCTATTGGTTGTCCTCTGCAAACTAACGGTAAGGCCCTACTGTAGGAAACAACACCCATGCAACTCAATGAACATGGAGAAGTCAAGCTGGTGTCTACATAGAGCCTTCAGCCTACTGACTAGTGTTCATGGTACTGGAACATACTGTGCCCACCACCAAAGGAGAAAGGGTAAACACCAACTAAGCTAAAAATCCTTTGATCTACAATGGTGGCCTGCCTACAAGATGTGTTTGTGCAATGGTGGCACAAAACTTGTGGGAGCAGCCAACCAATATCTGATTGGATTAAGGACCACTCCATGAAATACAACCCACCATCAATATTGCTTGGATGCCCAAGAGCCTGAAACTAGATAGGCTAGAGACTTAAGAAAACAAGCAAATAACAACAACAAAAACAAGAATACAAACAAACAAAATAACAAATACATTTCTTCTGCTAAAGGAACATAGCAATAAAATGACTCCTACTGGCATTGGACTATACTCATAAATCAGTAGTTTGCTTGGTCATCATCAGAAATGCTTCCTCCTTCAGTAAATAATGGACCCACAGCTGAACAATGTGCAGAGAGTGAGAGTCCTTGGGACACTCAGTCCAAAATGAGACATCTTCATCAATTCCCTCCTCCCAGGGCTCAGGAAACCTTGTATAGAATTTAGTATTTGTGTGAATCATTTTCTTATTGTTGCTATAACAACTTGCCACAAACTTGGTAGCTTAAAATGACAAATATATATTTTTTTCTTTTGGAGCTTAGAGATATAACACAGATTTGCCTGGGCTAAAACCATGAAGGTGTTGGTAGTGCAGTGACATTTGTGGATATTTGAGGACAATATTTTTTCTTTGTGATAGGTAGCCTCTGCAGGCTGCTCCCATTTCTTGGTAGTTGGTATTCAACTCCAGAGCCAAAGTGGCAGGTAGAGTCTTTCTCACACAGTACTATCTATCCTGACATGATCACTTCAGTCTCCCTCCCTCATTGACAGAGACCCTTATATTTCTATTGGGTCACCCCAATGACTCAGGATTTTTGCTGTGTTTCAAATTTCTAATTCTTCCGGCAACCTCAATCCAGTTCCCAGACAATAGAATACACTCTTGTGGCCATAGGCATCTTTAGGGGGAAGAAGGCACCAAATGGTATTTTTCTGCCTGCCACATCTTATATGACAGGAATAATCACCTCCTTTCATTATCAGTGAGGGAACCAGGATCCAGAGGTGTTGATAGTTAAATCATGTTTTCAAGGTCACAGATAGAAAATCACCAGGTCTCTTGAAAACAGTGAAATCCTAGGTTAAAAAAGGAAGAGGAACAACCTGAAAAATGGCCAAGAATTGCTCCCGAATAAGAATGATTGTGTTTGAAAAATAAGGCAAAAAAAAAAAAAAGAGAGAGAGAGAGAGAGAACAAAACAAAGAGGGAAAAGGAAGAGGAGGAGGAGGGAAGAGGAGGAGGAGGGAGGGAGAGAGAGAGAGAGAGAGAGAGAGAGAGAGAGAGAGAGAGAGAGAGAGAGAGAATGAGAATGGAGAATAGAGTGAGGATAGGAAAGCTCTGTACCAGTCCAAGGAACCGGGTTTTCTGCCAGCTCTACAGTTGTGAGAGGCATTATTGTGGCTTTCCCTTGGTCCACAGTTTCAGCTTTAGCAAAGGCAAGAGAAGAGGAGCCTGGTCCAGAAAAACTCTAAAGAAATGGCTTTCTCATCTGTCCCTAGAATTGAAGACGGAGTATTCTCCTATTCTCTAAGATAAGGGACTCAATGGTAAGGGGCTCCATTCACAGCAAAGCTACAAACTGTTACAATAACTCTTGTATAGTGGATGGGGAGAGAGGGAGAAGGAGAGAGAGAATGCTTGGGAATTATACAGGCAGTGGTATCTAGTTCTAGTTCAACAAAGGCTTTAAGTATTGTCCTGGGCAAATTATTATATTCCCCAGCAGGAATAGAGGGGATGTCATCGATATGTGTCCTGTGTAAGGAAGCCAAATGGCTACACAAATCCCCACAGAACCTGGAAGATGGATAACAACTGATAAATTCCAGGTGGAGACACACCTGAAATCAACCAAGGCAAGAACTTTGTAAATAAAGTCCATATATATAATAGGCAGAAGGCAATATCTGTCAAAATGGCACAACTGTCAGTCAGTGGAACCTGTTTCTCCATGGTACTTCCAGAGTCTTTGGATGAATCTAAACTTCCTTCCACCCAGCACACAGGGCAACTATATAATTTCTGCTTTAAATACACACATAGTTAAAGGGGAGTGGCTCACATCTCATTGAAACCCTAAGGCATTCTAAATGTAGCGTGGATGTGCTTTTATTTACTACATGCAACAACTCTGTGGAGGAGATGTTATCAGTATTGGGTGACGAACTGCAGCTTGGGGAGATTTGAGATCTGGCCGCACAGCTAGTAAATGGCAGACCCAGGACTCGGGATCCTGCATTCCTCTAAGGCCTATTGAGCTGTTCATTCTCTGCCATCTTGCCTCCCTAAAATATGTCGCTTCTTCTCTGCTTCCTGTCCTATATCACTTCCTTGCCCTTTTGATGAACCACATGCAATTACACATAGCTGGTCTATAATCTGTGCCTTTTCTTCAACCACCTATGAAAACACTTCATCTGGCTCACGGCTGGCAGCTCCCCTGGATGTGCAGTGTCCCTGGCCCTAGCCATTTAGATGTGCCTCAGGCTGATCTCTGACAGATGCTTCTGAGCATCAGACAGCAGCAGCACCGTGCTGGGTGTCTGCTAAGACGAGACTTCCTCCAACAGTTCCTAAGACTCTAATCAAGATTGATCCACACTTCTGTGGCGCTCAATGACTGTCCTTAATCAGTGAGGACTCCTGAGTCTCAGCTTTTTTTTCCCTAGAGCCACTGACTTGAAAGCCGAGTAGAGGCAGTGTGTGGGAGACACCCAGAGGCAAGCTGTAGGGGTGTCGAGGTCTAGAGCCAGTACTGGGAGACTCCTACCTTGGGTTACAATGGGTTCCCATTGTGACCTCTTTCATTCATCCAGATGAAACTGGGACGGCCAATGTCACCTGAAAGTGTGCATCTGTCATCAACTAGTCCCTCTGGGTGGTCTAGAAATAGTCTCACTTTCTGGAAGCACTGGGACAAATAAGGCAAAGGAACTTAGTGAAATGTGTTGGCTCATTTGAGACCTGGCTTGGGTTTGATTGCTCTTCCCTATGCCTTTACATGTGTGTCATTTTGCTGTCCTTGAGGCTAGAAAAACACAGACACAAAGCACCCATCCTGGACTGGGTCACTGAACCAGTTTTCTATGGGATCAGTGCTTGACTGGTTAGGGAGTGCTGTAGCTGCCCTTGCAATGCTGAAGCCCTTGACCCTAGCTGATTCACCATCCCATTGGTATCTGTTAAGTGCCAGCAGCACCACCCTCAGTGTGCTGCATTCTCCAGCTTTGAAAACCTATTAAGCTCGGGTAAATCCTCATTTCTGTCCTGTTCAGTTGACAGACGCAATAGATAACATTTTCAGTGCAGTGGGAAACTAGTCATCCTCTCTGCATCCTGTGATCCTGATAAGATGCCCCATGTAGTTGGCTTTTGGGACTAGGAATCCATGGCCTACCCACTCCATTCCTTGTTTTGTTCCTCTTCCTGTTAATTTCCTTAGAGTGCTTCCATATTTAGAACACACACACAAACACACTTAAATTTTCATACTCTATCTTATTCTGATTTTCAGTGCAACCAGCTGTCCTTCTCATCCATAATCATGATCCCTTTAAATGCTTTGACTGTGCCAAGGGATGTCCGTTTGTTTACGAAGGCTCTGTTCACTGCTTCCCTTGAGTGTTGTGCCTGTGGTTAGAAGGGCTGCCTTGCCTGGACCGTTTCTGAGGACCTTTTCCATAAGTCACTTCTTTCTCCTCTCTGAGTTTGTTTCCTCAAACTTATTGATTGTGGTGAGCATCCACAGCTCCCACAGCATCTTCAAGCCATTACAACAAAGAGTGCTGACTATAGAGCACAGATGATTCTCCAGCTCTACTTCTCTGGAGCCTCCTTCCAGCCATCCTGTCACTGTCCCTACTGAGAGGCAATGACCAGCACTCCAGGGACTTTGTGAGCACTTGAGAGATATGCTCTGGTCTCACCTTGAAATTTAGCCTAAAGGATTATAAAATAGACTTTTGGCTGCCTAGACCACAAAATGGCCAGGACTCAGGCTTCAAAAATGAGTGCCTATCCCTAATATTCCAAACTTTCTAATACACTTCCTTCATGGCCCCCACCCCAGTCGTCCTGCTTAATGTGACCCTGTCCACAGTGTCTGCACTCACTCTCTACCAAAATGACTGGAAACTCAGAGAGAAGTCTTTTCCAAAAGGGGAAAGCCAATTTGCCTACTCTCTACACACTTATAGGATAATTGAGCTAGCAGGCATTTGAATTATAAAGAATAAATGCTCGTATTTGCTATTTACCTACTTTCTAATTTTAACATGTAACACTAGTGATAATTTGCATACTCTATATTTATAGAAAACTGATTCCTTGTTACAAATCCAGTGGGCAATTATCTCTGTACTGTATGTATTGTTTTTGTATAAACGTTGAAAATTCAATAATCATCGCTAGAATGAGCTGTGGCGTGCAGAATACAGATATGTAACAAGGAAAGAGGTCATCTGGTCATTAATATTCAAAGCACACACCAACTCATCTTTTATGGTGGATGAGTTCAGGTTTGAGTTTTCTAAGGCATCTACTAAGCCAGTTGAAATTCTGTAATTGTGTGGTTTTGGTTTATTAAGAGTCAATAAGATCTATCTTGAGGAGAAAAGAAAGTGAGCACATCTCATAATAAAAATAATAGCTGCCATTTGTGGAGTGCCTCTCCTGTGCCAAGTAGTGTGCGGTTTCAGGGCTGCCTCTGCCCGTTCCCTCACCAGGTTTATAGGATAGACCCCACTGGAACCCATGTATGTCTAGAGCTCAGGGAGGCTAACTGTCGAGTTCCATTGCATTTCCTCTCCATCCGAGTCACCTCCGAGGCTGAGCTGCATCCCAGGATGTCCCATCACCGACTCTACCCGAAGTCTGCTACTGATAGTAATGGTTGTGAACTCATAATTAGCCTAGAAAATAGTAAGGCAGGAGCTTCATGTGACCTGTTTATAGGTCAGCCAATGCTGTAAGAGTGGGCTCCATTTTCTTTAAAATAATAATAATAATCATAATAATAAAAATAATAGAGTATTTTGCCTGCTTTTCTCTTAGTGTACCAGGTGCCTGCTGTGCCCATGTAGGCCAGAAGAGGGGGCAAAAGATCCCCTGGGACTGAAGTTAACAGAGTGTCCTGAGCTACCAAGAGGGTCCTAGAAATAGAATCAGTGTCCTCTGGAAGAGTTGCCAGTAGTCTTGAGCCATCTTTCCAGCCCCGGCTTTATTTTTCCTAAGGTCTTATGGCCAGAAAACTGTAGTTGGTTCTGTGTTGACAATGAATCCTCTAAATTTGGGCCACAGTTGAAGGAGAGGGGCTAAAAGAAATTCCCGTGTAGATTTTGAATAAAAAGTTTTTTCAGCTAAGGGCCCTACTACTTACTAATAACAGAGGTACCTTTACCAAACTTCATCATCGTCATAGCCACACTAGCTTTCAATGTTCATAGGTTTAAGTAACTGAAGGGTTAATGGTAGACTGGATGATTAAGAAGATAGAAAGCTTCCAAAGAAATCCAAGAGAATTCATTCTTCAATCATTTTTGGATAAATTTGTCTACCTGCTGTGCACATCGGGTGGACAAAAAAAATCTCGAGATAATATTTTGGCCCAGAATATTTATAACTTCTTAATAAAAAAAATCATCTTGGCAGTATGGCTTGTGATAAGGAGATAAATGAGAAGTACTGAGCTGCAAGGGTCCCAGGTTTCACCAATTTATTTCCTTCTCCCACACAGGTGGCACCAGGTGCTTTGTACTAATGAACGGGTTTTTAATGATTCTGAAGTGAATTCCAGAGTCTTGTTAATGCCTCAGTCACAAAGGAATACGAGGCTGCAGATGCCTTCATCTTCTCTGAGTCCCCAGAATCTGAAGGCTCAGACCTTGAATCAACTATTCTCACCTCCAACAAGTGGCTGAATTATTTTTACTCAGTTTCTATCACACAAACACACACACACATACACACACACACACACACACACGCCCTTAAAGCCTGGCCATTATTAAAAGAAGTGAGTCTTATGCCAATGATGGAAGTCAGGTTCTAGGTCTGAAGTGGGGACAACAGGACCTGACATATAGTAAGCCATGCTCAGGGCAGGGAGAAATGGGCATTAGCACTCCTTATGTTTTGCAGTACTGTCCCACTAGGGCTGTGAACCATAGCCCAAGGTCCCAGCCAGAACAGGAGTGGCTCCGATAGGCCCCTTTCTTTAGACATTCTCAATTAACTCAATGGAGAATGAAGAGGCATTGTCCAGATCAGAATGGGACCATTGTCAGACTTGTCTGAAACACACAAATCCACTCACTGCCTCAACTTACACTTCAGTGACACAGCTGCTCATTACAAGGAAGAGACCTCAGCTCCCCATATAGGATGTTGAGGAGAGAGACCCAAAGTCAAGGCCATCTAGGAAAACCTAATTACTAAGTCTAATACACCTTACATCTGAAATCCACAGGTGGCAACCTGGTCATCATTGTCTGCATATATAAAGTGTGTCTACTTTGTGCCAGGAACCATGTGAGTATTGAAATGCAGAATAATGACTCTGTGTGTGTGTGTGTGTGTGTGTGTGTGTGTGTGTGTGTCCTTATCTTTCCAGCACAAAAGTGCTTAGTATGTATAACTTGGTTTTCTGGGCAACAGTCACTGAAGAGTGGTGTCTGAGCTTAAAAGGAAGCATTGCTAGACTCTGGGTAAAAGCTGAAAGATTTCTCTGCTAAACCAGAATGGTGAGCTTAGAGAACATGTGCACATACATACACACTACATACACACACACACTCACACACATACATACACACACACATACATACACACATACACACACACTCACACATACACACACACATACATATATATACACACACACACTCACACATACACACACATACATACATACACACACATACACACACACACACACATACACACACACACTCACACATACACACACACATATACACATACACACACACACACACACACACACACACACACAGCTCCATCCATAGTAGCATCAGCCACATCTACGAAGCAGTATTAGCAAAGGCCTGTTTTATATCAGGGTTGTCAAAAATGCTCCCAAAGTTCTTTAGGAGGGTGAACTCGGGTCTCTGACTTTTCTTATGCTCATGATAGATTAAGTGGCAGCACACAGCAAATGGTTTATTTACTGTGCAGTCTATTAGGTCTGAGCATGAAGATGTTTTGTTATGAATCGAGTTAGGAGGTTCTGTAGACCCAAGAAGTGTTCTACCTGTTCACGTTTACACTGGGGAGATAAGGTGCACACTTCCATCCACAGTAGTCAAGGCCTGGTTTCGAACTGAATGTAGCTATTCAAAGCAACATTTCGAAGTCTGAATCTGCTTGCTTTTGGAAGCATACTGCTTCTGTTGTGTGCTATGAGGGAAAGCTTAGCTCTACCTGTCACTGGCCCCAGAAGACCCACACTCGTCTCTATTTGTTTACTTATCTATCTGTACAGTCCACAACTTTTTACTAAGAATCCTATGTACCAAGAACTTTGTGACGTTCTAAGGGACATGGCAGATGCAGTTCTCTACCCTCTTGGATCTTATAGGTCACATCCGCATGGGGAGGACTTCATGGCTCCATAGCAATGTCGTCTGGTCAGTGTTTCCCTAGAGAAAGAGGATGGTAGGGAGGAGGTCGAGAAACCCTGAAAAATCTGGAGAGGAGAATTTCCCAGAGCAGAAGAAAGAAGGCAATGTAGCTTCACATACGGACTGCCTTGGAGTTGCTAGCTGGCTACTTAAGAGTTTGGCTGCAGTCAGAGTTTAGAATAAGGATTGCAACCCTCTCTGCCCTGGCTGGGCAGAGAGCATCAGGTGCCCTGGGGTGCAGCCAGGACAGGCAGAGGCTGGGTGGCCAACAGAATGGAGCAGATGGGGATTGTCAGATGGGCTGCACGGCTCATTAGTGTGCCACCTCCTCCCCCACTACATCCAGATGCACATCGACAGCACAGCTGTCAAGGGGAGAGCAAGGGGCTTGAAGGGCTTAAGACAACCTTCGAACAGCCGTCACATTCTCAGAGAGCAGGAAGGACTTGGACGGAAGGTGGAAGCTGAACTCTCTGCTCAGCCTCCCTGATTAATTCTGTGTTTCAGACTCAGTAGCCCATGAGATCTTCATCTCTTTCAGTTACTCCTCTAAACAGATGTCCATCTTATAGGCTGTTCCTGTGTCTTTCCTTAGGAGCAAGTCTCTCCACTTGTCAACACAAATACCTCTGGCTTCTCCTAGCCTCTGAAACACTAGTGATGCCCAGGTATAGGCCGGAGCACAGACAAGCTTTCTGGGCCTTGGTGTCTCTCTCTTTGCTCCCACATTGGGAATATTTGCAAGTTACTTACCTAATGAGAGGAAATGGTACAGATGGGAGACGTGCAGAAATCAAAGATTCTGGAGGGACTGATGGGACTTGGGGGGTTACAGAGAATATTTTTAAATTCTTGTCCAGAAAGAAGGCCTCCCCCAAAGTCCCTGAGCTCTGCAGAAAGCGAATATATGGTAATCAGCACAGTGTGGAGGCTCTGTAAGTATCCAGGACATAACAAGAAACTTATCACTGTTTTCCGCTGTTGCTGCATATTCCTGAAATCCGTGCTTGCTGGAGAGGCGTGAATGGAAGATTTATTTTGCATTGTTAGACTGTCAAGGCACTCTAGAGCAACAACTTTCAAATGATAACTTCCCAAGCTTACAGAAGTTGTGAATTACATGCTTTTAGTCTAGTGCGAGCGAGGAGCTGACAGCTCTCTCCCTCCCATCATCCCTCTCTCCGCCACTTGGATGCCTTGTGTGGCCGGTGACTCCACACACTGCCCTTCCCAAACCAAACGGGACTGTTATTAAGAATGACAGAAATCTATTTCTAGCTATGAAACAAGCTGAGGGACTGACATGTCATCACAGGAGTAGAACTTTTTCACACCTAAACCCCCCAGAGCCCCAGGAAAAACTTCTTTGCCAAAATTCAGAGCATCTCAAGTAAACTGAATGTGAGAAGGGCTCCCAGAGGTTGTAAAGTAGTGAGGAGGGATACAGCAGGAGTTGGAAGAAGAGCGTGGGATACACTAGGGGTGAGAGGCTGTATCAAAGTGCTTTTTCTCTAGTCCATGTTAGCTTGTCACTTGGATCTTGGAGGTACATAGCCATTTCCTTTAGGTGGAAAATATAGTAATGTCTTGTACAGCATAGGACCCAGCCAGGGTATTTGTCCTTGACCTCTAGGTATCTAGTGATCTCAGTCAAGACCTCTAATTTTTCCAGTTAACATCAGGGAATTGAATCTCATTATTAGTTAATAACCAATCTCTCAAATACAATTACCTTATGACGAGACTGTTTGTCTAATCACAAGGGTGAATATCATTTCATATTTTTCTTGCTGCTCGTTTCTCTTAACAAGTATATTACTCCCAACCCTAATTATTCCACAGGTAACTTCAGCTACCTAGGTACCCCTCCACTTACCTACCCATGCCTTTCTGCTAACCTATAAGATTCTTCATGGGCGTGCTTGGTGCCTTATTTGCCTGTCCTCTGTGTTTCCCAGCATGCATTGCCTGTCAGGTGATTATTAGATGGGGTTAGGGACTCACCTGATACTAAGACTTGCCTGTAGCTTTGTAGATGACTCCCCTGCGCCCACCCCACCCTCACCCCACCCACACACATACACAAAGGATGTTTTCTCTTGGTTTGCTCCCAGCACATATGAACCAGCATTTGTTTCCAGTACCGCAAACATCCTGTCCTACAGCACCTCTTAATGAAAGTTCGGTGGATGCCAGTCTCCAGGTTGTGCGACTCTTATTGTAGGCTGCGCATGACTGCTGAACAACTGGCCACGCGTTCAAGTTTATTATTCGAGGCCTGTACACAAGAGCTGGCCTTCTGCCCATTTTTCTTTTTCCTAAGGCAGAGAAAACAGAATAGACGCATTTGTTTGGGGGTAAAGAAAAACAAGAGATTTTTCAAACGGTTATGAATAAAGGAGAATTGGTCCATTTTGGAACCTCTCGACCTTGACAGTGTCCCTCTAATGCTATATAAACATTTGTTTGGGGTATTTAATAAGCTGCCAGCTGACAAATTGCAGAACTTTTTTTTTTCAAGAGCGCCTTATCTTTTCTAGAACCACTGAGATGGCAAAATATGTTCTCCGTCTCAACAATTCCCTCTCTATTTGCATGTGGAAATTGGAAAGCAAGTTGTTTTTCTTCGTTTGCATGACAAAACTCAGACCCCAAAATACAATTCAGCATTTAATTTGAGCTAGTTAGAGAGTGCAGAAAAGGGCCCCAGCCCATTTGGCTCCGTTTTGCTGCTGATGTTTCTGTTGTCACAATTAAAATTGATTTAAAAGGCTAAGGACATGAAATACCTTCTACAGCATTGCAGAGAGCCCGTGGAGTCTGCATCTCCAGGAGGTCACTGGGAACAAACCAAATCCCTGAAAATGCCTATATCTTAGGGCACCAATAGCTCCCACTACATCTAGTGTAGCCCTATAACACAAATGCATGCAGAGAACATGGACATTGCTCTGGGGAAAGGACAAAGGCACCCAGAGTGACTTCAAAAGCTCCCCCACAATCACAGCTTGCCAAAAGCAGGTCATGGAGCCTCTAGACAAAGAACATAAGGCCTTTAATTTTTAACTAAGTATTCTTTGCTAACGACTCCCCTGTAGCGGTTCTTTATTACATCGATGCTGCTTTCCTTGGCTTCTAGACTCAACAGGGGGAGCTTTCTCCAAGCTACCTGCAATTGTTCTCCTTGTCCATTCTGTCCTTGTCTAGCTGCTTGCTAGCAAGGGAGCAGCTAGTTGGATGTGAGTTTGGGTATGCCTTTTTTCTACATTTCTCCAGTGCTGACCGGCGAGTGAACCATTATGCCAAGTATTCAGGAAATTATCCCCAAAGCCTTCTAGAAAAGGAATAAAAGACAGTTTTGCAGGTAAAGGGTGAGGGGGGGAAGACATTCCAAGTAGAAGAGACATGCTCAAAGACATGATGATGGAAAGGAACAGATTAATTGGGGACCTGGTCATGGCTCTGTATGACTATAAATAGGAAAAGCATGAAGTTTCACATCATGGTAGACACCACTGAGGGATTCGAAGTGACATTTTTACCTTTCCACATTGAGGCTATTTTAAATGTTAATCGTTATCTATGTAGTAGAATGGTTAGATGCATAACGGGTGATGTCTCTGTCACTAGAAGCTGTGGGACAGCTTAAACCATCAGGGCCTGAAGAATCTCATTTGCCAGAAAGAGCCTCTTTCCTAACATCTTTCTCCAGGTGTGAGAACAGGACCTTCACTCATTCAGTAACCTGACAGTCTCTGTACTACATTTAACATCTCAGCATGTGTAGGTTCCTTTCTCAGATAAGATGGCTAGGTCTTTATCCGTGGCAATCAGCAGACCCAAAGAAATCAGACTCCTGCAGTGGGCCAACCTGGGGCAGTTAGCACACCTGGCTTCCAGGCCACAACTCATCACAAACATGCTTGTGGCCTTGAAAGTGGAAATTATCTTCTCTGGATAGAAGCTTTACCCTACAGTAGGAAACAGCACAGTTCACAGCCAATCCTTACATAGGAATGCTCTTATGGTCCCCAGCCAAGCATAGCAGTGCTCTTACAGTCCCTAACCAATTGTAAGGAGCTGAAGACAGAAAGCACACGCTATTACTAGGCACTCTGACACTAAGCATCCCTGGACAGTCCATGAGGAGAGACTTTTGCAAGCAGTTGCCAAAGCTGACTCAATCAATGACTTTTGTAACTTAAAAAACTTTTGTCAGCTCTCTGCTATGAAATTATAGACTCTTGGGGCTAGATAAGACAAACTCTCCTTTAGTCCACTCCATTTACAGACAACTCTGCAGGAATAAGAGGCTGCTAGCCCACGGCCCTGAGGCTACTGAGGGGCAATGCAAGGCAAAGGATGGGGAGGTGAATGCAATATATTCCTTTTATTACCATCACTATTAGTACTCATATTATTATTGTGAGTACACAAGGGAGAATATCATTCATGTTTTTATTATCTCCACGAGGCTCATCAAGGCTACAAAATCGAGACAATAGCTGTCCCAGAAGATCTTAGCCAGGCTTTCATCTTATTGATTCCCCAGCTTCTCTTCTTATCTTTTGCAGCTGGAACTCAAATTCAGAGTCAAAGTTTAGATGTCTGTACAACTGACTGACTCCTCTTGTTTTTACCTGTGGTGTGAGAGGCTAGTGTGGGTTTCTTAAACTGATTTGCTGTCACTGAAGGGAGGGTCACAGGATAGCAGAGTACCCTCAGAATGGAGACAGAAGTGGGAAAGAAGAGAGAGGCTGGGCAGCTAGAGAATCAGGGGGTGTCTATTCTAGGACTGACTCCCAGCCAAGGCCTTGGTAAAAGGAATTCAGGAGTTTGTATGGAGAAGCTAGACAGAGGACACAAAGAACTTCCTCTATGCCTTCCATCTTCATCTGACCCTTTTTTTGCCTTTTCTCTCTCCCTCTTTCCCTTCCACTATTTCTTCCCTCCCCCAACCCTCCCTCCAATGTTTAAAAGTCTTGATTCTCCCCCTCCCTCTTTCCTCCTTTTCTTTTTTATTTACATGTAAATACATACTTAGTTTCTGTTATAAACTTTGATGTATGCAGAGTCTTAATCACCCTGGAAATGAATGTTCTTCAAGGGACGAGTTGACAGACTGAGGAAGTGTTCTTTAATTTGTTCATTAATTAATGCATGGCAACTTGGAGACAACCTGCACGAAGATCAAGGCTTTCTGTCTCTGAAGGGATACTGTATGCCACTGAAGGTTATGCTCAGATCAAAATCAGATGAGACAGGGCAATGCTAGTGAGGTCCAGAAAGGTGTCCTAGGACCTGTGCGGACAGGATGAGAAGAAACTGGGCATCTCCCCAGCAGGACTTCCAGTAGCCTCTGCTCTCTAGATAGCCCTGTTAGTACTTCCTACTGGGCAATAGTCTCTCTCCTGACTTTCAGTGAGACCTGATCTTTAAAAACTTGTTACTTTACAGTTTTTAAAACACTTGTCATCGGGACACTGTTTAATGCATTTGTTTTGGAAAGCATGGATCTAAATACAAACAGTGTTTGTATTTATGTATAAATATACCCATGCATACAGGAAACACTTTCATTGCAGCTTAAGTCCCACCTACTAAGATACCTCAGGCTTTATGAAAGTTTTTCTTGAGTAATAAGCCCACTAGTTTCAATCCTGGTTCCCCTGTCACCTCTCAAACTGCCTTTCCACCTCATCCACTCTAGAAACAAGGGACTTGGTAATTATATAGTCATCCTCTGCACACACAGGGAATAACATCCATGTTTTCACTCCCTGTGAGGCTCATCAGGGTTGAAAAGATTGCCACTAGAAGGTGATCTTTGACTATTTTTGCTGCGTGTGAGACCTATGAAAACCCTTCCTAAATCAGAAAACCATCATTCAAAGCACAATTTCTGACTCGTTCATTTGCTCCTGGGAATCTGGCACTCTCAGGTTGTACACCACGACCTAGAGGAAAAAAGAGATTATTATATACCTATGACTTTTCAATCTCTGTTAGTAAATGTTGCAGAAAATTTGATCCATCTATGACTTTTTTTTCTTCAGCCTGTAAGTGTCTATGAATTTTTAAAACAAAAAGAAATGACAAATTACAACAAAAAGGTACAGTTGATAATTTCTTGCTTTTCTTTAAACTAAATTGCTTTCTTCAAGAGATATTTACCCAAATGTCACCTCCAACTTTCCTACTGAAAACTCATTTGGGGAATCTATTTCAGCCTGACTTCTGGCTCCCTCGGCCATCATCCTATAAGCCAGTAACAGGATTGTTATCCTTTATCTCCTACAAATAGGACAAGCTTGGCCATGGGAGAGCATCTGTCCGTTTGTAGACATTTCCCTTCCACCCTTATGTATTTAAGGAAGAAAATTGCCACTGATTTGTACAAAGCAAATTGGCTTATGCTCCATAATGGGCTTCTCCTCTCTCGCCTCTGCCAGGAAAAGGTCATTGTAGACTTTTCCTCTGTGCACAACTCAGGGATTCTTGACAGCAAGTAGAGAAATCACATACTCCTAAACTGTAATTTCCTTCTCTGATTAAGACCTCAGTGGTCACAGGTTTGTTGGTTTTACAAGTTTATTTCCTACTATGTTACTGGCTATTGACTAGGATGTAAATTGTACCTCACATGCCCTTACTGAAGTACAACCAGACTCAAATTGGGGTGTGGGGCTGACACAGACAGACAAATAGACAGACAGGCAGAAAGACAGACAGAGAAGCAGAGGCACAAGCTGCCAAGCAGACATGATATACACATATTTTAAAACAGACAAGCAAACACATATATGCACACAAGTTGGCACACACATACAGACAAAACACACACACACATCCACAAACCAATTCTTCCCTCCTGAGTTTGGATGGCTCTTCTAGATAGCATTTATCTTGTCCTATCACAAAGTGCCCTTCCACAATTTGATCGATCCCATTATTACCACCTCAACCATAGAGCTATATGTGTGACAATAACCTCCCAGGGTCCTGTGGAATTCTTACTCTTGAGTGCATCTAGTTGATTTCTGGAAGAAAGTGAACATAAGTAAGTTGAAGACTTAAGATAAGAAGCTCCACAGCCTATCCAAGGGATGGCACAGCTGACTGCCTGCAGCTGCTCAAGGTCTATGTGTGTAAAGTTAAGTGGACCACATTGAATGGGCAGCCTCCTCCCATCATTCCTACCACTCCTAACTTGTGGGTTGAGTGATCCACAAGAGATTATGAAAAATAGCTGGAGTGTATAAGGATTACCCCAACCCTTCAGAAGAACACAGTCTTTCCTAATATGGCACTCATGGACCTAGACCCATCTCTAGGAAGAGCAAGGCTTCCACTCCTCTGGACTTCTGCAGGAGCTTCGGCCTTCCATCATGCTGCTGACCTGCGTCTCTTACAGTGTATCTACCTCTGTGAAGCATTCACACAGGCATCTGAACAGCAGTGAGGGATGACAGATTCATGCAAGGTCCCATGAAGGATGAGCTTGTGGGAACACAGGCTGTGTTTCAGCGAACGTTTCAGCTTGGACACCTCAGACTGGGCTCCTCGGGGGGCCAGGTGTGCCCCTCTGGGTCTTGCCACTCTACATAGCACCTGCCATCATGGCTGGCACTTGATTTTTACACTTCCAGCATTTCAGGATTAATGAATGAGGGAATCAATTAGCTAACGCTGCAATATCCATTTAGGAAGCACCCAGGGAATACAGTTCCTCCTCCTTTCCCAGCTCCATGTGAGAGATGAGCTGACAGTGGGAACGTCTGTTGCTAGGCTGCTCTTACACAAATTCTGCTTCCATGCCTTCCCTGGCTTCTGCTCCCATTTGGCACAGCCACAGCCCACTCCCCTGTGGGATACAGGTAGTCCTTGGCTCACTTCTCCCATTGAGTAGGGCCATGGTAAAGAGAAGAACCCCTAGGCAGTCAGCACCCAAGGGAAATGACCCATAACATTCTCAAACTGGGTGTTTGTTGTCCTGGCACTATATCCCACACCACGTACCCACAAACAAGTGATAAGCCGTTTCTTCTGCCCATGGAATAGGTAAAGTCCACTGAGCTTCAGCCTCAACCCTCAAATTTTATTTTTAAACAGAGTAACTAAGAATTGATTTCCTGACAGGTGGGCACATGTGTGTCTCCTCTTTGCTGTGCCTGTCCCACTTTATAGGATGTATGCTGCCGTGATTTCATCTTACAGAGGAGACAGGTCAGGAGACACAGTGCTAGGCAGGATACCACAGCAGATGAGTGGTGTGAATGAGCGGGGTCCTTGGCTGATCACCATGCTCTCTGCACTACATCCCCACATGGCTCTGATTTCAGTCAAAAGGTCTCTCCTCCGACTTCCATGTATTGGGGACTGGGGGATGATTACCCACACACAGAATTACCCCACAAGGGGAACTTGACTTGGGATCTGTGCACAGATGGTAAACTGTCCACCCTCGTGGCTGTCCCCAAGGCGGCGGCATTGGAGCACTTGCAGGGTGCTCCGTTTGCAGAGAAAGACTGGAGTAATGACGCCATGTAAATGCTGTCCGGGGTCCCTGAAGATTCTGAAACCTTCCATTAACTATAATTCCTCGAAGAGAAAGGTAGTACACTGAAAGAATATTTTCTACAAAAATTGAAATGTGAGCGGGGTGGAGTTTCTAGCTAATCCTCAATTATGCAGAGTACACTTAGTTAACCATAAATTTACATACTTTTCAAGCGCTCAAGCTAATCAAGGTTTTCCTAAAAATCAGAAAGTCCAACGGGGTTGAATTTTTGCAAATTTCGGTTCTGTGGACATGCATGCACAAGAGATATTAGCTGTAAAATTAGTGCCCAGTGTTCTGAAAGTCCCTGCCCTCACCAGCCGCCCATCACACTCCCAGCCAGCAGGCCGCCTATTAACCAGAGCATCCTAACACTGTGGTCTGGAAGCAGTTACTCTGCTCTGCATCCCCATTACCTGAGCCCAGCTGCACCTTCCATCTAATGGTACCTGGGCTTCTTATTCTCTCTCTCATTGTCCAAGAAATGAATAGGTCTGTTCTGTTAGAAACTGGAATTCTCGCCTGGCCTAAGAACTGTATTTATGCTGGGGAAAAAGGAGTGCTGTGTCTTAGTCACTAATGTGACTGCAAAGGTGCCTGGAGCTCATTATTCCTAAGGTGAACCTGAAGGTTGAATAGCCACAAATTCTGTGTGCAGGCAAAAAAGGGGGGTGAGAATCATATCTTCGGAATTTGAGAAGCTTAGCACTTCTTTGTGTCCTATATAGGAGGTGTAGTGTTGCTGATATTCCCCTGCAGCTGCGTCTTAATTGACGGAGAAGCCCCTCCCTGGAGACCTGTGTACCTGCCACAGGCAACACTTGTGCATAGGCCCTAACAAGCTTTTGCTTCTCCCATTTTTTAACTTCCTACCTGGGCTATTTCAGTGAATCTGTCCCAAGAGCTCCCACACATGCTCTAGAGTTCAAATGTGGGGTTCAAACACTTGGAGTTGCCCAAGAGTTCAGGAAGGGAAGGATAAAGATAAAGATTCTGAGTGACCTAACCTCATGACTTTCCCACTGGTCTAGGTCTCTTCCCTATAATAGTATTTTGCCTCCTGGCTAAAAAAAGAGAGAGAGAAAAAAATGTTTCTTAGGCAGGAGCCACCCCATTTTGGTTTCTCCAAAGAGATTATCACGCTAAAGCCAAGTTAAGTGTCCTCCAAAACAGACCATAGAAACCAGAGGCGCCTAGAAGGGAAGGACAGCAGTGGCATATTTAAAGATTCTGTGTTTCTTTTTTTAAAGTTAGCGCATCTTCTCTAAGCCTGGGCCACCGTAGAATTATCAAGGATTCCGGTGGGTCCATCCTCCTCCATGCTCTGAGGACAATCTCTCCAGCTCTCTTAAGGAACTGTCAGAGTCCAGATTCTTTCCAAAGCGTGCTGTCCTAAAACTTTGGGTGCCTTTGCTTCTGTTTCTGCAGCCTTCTAGACACCAAACCCTGAGCAAGGCTAACAGGAAGTACTCTGAACATTCATGAGCAGCTTTGGAACCTCAGCCAGCAGTAAAGGAAGGTCCTGGCCCAGAAGATAGGACAGAAAGTGGGGAACTGCCATGTTGGAGGAGAGAAGAGAGCTTGGGGACTCTCCAGTACCCTCCGGTACACCAGAGAAGCAGAGAGGATAGTGTAGGTGTCTGTTGAGATCTGAGTGCCCAGGGAAGTCCTTTCCCTGCCCCTGGCCATAGTAGGTGCAATGAGCCATCCCATTGCACAGTCATCAGATTCTCCTTACAGTGGGAGAACAGAAATCCACCCGGCTCCGACATATTAGCCTTCTTCCTCCTTTCCAGGTGCTCATGAGAATTGGGGGGGATAAAACAGCCCCAGGCATTACTTTGCAGTGTCCATAGGTCTCAGATTGGCGAGCACATGTGGATGAATTATTTTGAGCGAGTCAGAATGCAATTATTTCATTTTCCTTCCAATTCCAAATTGTTGATGTTTAGAAATAAATTGCTCCCGGTGTTTCTGATTTACAAGGACAAAATGTGAATGCAGAAAGCAGGTTCAGTGGAGTGATTTGAATTTCCATTACAATTACAGTTCTTTTCAACCATATGATTCTGTGCTTTCCTCAGATGCATCAACCTGATGCTGATTGTGCTTGGATGCTGATGCTCACACTGCCCAGGGTCCCCTCAGCATCCCCATCACATAGCCCCGGCTGCCACAGGCCACTGGGTAGATTAAACTCAGCTTCCCAGTAAGCCACTAATAAAACCGGAGTGCTCATGAGGACTGGCTTCTGGGGCTCAGCAGAGACTGGAGGGGTGGAAAACTCAGCTTCATAGATAGGGGAGGCTTGTAGTGTCTGCAGAAAGTGTTTTGTGGGACCCCAAACACTGACCAACAGATCCTTCCAACCACGCACGACCATGTCAGCAAAGCTAGGAGAATCAAACAATTCTCTCTGCCAGAAGTGCCAAGAGCTAGGTACATGTGATACCCACCACAGTGCCAAGAAATAAGGTTATTACTGCTAAGTCTATTTTGCATATGAAAACCCAGGTCTTGCTGAAGTCACCAAGTGGCAGAGGTAAAGGCTAAACTGCAATTAACTCAATATTCAGAACCCAGTTTCCAATTTCCCTGAACAATATTGAACCCTGTGCACTCTACAGCAGAGGGTTCTGGACGTTTAGGTGGCATCCCCAGACCTTTGCTTAAGTGGTCATAGATGCCTGCTTCAGACAGCCTGAGGCTGGAGAGACTATTCAGCATCTCAGAGCCCTTGGTGCTCTTGCAGAGGATCTGCATTTAATTCCCAACACCTATAATGAGCCACTCAAAGCCATCTACAATCCCAGGTCCTGGGTATCCAACACCCTTTTCTAGCCTCTCTAGGAACTTACATTCATATGTGTGCCCAAGCACACACACACACACACACACACACACACACACACACACACACACTCATGCATGCATGTATGCACATGACACAGTTTATAAACATAATAAACTTCAAAAAACCCAAGTCAGATGATGTCCTCCCTCCCTCTCCTAGAGCACTGACCACTCAAAAGCATTCAGAGAATTTGGGAAGACTCTACTTTGCTTGCCCAACTGAGAAGGTTATTTTTCATACCTTCAGCTCCATCGTAGCTTATCCCCAAATCAGGCAGTCTCTGCCATGGGTCCTAGAGCTCTGCTCACAGGCTACAGACAGTTGCATATTCTAAAATGCACCATTGCTCAGAGAAAGCAAAAGAGGACAATGCTTAACTTGGCAGAGGATGAGGCTGCCCCAGCATCTCTAGGGCCATTTTATCTGTTGAGTGTCCCCTAGTACACTGTGCAGTGGATGAGGAGAACTTCAGAGCTTCTCAGGAGATGCTGAGATGCTGGGGAAAGTAGATTACACAACTCAGTCTGCTTAAGGCAAAGCCAGCTTCTCCATCCATGACTAGGATGCCCTCCTTCAGCAATCCTTGGTCGTAGATTCAGTGGTATTCATACAGTGGACACTGGGTTAGAAGCAACAGAATTCAATTTTTCCATCCCAGGCAATCACCAACCCTGAAGCCCCACCTCAGCCTACTCTAGAAACAGGAAGTTAGGACACAAACAGACTGAATGCACCCTCACCAGCCAGTGTATGTGTGTGTGTGTGTGTGTGTGTGTGTGTGTGTGTGTGTGTTTGTACATTTACCCATGTACAGCTAAAGATTGATGTCATATGTCTTCCCATCATCATCCACCTTACTTATTAATTACTATAGGCTGGCTGGCCTGCAAGTCCCCAGGATGTTTCAATCTCTGCATCTCCAGTGCTGGGGTAGCATGCAAGCACTACTAGGCCTGGCTTTTTGTGTGAATGTGCTAGGGATCCAAACTCAGGCTTTGTGGTCCTCGTGCGTGTGTGACAAGGACTTTACCTACTAAGCCATCTCTCCGGCCCTTTATTTACTTTATTTGTTTATTTTTATTGATTCTTTGGTAGAGCCCTTTATTTATAATATATAATCAGCTTGCTTTTAATCTCTATCTGGCTCCCACCCCTGCTGCTCCACCAGTCACCTCTAGAGTCTTAAGACAGTGAGTTCAGAATGAAACTTGGACGAATTAACAGATACAAAGAAAGCCTGCCCTCCCCACCTCCAGGATACAGAAGTGTCCCAGTGAAAGGTTAGTCTAAATAACTAATTAAAAAAAGACAGGAAAGCAGAGTACCTTATTATTGGCTGAATGAAAAGCGAAATAACCAGACGCGATAATAGTTCAGCATGAAAAACGTGCTGTCATTTTTGATTCATGTTTTTCCTAATACTAGTGTGAGCCTTTGCCTGGGGTGGGAAGGAGCCAGCAATACAGGGGCTGGGCAGGCCTGCAGTGGCTAATGTACCCCCACCTAAGAACTGGCTCTCTCGAGGAACCAGTGGTTTAAGCAGCTCTATAATTAATGTTTTTAATTAATAGACTTCGTTTCTTAGAGAAGGTTTAGGTGTATAGGAAAATTGAACAGAAATTGTAGATGATCCTCCATGTACCCTCCCTTTCCACTGCCCCATCCCATCTCACCTATAATTAACATCCTGCATGAGTGTGGTACACTCGTTACCACCGGCAAACCAAGACGATGTTATTATTAAAAATATACACACAGTTAACACAATTATTAATTAAAGTACCTACTTGACATTAGGATTTATTCATCTCACTGTATAGCCCATGCATTTGGGCAAATGTATTAGATAAGGGCATTTTATACTATCATAGCAGCAGCACCTAAAATCCCATGTGGCCTCCTGTTCATGTTCCTCTTCCTCCCATGCCCACTCTCTGACAACCATGGGTCTTTTTCCATTTCTGCAGTTTAGTATTTTCCAGAATGTGACATCGTTGAAGTCAATGAGTACTTATTTGCCTTTGGGAAATGTTTTACTTCATTTACATTGTGAGTTTAGATTTTTCATTATACTTTGGTAGCTTGGTAGTTCATTGCCTTTTGTTGCCAGGTAACATTCCACTGTATGGACATACCACAGTTAGTTTATCTATTCTCCTATTGAAGGACATCTTGGTTAATTTCAGGTCTTTTTACTAACCATGGGGAGAGCTGCCATCAGCATTCATGCCAGGTGTGCAAGTAGACATAAGTGTTCATGTCCTTTGGATAAATACTGAGGATTATTGTTGCAGGATCCTCAGATAATTCTATGTTAATTTTATGAGGAATCTCCAAATTGTCTTTCAAGTAGCTGGTTCCCCTGGTCCCACATCCTCTCTAACACTGACCTTTGCAAACCGTAGGAAGCACACATCTGAAACACGTTTACAACTATATAACTATGTGATGCTTTCCTATGTGTCCTCTCCTTTAATCTTTGTGACCATCTTCAAAGAATGTTTTCATAGACACACTCGAGGAAGCTAAGGTTCAGAGTGAGCCAGTGAAAAAGCCAGGATTACACACTAAATGTCAACCAGGCCTGAGTACCTGAGTTCAATTCCTCGAACCCATGTGAAGGCGGAGGAAAGAAGAGACATCAGAGAAGTTGGCTTCTAACATCCACATATGTGCAGTGGCATGTCTGCCTGTACACACACACACACACACACACACAAATCAATCAATCAATGTTTTAAATTGAAATATATATATATGTTATTTCTAGATCTTCAAAAAGCCACTATTGAAACCCCAGGCCTTGGCAGAGATGTGTTTGTCTGGAAGTAGAATGGCTGGGCTTTACCTGAACTCCTGAGCTCAGGGGACTTCTTCCATTCTAGGAAACCCTTCTTGATTTGATCACTCACTTGACACTAACCATGGCTCTGAGCCTTTCCTTGGATCTGAGGCTGCTATGCCCATTTTCACCCACATGACGTCCTCTATTTCGGCTTCTTTCTGCCTGACTTATCAGACTCTTGATTCAACCAAGGAGCTAAACGAAATCAAGGAGAGCAAGGACACCCCTCTTTCCCTAGCTCCTACCCACACAGAGACTGCCTGCACTGTGGCCGTCTGTCTAGAGTTTTGAGAGTCCTTTACCTGCTGTGACTGCATGAAACAACCTTTAGTTGTCTCATTAAAGTTCACTTCCTTTCCTTTCTTGCTGTTGCACTGGATCAGTGAGCCTTGTGTACTGAGCTAGGCAGGGCTAGAAAGCTAAAATCATACCCATGTACACATGTGGAATCTTAAACACTTAAATTTTATTGTATAATATTTGAAACATTAAAAAAAGAATATGCTCAGCCAAGATGTCAGCCAACAGCCAAGTGGCCGTGTGTGAACCCGTGTAGGAATTGAAACATGTCTACACCACCTACCCTTGTCATCCTCCTCTACCCCACAAGAAACTATTCTTATTGCTCCTCTTCTCTTACACATTTCCGTGGGTTTATTTCACACACATATACACAGACAGGGCATTTTGCCTCTAAAACTTCACAAAAATGAGTTCAGTTGTTATAAAACCTTTTGTAACTTGCTCTTTACACTCAGTATTGTATTTAAGACTTATCACGTGCAGTCGTTAGTAACTGCCATTCATAGCGCTTTGTGCGTATACTATAATTTATTTAGCTGCTCTCCTAACACTGGGCAATTAAGTTGTATTATGGTTTAGATATGAAATGCCCCCTCCCCCCAGAGTCGGGTGCTGAATGCATGGTACCCAGTTGGTACCACTATTGGGGGAAGATTTGGAAACTGAAAGCACTATTTGGAGGAAAGAGGTCCTTGGAGGTATGCCTTTATAGATATCTGGTCCCCAGTCCCTTCCTCACCTTCTGTTTCCTGTTCACCATGAAGGGAACAGTCCCCCACCCCTTTGCACACTCCAGCCACCATGGTTTTCGGCTTTACAGGGATCTCAGAAGCACAGAGTTAAGTGAGCACAGACAAGACTCTCTGAGACTCTGAGACAAAGTGAATCATTGCCCCCTTTAAGCCGTTCCCATCAGGCATTATGGCACAGAGCTGTACAGGCAATAATACTAGTCAGACAGAGAGGGAGCTGTTAACAACAGTGCTGCTGTGAGTCATGGCTAAGTTCTGAGGACCAGCTCTCATGCCTAGAGGAGCCAGGTCATCATTAAGGAAGCAAGGGTCCACAGTCTGATGGAGTAGAATGGTTGAGAACATGGATTTTAGCATCTTATTGTCCATCGCTCTTCCGGGCTCTGCACTGGCCAGCTGTGTGGCTTGGAAAGACTTATGAACCGCACTGAGTCTCCATTTTGTTACTATAAGATGAAGATGGTGATAATGTCAGGAAGAAACAAGGACAAGTTGACCCACACTGTTCATGAGTTCAAGCTCCCATGCACCCCTGTGGCATGGCCATCTACCCCTTTGTATGTCAAAAGCTTGGCTCTAGCCACTCATTTCCAAAAGCACCCAGTGAACTCATTTCTTCTGGAATAAGGGAAAGAAAGGAGTGGCTAGGTTTTGTTTTGGGTTGGTTTGGGTTTTTTGTTTGTTTGTTTGTTTTTTGTTTTTGTTTTGTTTTTGGTTTTTGTTTTGGTTTTGGTTTTGATTTTGGTTTTGGTTTTGGTTTTGGTTTTGGTTTTGGTTTTGGTTTTGGTTTGAGGGTTTTTTGGGTTTTTTTCTTTTGAAAGCTGAGGCAGAGATGAGGCTCCCATGAACAGAGCCTGGTGGATTGGTAGCCGGCTGTGTCAGCTGGGACCAGTGATGACAAATTGGGGTTTTTATTGTAACACCTGCCCTCGTCTCAGGATTTAATACCAGGACTATTTCCCATCTCATCAGGTCAACAAATACCAATCAGCTGTGTGTGCAGGCCCCCTGAATCCACTCTTTTCTCAATGAAAGGCTTCCTAAAAACAGACCTTTTCTGAGTCACTCAGGCTGCACTCAGGAGGCAATTTCTGGTCTTTTGTTAGCAAACATGCCTTTCCCTTTCCCATCCAAACAGTTGAAAGGGGCCATTTTAGGGGTGCTTCTTGTTTTCATTTCTTCCTCCCAACACCTAAAAACTGACTTCCTTCTCATCTACAAGTCCCCCTTCCCACCCAACACACGCAGTTTATTGTCTTGTTCATTTTTTGTAGAACACAGGCCGTGTTGAAGCAGACACAATAAGCAGTGTTCTTGTTTGTGATGTCCTCATCCATCATTGGCTTATCCAGCATCTGGACCAGGAGACTTCAGAAACAATAGTGATGATGGAGGTGGACCCAGGAACAGAGATGATGTAAACAAGGTGTGCGCACACCCATGCAGTGCTGGTCCTCACCATTGAGTGCCAGCCAGGCACTTGGGCGTGGTAAAGCTGAGATCAGAGTTGACTGAGGTTTCCCCCTAACTCACCTATGCTCATTCACTCACTGTGGCGTATCCTGGCTGCGTAGGTTTAACCTACGCTCAGGGAGACGCAGGCAAAGGCAATAGGAGAAAGGCAATTGAGCAAGTGGTTGGACTGTTTTTATGTACTTTTTCTTAAGTATAAATCAAGCACTAACTCCATACTTGGTAATGTACTATTGGATACTTAGAATATTTCTGTGAAGGCTGACAAGATAGCTCAGTAATTAAAGGAACTTGCCGCCAAGCCTGAGGACCTGAGCTCAGTCCCTGAACCCAGCTTGGTGGAAGGCAAGAACTGACTCCTACAAATTGTCTGCTGACCTCAACATGTTCATTGTGGTACTAGTGTGCACACCCCCACATAGATAGACAGATGGATGGATGGACAGATTGACAGACAGATGTATGTATGTAAGTATGTATGTATGAAATTCTTTGAAGGTTAGACAGATAGTTTAGTGGTTAAAAGCACTGACTTCTCTCCCAGAGGACCCAGGTTCAATTCTCAGCAGCTAAATGGTAGCTCCTTACTTTCTGTAACTCCAGTCTCAGGTGATCTGATGCCCTCTTCTGGACTCTGAGCATGAGACATACATGTGGTACATAGACAAATATCTAAGTAAAACCACCCATTTGCATAAAAATTAGTTAAAAATTTAAAAATTCTATGAGTTGTTACAAGTTTCACTTTATAGACCAAGAAAAGGATTATTGTCTTGATTACTGAGACCAATGTCACCAAAGTAACCAGGAAAGATCTTTCTTTTCACCCATGGGCAGCTACACATATGAATGGATCCTCCCTTTTGTTATCCACCTACTTGGTATTCCACCTATTTCTACAACGGATATTTGGATATGAACTGTGTCTCTTCAATTGGTTATGTGTGCCTGCCTAGGATCCAGTGCAATTCCCTGCTAGCTCAAGCAGAGGGCAAAGAAGGAAAGTAGACAAAACAGAACAAATCTGTAGGGTCAGGGACGGTCATTCCAGAGAAATGGAGGAGTAGTTAATGAGGACTATGGACTCATATAGTCAACAGTGCAAATATGCCATCAGTATTGCATGACCCTGCATTAAGGACCTACTATGTGCCTGAGCTGCTAGGCACTAGAAATACCCTGAGGAGCTCATGGTCCCACAAAAGAGACAGATACACGTGTTCTAACTTTGCTGTGAACACTAATAGAAATATCTGTAGCATCCCATAGGAGTTAGAAGACATATGTTGACCATTGCTCACGGGTTCATTGACTGTCCAGTTATACTCCATCATATAGTCTTATCTGTGGCCCTTCACAGGGATTAGCAGATTGGGTGTCCAGCCTCACCCTCCTAGAGAGGCTTAATAAATGGCTTTGCTAGTGATAATAGTTATTCAGAATGCTAATCTTCTACAACTGGAGTCATACAGCTTAGGGACTGACATCTTCATAAGAGTTTATTATTTTTCCTTGCTTACAATGCAGATGGGACATGCAGCTGCCTGCATGACTCCAGGTTGAACTATGACCATTTCCAATTCCAAACCATCAGACCCTTAGATAACAATCACAAAGCTTTGTGGTCAACAATAACAGACAACTGGAGATGATGGGGTCTGGTGAGGCTAAGCAGGGCCTTAGCCCAAACAGCAACAAAATGCCAGCACATCCTAGAAGATCCTAGTTCTCCTCCCCTTTCTCAAAGCCAGCTTCTTAGAGGCTGGCATGGTGCTGCAAGTATCTCACCAGAGAGGGTCACCCTAAAGTGTCTACATTCACTTGGATACGTTTGGTGGAAATGTTTTCCAATGTGCAGAGCTCCTGTTAGGAAAGTGACCTGTAAGGTGAGAAAATGAACACAGCCCTGTCTCAGACTCAAAGCCAAAGGCATCTAACCCTACAGAAATGTAAAAGGCAATTTGCATTACCCTCTCTGCGAAGTACAGTAAGAAAGACCCAGACCAGCACCTTGATGGGGTGCTTCATGAGACAGAGATGTCTGTAAGAGTGGATGCTTACAGAGCCACTGGGAAGAGAGATACCATGGGGGCAGAAAAGAGATAGAAATAGTGTCCTTTCTGATTGTGCTTCAGTCATTTTTTTGTCCCAGTCCTAGATCCATCAAATTCTATAGGACGCTGTCAGGACTCTGAGTATGGGCTCCCCTGCCTTAAAGCCAAGTTGTTCATGCTACTTCCTGTGAATTACTTGACCTAGATCTGCTTACATTTTCTCCCCTGTAAAATAGGAATAGAAATGGTAGCCTGTCTAGCAGGGTCGATAGTAGAGTTCTCACACAGGGTGTTCAAGACATAAAACAGAAAGGATACCAAGGGAAACCGAGTAAGAGGATACATTGCAATGGACCCACCTCCACTGTTGGAAGTGTATTCGAGGTGGAAGAGAATCTACTCTATGATGAGCCTTCTTCTGGCTGAAAGAATGCAAGCTTGGGCACAAGGCCTGAGCACAGAGCATTTGTGCTTCGTTGGGTAGTGAAAGGCGACAGAATTAACAAGAGATAGGGCAACCATTCTGGGGATAGGCTGTCCAAGCGGCTCCATCCCTCCCAGCGAACTGAGGAGCTGAACCATCAGTTACGTTCGTTCACAGTTAATCTTTCCAAGGAAAACATAGCCAGTCATCTTTTTGCTCTAGGAAAAACAAAACAAGACAAAATGGGGGTGGGGGGTGCCAAGAGTTTGCCTAACATGTTAGATCTCACTTCCTTCCCTTTGGCAGGAAAGACAATATTAGGAAAGATCTTCTGTGTTCCGGGTGTGTTTGTGCTAATTTGGGGGTGGAGTGTATTCTACTGTCTTCAGCATCTGGCAAAGCTTTCAGTTATGTGGATAACAAATACTGCCATGTTACTGCCTCTCATAATACTCATTGTGTACTCCTCCAGGTAAAGCAAGCTATTTGTTTGTGGTTCCAAACTCCAATACAAAGAGTCACTCAGGAACTGAGATGGCGGGAGCTGATAATGCCTACCCAACTGGAGGCTGACTGGCTCCGCTGCCTCATTCTTGTCCCATCCACTCCTCCGCTGTTCTCTCCTAAGAGCAGCCTCCCTGGCTCAGGAGGAATTGCATTCAGCTCACACTCCTCCTGATAACACAGCTGCTCCCTTTCCTTACATTAATAGAGGAAAAAGCCCACACCCAGCATCTTCCATTACCTGTAACGATTTCCCTCTAGCTTAAATGAGGGTATGTGGAGACAGCCATTGCCCATCCCTTCGCCCTCCTACCTCCCACCAGGCTTGTTAGAAAAGCCCAGCTCTGTTTTATTTCCATCACAACTAGCCACCTGTTCAGCAGCTCCAGTACTATGAGTGACTCAAGCCAGGGCTGCCTCCGTGCCTCTGAGCAGGATCAGAGCAGCCTCACCAGTGCTCCAGCGTGCTGCCCAAGGACACCTAGGGTGGGACATTGGCAGAGAGCTAAGTGGGGCCTGTGCTACTTGGCTGAACTCTGTGAACTACATGCAAGCCTGAGTTGACCCGTTTTCTTAATGAGACAAAGCTTCAGTCACTTTCATAAGAAAAAGACCCAAACTCGACGCTGGAGAAAGTGATGTCTGCATTAAACTCTCTGTAGCCCTCTTTCTCTGGTTGTGTTTCCTTTAATGTTATTAATTTTTATTAAGGTTGTTTTATTATTGATGACCATTATTATGTTTTTCTACAAACATAATAGAACTCTGTTCTACTATTCATACGCTTTGGGGGACAGGACTTGACACAGTTTAAAAATAATTTTTCCATTATAATGTGATATTACCACATCAGAGCAAATTTGGAAACCAGAGAAAAGAAAAGAGAATCCACCCAGTCTCACCAGTCTAACACAAACACTGTTAGCATTTGGAGGAATCTCCTATGAGTCTTTATCTTATGCATATTTTAACAGGGTAGTAATTATCTCTACTTACATTTTTATCTTTTTTTTCACATAGTATAGTTATCATATGCAATTTCCATATTACATAATTCTCCTAAATGATCATTTTAATGATTCTATAATATTCTATCAAGCCTCTGAACCATAATTTATCTAAGCATTTCTCAACTGTTGAGTATTTTGGCTGTTCCTGTAGTTATGCTTATACGATGCTTTTGTGTGTACGTTTGTTTTACAGCTAGAAATATCTTTTTAGAGCAGACCAACAAAGGCAGAAGTATTGAGTTCAATGGGTGCATGTTTTGGGGCTATTGATATGTCCTAACAGTAGCTTTTCTATGCACAGTCTAGCCTATCATAAGGAACATGAACACTTGATTGACAAGTCAGGGACAAATGAAATTTCTTCTATGCTACCCATGTCGGAAGCCTCAGAAAAATACACACAGTATAGCATTACTTTGTTAGAGTGAAAAAAGAAATGTTAATCCCATACATAACTCAAAGTGTGTATTCTGCTGTGTGGAGAGGTTGTCAAACAGAGAGGAATCTGGCTCACTGTCACCATAAACAATAGTGAAAAGCTGATTTCTGATCGAAAGGTTTTGGAGAAACAACCTCCCTTTGGCCATCATAATCCCCAACCCCTGTGCCCACTATCCTTCTGTCCCCATGAGAATTCAGAAGACTATGCTACAAGCACTCCCCCTGCTTTATACTTGAAGAACAATGTGTCTTGAAGACCTTTCTCCTCTAAGAACTGCTTTCCCTTAGGATGCTTGCCTTTCCTACAAACTGCTAGGAAACACAGAGCTCCCCTCTCCAGGTTCTGAAAGCCCTGCTCCTGAAGATGACGCCCATGACCAAAGATGAGCTTTCTCCTGACACGGGCATTCTCTTGGTAACCTACCATTCATAAGGCAACTGTTTGTGCTTCTATTTCCAGAAGAAATTTATTTGGATGCAGAAAAGGCTCTCAGTCAAATGGTTTGACTGCCACACTGACCTGTGCAAGTGGTTGACACTAGGAGACACAGGGGGACAGATACCCTGTCTAGAAGGTATCCAATTGAGGCATTGTAGTTTGAGGCTATGTCCACCACCACCACCACCCCCCAATCAGCTCTCCCCCTCCTCCCCTTCTCCTCCCCTTCGCCTCTTCCTCCCACTCCTCCTCCTTTACCTCTTCTCCTTCCTCCCCCTTCTCCTCTCCCTCCTCCACTTCTTCCTTTTCCTGCTCCTCATCTTCCTCTTCTTAGAGTATCATTTTTAAAATATTTTAGTCTTTGACAATAGCTTCAGATTTGCTAATAGTAGAAAGTTTCCATATACCCTATGGGGGTTTCCCTTATTGTTAACATCCTTCCTGGATACAGTGCATTTGACACCATTAAAGAACCAATATCGGTGCATCATTATTAACATAACAACACCATACCATATTGCGATTCACCACTTTTTACATAAAGTCTTTGTAGTGCCTCAAGCATGTGCTGCCCAGATGCCTAACTGTTGATGGTAACCTTCAGCTCAAAGCCAAGGTGGTGCTCATCAGATTTCTCCCCACTGTGCAATTGTCTGTTCTCCCCACTTTTCACACTTCATCTTTTTAGAACGCCATCACTATGTGACTGTGGTCAGACTAGGAACTCATGTTCTGCTCCTGTAAGGGAAGAGCAATTACACGAATCATTTGGAATTTGTACACTGGTAGTTTGTATTTTCCATTTTTTTTAAAGTTCTTTTTTATGTGTGTATATTGGGGGGAGGAGGGTAAGTAAGTGCCAGAAGAGGATTTCAGATTCCCTGAAACTATAGTTATAGACTGTCATTAGCAGCCTGATGTGGGTGATGAAAACCTAATTTGGAGTCTTCTGTAAGAGCAACAAGTTCTCTTCCCCACAGAGCCATCTCTCTGGCCCAGTCCTTTCATTAAAAAAAATATATATATTTATCCATTCATTTATTTAGCTCAAGGAAATAACTCTATGTTCTGGGTGCATGTCATTTTGGAGGAGGGAGATTATCAATCAGTACTACTGTATTTTAGGGTTAACCACCCCATGTTTAGCCATTGAGAGCTCTTCCCATGACTTCTGTGTCCGTTTGCAACACACATCATAAGTCTTTATGTGGTTTTTATGGGGCATCGTATGGGTTAAATTGTATTCTCCAGACCCAGTGTGTTGAAATTTGAAACTTCGATGCCTCAAAATGTGAATTTATAGGGAAAAGGTCTACTACAGATATAACTCATTTAGAGTATGTCATAGTGGAGTAAGGTAGGAAGTTCAAACGAAGCCCTTATAGCAGAGGGACCTACATAGGGAGAAGAGCACAATGATGACAGAGGTAGAGATCATGCTGATTCATTCCACAAGGATGCTCCACAGAGCGCTAAACATTGCTGGAAAAGCACCCAACGGTAGGATGAGCCAGGGTAGGATCACCCCACGCACCCCACAGGTCTCAGGGGAAGCATGGTGCGGCAGACACCTTAATTTTATTCTTCTGTTTTATTGAGAACTGTGAGAAGATAAACCGTTGTTGTTTCAAGCTTCCTAGTTTGTTGTAATTCACTTTGTGAAACCTCAGAAACAGACCAGGGCACTTCACTTTAGGCATGTGCCTTGTGTTTCTGACATTGTAAGAGGCCCCACGATCTCCTTGCGCATGCATGTCCTGCCACAGTCACAGAATGAAGTCTTTTCTCAAGGAGCCCTAGTTCTTTTTTTTTTTTTTTTTTTTTTTTAATCTGAGGTCTGGGAGTGCTTGTTTCTGTAAGAGTTCTGTTGCTTCCAGGCTTTGTCAGGAGACAGAGCAAGGAATTACATATATTCATACTGGCCCTCACACGCCTGCCTCTAAATAGGCCCATCTATATTCAGCTAAACATAAGTTCATCCTGATGCCTCCTTCTCCCATCCATTAGCACACAGATCCTTCCAGCATCCTCGTTTTGCTTCTTTGAAACTTCCCACTCACTCAGACCATCTGCCACGCATCCACTCAGTTGGGCAGTTCTCCTGCACCTGCACGGCAGACACTATTCCTTTCTAATTCATACAAGTGTTCTACGGTGGCCGAGCAGCACCCTGATGTCCACCCACACACTGAAGCTCCAAGACCTGCACTTCTTTCCCCCTTCTCTAGAACCTAACCGTAATCTCAGGAAAGAACGTTCTCAGGTATCAGCAACTTTCTATCCACAGGAGTAAGCTAGGCGAAGGCTCAGAACGATGAGACACCAAAGCATGTCCGCACAGCACTCACCTTCACGGTCAAGGAGGTGTGGGCAAGCTTCCCCCCACTTTCAGCTTTCTCCTTTTAAATCTGTAGCCTCCAGACTGGGAGCAAAAGGGAGAGAGGGCCAAAGGAAGGTGCAGGGCTGCCTTTTAAAGCCAGGCTTGGGAATCATTTATACTCCTTTAACAGGCATGTAGCTGTCAGAACACTGTTATAGCTTGATCCCAACTTCTGGGCAGATCGAGCATCAGTCCTCTCCCTTGGAGCTCAGAGAGGGCAACCTTATGCCATGAACATATCCCTGTCTCCAAGTGAGCCTTCGTGTGAACTGTAATCAGTGCGTTAATTTCCCCAAAATTATTTTTTTTTAAATCTTAACTTTGTAACAAAATGTCTTGTTTTATTATTATTTTTAAATCTTGAATATCTATAGAGGGAGCGGGAAGAAACATTCAATGAAAGTTTTAGTCATCTACTCTTGAAAACCTATGTCTAGTTAGCACCTCGTCTTCCCATGTCAGGTTGTTCCTAATATTCAGATTTTTTTAAAACATGCCCATTTGCTTGTGAACATGTCCACATGTCACCCATTACTCGCCCCCCCCCCAGGGACTAAATCCAGGTAGGTGAGTTTGGTGATCGAAGGAACTCTCTAATGCCCTTGAATGACACACTAGACAAAGGGACTCAAGAGCCACTGATGGAGGGCACTTCACAAAGTGCCTGAAGCTATTGGGACAGTTAATGCTTTGAATAGCAAAGAAAGATACCCCATTCTTCTGAAAAGTTAATGTCAAAAGGAACCTTACAAATGAGGCCCAAATAATGTTTTAATGACATAGCAGCAATGCTTATGGTAATTTAACATTGGCAAGGAAAAGCATGACACAAAATTGAATGCACAATCTGAATTCACTCTCTAATATGCTATGCACCAAGAAAGCAGAATCTAGGAAAATATTAACAGTGTTTTCTCTAGGTGGTGGGATAATGGGTGTTTTGAATTATCTTGTTTAGACTTGTGGTGTGTGTGTGTGTTTCCAAGCTTTCTATAATGAGTATACATGACTTCTGTGATCAGAAAAGGAGAGCTAAGAGAAAGAGTGTTTAAAGTATCCAATCCAGTTCACTCCCCATTGTAGGGACGAGAAATCTGATGCTCAGAGATCCGTTGACCAGTTCAACATCTTGTATTATTAACTTGAAAGGTCAGGAGGCAAGGCACTCCCATAGAGTTGCTTCATCCCCACAGCTCCCCTTAGAGTCTGGCAGCTAGACATAGCTAAGCCTCCATCTTACCGGTAGGAAATGTCACCCAACTCTCCAACTTACACCACCCACTTATCCTGACCACATGCTCCCTAAGTTTAAAGTGCTTCCCAGTACTTCCTTCAGTGTCTGCCCGGAGGTCCAGGAACTCATAAAAGCCAGCACTAGCTAACCAGGAAGGAAAAACAGGCTCTTCTCTAGCACCTGCCGTCAGCCACACATTATGTTGGAATTCAGAAGTAAGGCAGCAACAGTGGACAGAGTTAGCAGATGTTTCAACTCACGGCAAACTGAAGCATGGGGCTGTTTCATCCCATTTGGTGGATGAAGAGACTCATGCATGCTCAGACTGCCGATGCAGAGCTGAGGGAAACTTAATCTCATGCTTTCTGATCTGAGCCGCCTTCCTCATCATCACTAAGCTACCACATATCTGGCACCAATTAAAAGTCCATGGTGTCTTAGTTGTATTCCCGGAAGGACCACAACTGCATCCTAATCTTGAGATTGCAGCTGGCTCTACACCTCAGCCTTAGCCCCAGGTTTTCCACTCAGCCTCACCCAGGTGGCTTGCCCAGTGCTCCGAGGTGATGGATCTGTTGCCAGCTGTAGGCATCTGGGCTCTTCGGAGTCCCTGCCTACCTTTACACAGGACATTCCCTAAGCCTGCTGGCCTGTCAGGAAGCAGCTCTGAGAAGATGTATACTGATGAGGACTCTCAGCCCCCAAATTCATTTTTCAAAGAAGCCAAGCAAAGCTGGTGATTTATCCTCTGTCACTCTGATTCCAGCATATGTTCCACATCAGGTAAGTGAGATAGAAGGGATGGTTCAGCAAACATTAAGTTAAAAAGAAACCCTGTCAGGCTTTCCCTCCAAGAGCTGGTTTTTATTTAAAGCCACAAAGTAATTAATTACGTTGAGTAATTCCTCTACCGCCCTTCTCCCTATTCAGCAGAAGATGCTCTCCTGACACAGTCACTGTGCACACACCCACACTCGAGCTTGGTTGGTGTGACTCCCACATTTTCTTACATCTTCCCAGCAAGCAGGCTCCCCTGTTGGCTTTCAGGTGAATTTGCTCCTTTGCTTCCTGGCTCTCCCTGGGCTTCTGCTTTGGTCCCCTCTCCTGTCACCTACATACACACTCCTTTTCTGGTTCCATAAGTACAGATCTTTATTCTACACAGAGCAGGGGTTTCTTCTCTGTGCACTGCCTTGTTCTCCCAATCTCTTGTAGAATTGGTGGCAGAGGACTTGGTTCAGTCAGTTTGTTTGATCCTAAGAAAAGAATATAATGGTGTGTCACTAGTTCATGAAGTTTGGAAAAATCATTTGAATATGAGAGATCATGAAGACTCTAGTGCCTTTGTTACCCACAGTAACACTTCGGGCAAAACCCTACAGATGGAAGGAAAGAAGACTAGAAGGGAGGAAGTGCAAACATTGTCATTTCATTCAGACCTACTATGTGCAAAGCTTGGTGTCATATAGTAGAAAGATGAAGAGGAGTAAGACAAAGTTCTGTTTCTAAACAGTCTGGTTGGGAAGACTCCCATACAAACAATAACCACAATGCAGTGGGAGATGTCCTCTAAATAGCCACTAAGATTTTCAGGGTTATTCAAGGACAGAATTGCATTGTTTGGGTTAGATAGGTTAAAAAAAAAAAAGGCTGTCCACATAGATTTTCCAAGAGACAGTTTTTATAAATATACATGGCAAGAAAGGAAGTAGAGGCACCTCAAGGATGAAGAGTAGCCTTGTGCGAGAGGACAGAGGAATAAAGGGACAGATCTTGCTGAGTCATTCATTAGAACTGCATGACTGGACCACGAGTGAGCATGGAAGACTTGAGATCTACAGGAGATGGAACTGGCCTCTGTACAGCTTTACCTCGAAGTCCAGTTCTTAATATGCCCATGGCTGAGAGCAACTGAAGAAGTGACATGCTCCATCTTGAATTTTCAGTTAATCATGTTCCGTCAATCACTCTGGTACTTGTATAAATTTGTGTATTGGTCCTCAAGGCAGCAAGCTGGAGACAGCTACCAAAATAAGGCAAAAAGGGCTACCACCACAGCAGCAACCACGAGTGTGGATGGTAGAGGCATTTCTCCAGTTTCTGCCACATTCCAGGCACCATGTTAGATAGTGGTACCTATATTCCTCATGGGTATGTTTGGAAGCATGAAAACATCTGCATGACCCATCACACTAGAACTGAATCACACACACACACACACACACACACACACACACATTCCTGTTAGCTGACAGCACAAATGGCCGTTCTTCTGTTGCTGCAGTCATAGAGATGGGTCATGGGAAGGAGTGGAAACAGTTGTATGTTTTTGTTTAGAGAGCTCTAACAGGGACCTTCTTGATGCACTGCTGGTGTGATGTTCATTGGCACAACCATCCTGGAGAGCCAGTGTGATTGCACTTTTCAAAAAACTGCAAACTATGCATTTATTTTGCTCCAGCTATTTCTACCAGACAGATTCAAAGTAGTAAAAATTAGAGATATGTGCAAAGATTTCACTAGGAGGGTATTTATCTTAGCACTTGTCACAGTAAAAAAATAAACGTAATACAAATTCCAACAATTGAAGACTGCTTTAATACATTACGGCACAACTATACAGCCGTCTGCTTTGCAGCCATTAAATGCTATGGAGTGGAAGTGTATTTATAGATATGGAAAGATGTTCACACCAATGGAGCCCCTCTTCAAAGATGCAGCTTAAATAAAAATGGGTGATTGCTATGCAAACATGACTTCAAGACAAATCTCTTGGCCTGCCTCTGTACTAGTTTCCAATATATTTTTAAGTGATTAGAAGCTGAGTGCCAAGCAACATGTATAATACGAACTCATTTTAATTAAAGAAGAAAAATATATGCATGTGAATCTCATGAATACTCAGCCCCAGCAAAGGTGCGGGGGGGGGGGGGGGGGAATGAGGTGTTAAATACATTTGTCACGGGGCAGAGAGATCATCAGAATGAGGCAGTTTTATTGTACTCTTGCGCATCATCTATAGCTTTTCTTTTTTTTTTTCCCTACGATGAGCATATGTTTCTTGTACCAGAAAAATAGGAATAGAGTCCTTCCAACAGACCAGCAGGTTGGATGCCTCCCGCCATGCCATTCATTCAAGCATTGGACTGCATATGCTTCATGGAAAGTCCCAGGGGTACAAGGGTGTTCTTGTCCTCGGGGAGTCCATAGCCTAACAAAAAATGCTAATCTAAAGTCTAAGTATGACCCAGGGTAGGAATCTAACCAGCGCATGGGTAATCTCTTCTGTTGGTGATGAAACCTGACTTGATTTGGATTGCAACAGCTCTCTTCTGCGGGAGCTTATTCTCACCTAACAATAAGAGAAAGAAAGAGAGGGGGTGGAGGGAGAGGGAAAATGAGAGGGAGAGGGAGAGGGAGAGGGAGAGGGAGAGGGAGAGGGAGAGGGAGAGGGAGAGGGAGAGGGAGAGGGAGAGAAGGGGAGGGGAGGAGAGGGAGGGGGAAGGGAGAAGGGGAAGGAGAGGAAGAGAGGGAGAGGGGGAAGGGGAGGGAGAGGGAGAGAGATGATCAGGGTAAAAGAGAGAGTGTTGTGCTGGAAGTCACACTATGCAGGAAACCTTTGTAGTCTGGAGAGCCAAACTTGGCCACTCATATATGAGACCCTTCTCGCCCTACTTCCAGCCTTGTTTCCTGCTTCAACTCCTACTGTTAACATCATCTAACTATAATCATGCTTCAAACCTGAGGTACCACAGTCCCACAGACCTAAAAAACAAAAACAAAACAAAACAAAAAAACCCAAAACAAAAAACCTTTGGGTTAGTCTATTTTTTGTTTATTTTATTTTTTTGTTTATTTTTTGTTTTTTGTTTCCTTATTTAAATTTTTAGGCTACAAAAGTAGATGTGTAGGGATGTCTCAGAGGCTCCTAGTGCCCATAGCTTTCTGTGGAGCAGTGTTTTCTGATCTTCTCCCTTACAAAGTCTTATCCTAGGTGCCTAGATGTTAAGGAAGGCATTGATTGTGATGTTGCTCTGAGGTGATGGGGGAGGAAATCTGTCCATCAGGTAGCACAATACCACACACTATGTGAGTCAACAAGAAAGGGGGCTTACATGGGCGCACAGTCCTGGGCCAACATGAAAAGTTGGATATGGTGGTGGGTTTCAAGGCTGGCAGAGGCCTGACAGTATCACGTGGCAAAACAGAAAACATTCAGCATCCTCCAATCGTTCTCCTAGTGCCAGCACTGTTCACTCCTGGGGTTCCATCCTGGTGAGTTTACCTAATCTCATCACCTCCACAGGCTCCATCTCTAAACATCATAGCTAATGAAGATTCAGTCCTCGTAATACCCCACAGTAGGGATTCAACCACAGTATAAATTTACTCATCTTGGAGTCCACAGAACTTGGTTTCTTCATACATCTATTCTCTTTAACTCCAACCTAAGGATTCTTTGTGTCAGTGCTGATGATATTTTGGACCAGATAATTGGGGGGGGGGTAGGGTGCTAAGTCTGAGACTGTGTGCAGCATCCTTGCTTGTCCTTAACTCGGAGTAACATCTCCGTGATCATGACAATCAGAAATGTCGCAAGACATTGCCAAATGTCCCCTGGAGGTCAAAATTGCCCCAGGTTGAGAGCTGACATAATCACCAACAATGTAACCTGCAAAGGTCACTTAGCATCTCTGTGCCCAAGTCCTTATCCAGAAAATTGGAACATGGAAGTAGATTGTGGCGGTATCCTGTGGGCGGTATCCTCTGCCCACAGCTGTCAGGGGAGCAGTACAGAGCTAGATGCTGAGGGCTTCAAAAAGCTTTGGGGTGAAGGGGGAGGAAACCTGTCCATATCAGTTATGGAGCAATCCATACAGTGCAGGAGTTGGATGCAGTTCTGTGGCTCTGAGCATCTCGTCACAGTGGTGCAACTGTTCATGCAGTTTGGGACTTCTGCGAAGAAGAGAACCATCTCTTCTAACATGTGAACCTTAGGACAGTGATGTTGCCTCTCAGAAATCTACTTCGAGCACCCTTGTGTATAAATCTACCTTTCCAGGATCTTCTGAGAATCCCAGTGGACAGTGGGTTCAGTGGCAAAGCATGGATAGTGGGATACTGCTGGCTGTGAATCTTGTTACGCTGGGGTTATCTGCAGATGTTGCCATAGGGGAAGGTGACAAGGAGAGGCCTTGCTGTAGGAAATCAGATATTCCATAAGCAAGACCTCTTTTTTTTTCTCCAGCCACTGGGGGTTTAGGTAGCTGGCCTCTGTCAGCCTCAGATCTTTGCTGTGTCTCAGAAGATATTTGGGGGAAGATATTCTGCCACTGGGCCACACTGGGGTCTACTGTTAAAAACTTTTCTCTGCTAAGGAACTTTGGTTCCTCTTAAGTGAGACCCAATGTAGACCTGCTCTTGAAGTCAGTACCCTATATCAACACATCTCTGCTAAGTTTTTTTTTTAATGACACAGCATGTCACCTCAAACTTCTCTGACAAGCACCTTTGCAAGCTCAGTGTTCTAACTCTGCCAAGCGAAAACTGTGAATCATTGAGGTTTCGTCACTTTCTTAAGGCAGATCTCAACCCCAAGTGTATGGCTCCATCAGAAACACACACTCTGTTCCCAGGTCTCTATGCATAGGCGAAACAAAGCCAAGGGAGAAAGCAGAGTTGGCTCTGCTCTGGCAATGAGAGGAAAGGCAGTTGTAGACAGGTCCAGCTTTGAGAGTCCAGGACCCGGACAGCTGGAAGAGATAGATCATCAAATGCCCTCAAGCCAGGCTGACTTCCCTGTGAGGATCTGGGGAAGCTGCTGCAGACTTCCTGGTCCTGGCTTGGAAGCATCTCCCTAATCTGGCCCTGAGTGACATGAGTGACTATAGTCCACTATCATGAACCAATGGAGCCAGGGGTCTCCAGGCAACCTCTCAGAAGTCTTCAAGCCAAAAGAGCAGGGTCATTGTCAATGTTAACACTGTAATCCAGCTTTCTTTGGGTCATAGAAGTACATCCTCTAGCAATATATTTGGGGTGCAGTTGTCCCTCTAGAAAATTCTGTTTAGAAACAGACCATGTTCTTGACCAACATCACAAATAGGGTCCAACAATGGTCTCCAAAGACTTCTCATTTATCACTGACCACTAATAGAAAAAAAAAATCCAACCTACATCTAGGATATACACATTGCTCTGCAATGCATATATATGTACTCCAATTGTAAAGATGTATATTTTTTTAAAGTACTATCAACACAATAGGAATGGTAGAATTAAAATCTACAACAGCTTCTCTATGTACCCCCAGAAAGTCAAACAGGTCCCTTGAAGTACATTAAACCCACTCTGGAGGCCAGTGTCTTACACAAGACAGCAGCTGACAAACTCAAATGTGTCAAGCTGGTCCTGAACTGGGCCGTTCATACTCACTGGAAAGGATTCGTAGGAGAAGCTGAGAAGAAGGGTGCAAAGAAGGGCCAGAGCTACCCTGGGAGGAAAAGGGCAGTGAACAGTCCCAGGACTCATTTCCCTCCTAGGGGTGGGCATCAGCTCCCCATCAAAGAGCTGCCAGCCTGCCTCCCTGAACAAAGTTCACTGTACTGGAAATGTCCGTGCTGGCAGGGAAGATATGTAACATGGTGCTTAACTCGGTGGGGCTGGGGAGAATTCCATTTTGCTGCCGGGAACCCACTTCTAGCACATCTATCTGAATTTTTTAAATCGATGGACTCCTTAAGTGAGCGCATCTGGTGCACAGCTCCTTGTGCTGGCCTCCCATGGCTTGAATATTCTCTTGCAGAAAGACTGGAGGCAGGGTGGAATGTATTGGTGTCTAAGAATGGACTGCTGTTCTGTGTTGGTGGTGGGGGAGGGGGTATTTATTCAGTGGCTTCCCCAGCTGCTTAGGAGAGCTGAAGCCTTGTGGACAGCAGCATGTTGAGTGTGTCTGTTACTTTACTAAGACAATCCATGTCTAGAAGTTCTGGGCTACTGCAGGGGTCTATCCTGAGGTACTGTGGGGTAGAGCAGCTTACAGGGAATGTCCAAGACTTCCATTGTTAAAAATAGAAGCGTGGGGGAGTGAGCCCAGCAGAAGCCAGACTGTCAACTCAGTTTCTATTCAGAATGCACCTCCAATTGGCTCAGAAGATGGGTCAGCCCCTGAGAGCACTGTCCTGGAGAAACTCACCAGCCCAGGGGCTCTGCTATCCACATGAGACTCTTTCCAGCTGGCACTGAGAGAACTTGACAGGCACCTCCCTTATTCTGCCTCCCCCGCTGGAGAGGTGCAAGCCTTGTGAATACAGCAGTGGGGGTTCAGGAGTGTGTGGCTCAGTCTGCTGGCATCCCGACATTTCCACCGAGAGTACACACACTACAGTGGACATGGATGTACAGTATCCTTACTGGAGGCGCAGCCCAGACCTCTTTTATGTCTCCCTACATCAGTGTCTTTGAGGATATAATGATCAAAAAAGACCACAGAGGCTGCACTCTACTGCCACAGAGAAGCAAGAGACTGGCTTAGGATACTCGATGTGGGTAACTGATGTGGCCATTACCGGGCTTACTGTTCTTTTTCCTGTCTCCTACACATGAGGTGTTCTTTCCTGGAGTCTGTTTTCCTGCAGTTGTACGATTAGGTGTCAGGGTTTGTGTCTCCAGCCTCCATCTCTATATTTCTTTTTCATTGCTTGACATATACACTTGTTTTTCACATTGGCATGAATATTAATGATATAGAAGCATGCATAAGCAAAAACCCCACAGTTTACCAGCTCCCAGAGGTAAGTCCTGTTCTTTTTCTTTAAGTTTTAGGGTCCATTCACTCTACCTCCCAAGGACTCCTGTCGCCTCTTCCTTGAGACAGAAACAACACACCGTTCTCGGCTAGCCTTGTCCTCATTTTTGATAAGGCTGTTGGCATTCCAGTAGAAACATGTGAACAAGCCCCCTAGGTCCCCAGGATGTGTTCTCAACCCTGAAGCTTTGGAAAGCCCCCAGAACTATCCACATAATTTAGAGACACAGAATTTTTCACCTGCCATCCATTTGTCTATACTTACTAGACACTGTCTGCCACATTTGGTCATAGGGGCTGAGACAGTAGAAATTGGTAAGAGCTGTGAGTTCCACACTCTATGATATTCACAGGAATAGAAAATGAACATTGTTACTAACACATGCACACACAGCTGAATCCTGGTGCCCTTCAAAGCTATGGTGGAATCTCTTGCCCTCCTCCTTGTAAGAATAGCCATGAGTGATGTCCATTCGTTCCATGTGTCTGTGGGATAGGGCATCGACATTCAACTCTAGATCCTTGAATTAGATATTTCCAGGAAAACATAACCAACAAAATATGTGCCATAATCTGAATCATAAACACCTTCCTTACAAAGTGCCATGGAATGAGAGCTTGGTCCCCACCACGGCCTTACACACAGAACCTTGGAGAAGAGGAGTATTATGGGAGGCATTTAGGTCATTGGAGATGTATCCCAAAGATGATTGGGTGCACCAAGACCCTTTTGTTTTATGGCTTTGCTTCCTAGTTCTTGATATATGTGGGGTTTTCCTAACAAAATGCAATGATATGCTCCCTAACCACAGGGCCAAAACCCATGGGGCCTATCAATCACAGACTAAAATCTCCAAAACCATGAGCCAAGGTAAACCTTTTCTCTTTATAAGTTAATTAACTCAGCTATTTGCTCACAGTGATGGAAAGCTGATTAGCACAATGATGTGTGCATACAGAGATTTCTTTTAAGAAGTAGCTCACACAATAGTGGAAGCCAGTAAGCCTCAAATCTTACAAGATGAGTATAACCTAGAGATTCAAGAAGGAGCTGTTATCTGAGGTCCAGTCAAGGTTCCCTCTTGCTCTGGGCAGGTGCCACCTTTTGTTCTGTTCTGCCCCATTCACATCACAGATAGCTTTCCATATCTGCTATCCACATCCATATCTCACCCAAAAACAACATGACAGAAATATTTAGCATGCCTGACCAAGTATCTGGGCACTATAAATTAGCCAAGAAGGCATAAAGCAACCCATCACAAGCATATTCAGTACAGTGACTTTTTAGAGGACACGAGGCCCTTAGATGTTTGTCCAAGATCAGAGTCACTCAACCTTTGCTCGGCACACTTCCCTGCCTCACCCCAGGATCTGGGTTCTAATTTCATATTGTTCATCTGAGGAGTTTCTCCACCAAGCAGCCCAAGCCTACCTTTAAGTATAAGGATTCCTGTGCTTGGCATGGATACTACAAACTCTAACTCTAACTAGGGAGGAAAGAGCTACCTGAGACCTAGAAACACATGAGGCAGAGTAAGACTAAAACACCATGGCTGGAGCCCAGGAGGGTGTGAATGAGTATGGGCACATCCTGAGATGCTGGTTCGGCCTGTCCAAGGCATCCAATACTGAAGCAATCATGGGGATACAAGAACAGAAAGGATATAGGTGCCTTTGGCATGCACAAGTTGGCAACTTGTCACTCATCTTTGCTCTCTCCTGGTCTGCTTCACTCTGTTCTCTATCCCTACCCCAGCCCTATGAGTGATTCCAAGTCAGTTAGGTAGACCACTGTAAGTCCTCAGAACAGCGGAGATTTCAAAAACCTGCTAGAAACTTCATCCTGGAACAATCTGTTTCTAAGAACTTACCTCTTCCATCTAAGCCCTGGATCCTGAACTCTCTAGATATGCTAACACTGGTGCCACCAGTTGGGGATTATGTATTCAATATATAAACCTTTGGGGATATTTCGTATTCAACCCATAATACTTTCATGCCTCAAATCTTGCCACGTTTTGTGTTTTGACGTGCCATTAGCCAGCACTTGGTGATGTCATCAAAACCTCCTAGCACTGCTCATGTCTGCTGTTCATGGCTGGAGAGATGACTCGAAGGTTAAGATTGTATATTGCTTTCCAGAAGTCCTGATTTGGTTCCCATATTCCATGTTGGATAGCTCACAGTACCTGTACCCAGCTCCAGGGGACCTGACACCCACTTCTGGCCTCTGAGGACACTGGACTCACATGCTAGGGTAGTGCACAGAAAAGGAACTAAGCTATTTCTATCTGCAAGAGACACTGGCACCCCAAAGAGTCCTTGCCCCCATGAGTGAGCTCAGTCTACTGAGATGCAGCTGGACTGCATCTGAAAATGTCTAAGCACAGTAAAGGGAAAAGTATTCTTTCCTATTGATGCATGTGATGCAGACAGGCACCTGAACTCCACCTCAGGGGAAGAGTTTTGCAAGACGTCTATGAATATCTGCATTAGCCAGCACCAAATCTATTACTCTACACGACAACATATTTTTGTTTGTTTGTTTTTTAAATAAAGATGTTAGTTGATCATCAGGCAGTCTTATATTGGGCACTTGATTCATCTCATCCAGAGAAAGCCACTTACTCTGTCAGCCAATATTTATTAACTGCCCAGGGGCATCAGCATTATTGCCACTGACTATCCAGAGCCAACTATGGGAGAGCATCTCCCTGCCTTGGAAGATCCTGCAGCAAAGCCAGATAGGAGACCAACAGATGACCAGATAGACACATAATGAGTGACAGCTTTAAGTACTGTGAGGGAATGAGAGCACCAGCCGCATCTACCAGAAAAGATCGTAGGCCCCATAAAGATGTATTTCAAAGTTCAGATTTCATTTCTGCTAACTGGCCTCCAGCAAGTCATTTAACCTCTCTAAACCTCAGTTTCCTCATCTATTTTTTAAGAACTGGAGGAATAAAACTTCCTTGCCAGGCTGTTTAAGGACAAGCTGAGACATCGGGCTATAAAAGCAGCTGACGCAACATGATGTGCAGTAAATGCATGTCCCTCTTTCCTCGGGCGATGCTGATTTTCTGCTCCCATCCCAGCCTTAGGATATAATGTGGAACTAGAAAAAAGGCTTTTTCCTCAAACGCTGTCACCTAGGAAGACACTCAAGGGTCACAGGTTGAAAGCTGAGGCATCACCCATCGCTCGGTGTGACTGGGTGGAAGGATCAGGTCACTCTGAATCTATGCAAAGCAGCCACCTCCATAATTACTTGCAACAAGAGGCATTATGGGCCTTGACTCCCTTTTTTTTTTAACCATCAAGACATTTTTAAAGATTCCATTAATTGCCATTTGCAGACGATTATCATCTATTCAAAAGTCCCCTGATGCAAATGAATCCCCATATGCCTCTCCTGAGCTCTCAGCCCACTCACTGACCCCAACCAAAGACTCCTGACACACTAGAGACAAGAAGAGAAATGTGAATGACTGTCAGGGGAGGGACAGGAATCTTGGGGGGATGCAGAGGGCACTTCCAGTGTCAGTGGGTAAGGAGGAAATCGCTGTATGATCTTTCCAGGGTCAAGAGGACAGAAATGAGGGAAATGGGTAAAGCGTGTTTATGTCTATAGATTGCTACAAAGTAAGCCTTTGGCAGATAGAAAGTCCCAAGATTACAGGTGCTCTTCCCCAACACAGACTTCCCACTTGCTGAGTTGGTCACTCTTCCAAGTTGAACCATACTTTCCAGAGGTCCTGGGGGCTTAGAATTTAGAAAGAAGGTGGCTGGACTTATGCTAGACAGACTTCAGGCAAGATATTTTTAATGAGCTCTGTAAATCCTCCACAGATTCCATCTCATGAAGTGGAATCAACTATAGTCTGAAAAATAATTAAATTAGAATGCCAGAAATAACCAATTTCAGTTTCAAGTTGTGTTTTTGTTGAATAACATGATCAAATTCTACACTGGGCTGTTCCATCTTCCATAGGACATCAATTATTTCCTTATCAGAATATCTGTAATGTATGCTCCATGTACCTTTAGTGCCTAGCAGTCAGAATTTTTATTACCTATCACATAGTGGTCCATGCCTGTAGATTCTTGAATCCCCCAGTTGTATCAGACTACAGTCTCTGTGGAAAAGAGAAGAATTGATACATTACTATCTAGTTTCACAAATGTGGAAGCAAAGGGTCAGAAAAGTTAAGCCCTTTGCCTGAAATAATACAGCATCTTAGAGTGAAGACTCAGAGCCACATTGTCTAATTTTAGAACTCTAACTAGAAACCAGTGGCCTTCCTGCCTCTCCTTTGGACTATGAAATAATGTTTATATACTACTTGTCCTTCGCAGGGCCTAGCAATCTGTAAGATATTCAGGAGACATTTAACTAAATGCTGTTAAATGAAGGAATGTAAGAAGCAATGAGATGATTGTGAAGTCTGTCTGTCCATGTACTTCACTGGAGATGAAAATATGAAAAAGTGCATGGATATTGTATTAAAAGCATCACCTACCATCCTCCTTAACTGCCTGTATTCGTGCTGAGGTCACATGGCTTCCATGAGGATGTGAGCTTTCCTTCTCCATGGCAATATCTTTGCAGTCATGTCTCACATTGACTTGAACAGATATTGCAGGATTTGGGGGACTCTGGCTTTTCTTTATTACCTATCAAAATTCCATCCACCCACCAAGATTTGTTTCCATGGAGGCTACCCTGACCACTGGCCCTTATCAAAGTTATTAAGGCCCTACCATGTCCCAAGCCCTTCACTAGAGAAGACACACGTAAGCAGGGGGCGGGGCTGTCAACAGCTCAGACTTCATGCACTATTAGAGGTATGTCGAAGCATCAGAGCAAGAGAGAAGCAACAGGAGACAGAACCTGAAGAAATGGCAGGGAAAGAAGGGAAGAGATAGATGAGCTGGCACTCAGTGGCTATGCAGTGTCAGGTAAAGGTACAGAAAGGAAGTCCCAAGGGCCACATTGTATAGACGCACAGAAATATGTATTTAGTCATTTTTAAAAAAAATAGTTATAAAACATATTGACTTCCTTGCCTAAAGCCTTTGCTGGATCCCATACTAACAGGAAGCAATCTCCACTCCTTTGCTTGGCTTGTATTGGTTTGATGGACCTCTACATCCAGTCCCACCTTCTGTGCAGGCACGATGCTATGCCCCCTGTCACCCAGGATCTGCAGCGTCAGCCACAACATCCTTCTATTTGTGCCTGAAGGAAACCAGGCTTGTTTCCACCTCAAGACCTTCACACTTCCCGTTCTCTCTGCCTGGAACTCTCCTTACTTAGCCTCATTCTTCCATTTGGAGGGACAAGTTCGCATATTCACGTCTCTGACCAAATGTCACATGCCTCAAGGACTTAACCTGCCTTTGGCATCTAATCTTCCAACCAAGGTCCTGCCACACTCCATCTTGGTATTTCCTTTTGTCCCCACCCTTCCTTGCGCTCACTTGAATCTCTCTTGTATATATCTTTCTACAGCCAATCTGCTCTACACCTTCCAAATCATCCATTCATAATATCCTCAACCTAGCCAACTAATTTACAAACTGGAAAACAGTGCTAATGCATACCTGGCATTTAATATTTGTGGAAATAAGGGGGTGGGTGGGTGGATGGTTACATGGACGATAGACAGATGAGGAGACTGGTAGAATAAAAGAAGAATGAAATGAAAGAATGGTAGGCTCTTATGAAGAACCATATCATTGTGTGACTAAAGAGACCTTCAGGGAGCCAATCACGTAAAATGTCATGATCATTTGGGCTTCATCCTTTAGCTGACAAGGACACTAGAGAAATTGTCACCAGTTAAAGTAGCCTGTGGTTCTTTCTCTTCGATAGGCTTCTGACAATTGCTTAGGCCTGAACTTTGTCTCACCATCCGAATTACCAGCCGTGTAACGTTAACCACATTTTTGCAGAGAATTCAACATACCCTTTCAGCATCCATTATTTTACTGGAGTTACATGGTAAGTTTCCTCTCTCACCCTTTATCGCTGAATTGAAATTATAGAAGGTTCTGAATAGATATCAATTGACTGACTGATGTCTGAGGCAATCCCTTTCATGAATAAAAAGAAGAAACGGTTGTGGTTTGAGTCTGAAATTCTCCACAGGCCATTTTGGATGTTTTTTCCCCCATCTATTGGTGCAATACGGGGAGGGGAGGGGCTAGCCACTGCAGTTGGTCCTCTGGATGTTATACTCAGCCCCTGGTTTCTATTGTGCTTTGTGCTTCCGGGTCTGACATCATATAAACAGCCTCCCCCTGCCCCTGGAGAAGGAGGTGCCCACTGAGCAGGAACAGCACCAGAGCTGTTGAGGCGAACCCTCCCCACCTTGATGGACTCAACACTAAGGCAGAATAAACTCTCTCCCACTTGTGAGTTGTTTCTGTTGGGCACTGTGCTCAGAGCAAAGCTAAAGTGACAAATACAGAAACAAACGCTAGTGATATCCGAATGCTTGTTGCCCAGGCCCTGGACCCTCCCATGGAAAAACGAAAACACTGAAGGAGAAAGCAGCCTGCTCAGGCCACACAGCTAGGACCAAAATTTAGACCTGAGACTTTATTTAGACCTCTCGCTTTGTTTCTGCTGACCCTCATGGCTTGCCTATCTACATCCACACCTCTTACACCCTGGGACACAGGCCCAGTGGTCACAGCTGAGGCAAGAGCTCATTCATTAATGTCATAAACTCCTTCTCTTGACCCAGAAATGCCCATCAGCACCTCTGGTTGGACTGGTAGAAAACTCAGTTTTTCCAGGTCATATGACTCTGGGTCTAGGTTTCTAGGAGAAAAAGCAGAGTAACTGTGTGCTGATAGTCTTTCTCTCACCCATTTGAACTTGGCACCACCTCAAAACCTAGTACATACACTTCCAGTGTTGTTCCTTCATGTCCATATTCAGCAGGAGTTTGGGGTGTCCTCTGGGTCTGGCTCATCTTATTATTGCCTTAAACTGACTCTACAATTGCATTGAATGCACAGCACCTACAAGGCAGCCAGCCCAGCACCTTATCCCCTGTGCTGTGTGTGGACCAGTCTCTTATGGTCAAACAGGACTATTACTTGGTCCTTATGCCTTGATTGGGCCATACACAAGATGGAGCGATCTCTTTGTCTTGCCACCACAAGGGAGTCCCAGGGACTAATTACTGTAGGCAAATCACTTTAATTATCATAATTATCAACTGTACTTTATGATCCCCAGTCAGAAAGATGATCATTAAGTTTTGCAATACCCCGTATCCCCCAGCCCAAGGCAGAAAGTTAATTCTGTGCGTGCCTTTTGAGATTTCCCAAGCCCAAGCAAAGACCTGTGGTGTACGCATGCTGCATCGGAGGAGATGAGATTGGAATGGCAAGAGGAGCACCCATGGGAGGCATAACGATCTTTTGGATGGTTTCCCCAAGACCAAAGCGATACTGTCACCTTCTTGAAAATGTGTTATCTGACTTGGGTTACCTGGCTGCTGGCTTGTTTATCTTTTAAACAGAACAAAAGAGAAAGAAAAGAAGATCTTGATGCATCTTAGGAGCTGGGGAGGGGTGGGAAGAGAGAAAGAAAGCAAAGCAGCACATGATTCTAGCCCTGCCCCCTCTCTCCCAAGTTTTTTTTCCCCCTATGTAGGAGTGAGCGTTCTAATTCTGCAATGCTGTCATTACCGTAATGGGTTTGGCAGGCCCATATTACAGCACCGAGGCTGTCAGGAATGGATGACATGCTGTCTGTTATGAGCTCCTACTGTTCTTAGCCAACCGAGGGCCAGGAAGACAAGAGGGAGAAATGAGGGAAGAGGGGGGGCGGGCGTGGAGGAGAAATCCAGCTAGTTTCATCAGCCTAAGAGATGATGGTTCTAGCCTGCTCCCAGAATCACATAGAAGACGATACGAGAAGCTACCCCAGGAGAGTGGACAATGGCATGGGGGATGGTACCACAGAAGAAAACACAAAAAAATGAAGTAGTGGACTTGCATGATCAGGGGAAGCCTCCCAGTGTGGTCAAGCTAGAGCTGCTGAGGGTGGCGAACAGTAGGAGGGAGGTGTCTCCTTTATGGGTAGCAAACTCAAGATGAGAGTGACTGGCTGGGAAAACAAATGGTGAACTTGAGCCTGGTCAGAGTCCTTGGCTGTGATTATTTCCTCACTTCTCAGTCAGGCTTCAGGAGCCAGAAGCACTTCAAACCCCCAAGGAATGAGTTATATTTCACCCTTAATGGCTGAGGTCAGCTTTGTTGCTGGGGGGGGAGGGGGCAGCGGGTCATTTCTCAGAGAGCCTGATTTCCTTTGCCTGACCTTTGACCTCATAAAAGGGAGATAACGAAAGAAATTATAGTATTACCTTCTTAGTGGAACCAAGAGACAAAGGGCTTTCTTTCATAAAGTAACTGTGGAAGTAAATAATGGTGACCTGGCAATTTTCAGAGCATTGCTTACTCTGCAGCCAAACCCAGGAGGGGGCTTACCGGCCAGCAGAGTGGCAGCCATCCCAAATATCTGCGACCAGGAAGATCAGAAGCAGGCCGTGTCCTGTGGGGTTGCTAGTCTTGTCTAGATGCCCCACCTGTCCCCTTGACAGTGTGGCTAGTGTTGAAGTTTTGACATGGGTCATTTCTTTGCAACCTCTGCAGAGTCTGCTGCTGGGAGCCAGCCTGGGTTGGTGGGAGGGAGCAGAGAGCTTCACTCTCTGGCATTTTGGTGAGAGCTTGGCTCTTATCTGCAGGTGCACTTGGAAATGATTTTGACAAGATTCCGCTTTTCAGCCTTGGATGACTGCCAGCGATAAGGCCACTATTTTGCAGGTGGCAAAACTAATATCTGAGAAGTGAGAAGGGTTTATAGAATTGTGAATTTCGTTGGACCAAGGGTACTTAGTGACATTCGTAGCTACCTTCTCCATTTCTGTTCTTATAGCCATAGCTGCCTTGGAAAGTTCCAGATACTTCTAGTACCTTCTGATATCTGATTAGTGATCTCTTGCTCAATCTTCTGGGATATCATGATAATCCCCTTCCACTTGTATACTGGGTGTTGCTTAGAATTCCTTAAACCATAGCAAGGAACTCTTTCCTAGGAAAAAGAGCTGGAGTACTTAGAGGGAGTGTCCCTAGGACTGGCACCTGCGTAGTTCATGAATGAGGATTCAAGCAAGAGAGTGAGATCTTTAGGCTGAACTAGTGCCCAGCAGAGGAGCTCCTGTGAACACTGAAGCAAAACACTAAAAACATTCTTGTTTGCAGAGCCCCCATAGAGTGACAGCACAGGCCCTAAGTAGCTAGGGCTCTGTTCATCTGTGAAATAACATAAATCTAGCATGCAGAGCTTGCATGATGAGAATAGGTGTGTGTATACATGTCTCTGGAATGTCCTAAATAAGCCAAGAAGCAGGGGAGAATCACATACACTGAGACTGGAGTGTTGAGTGGAGAGCTATTTGGGAGATGGAAGTCCAGGTGTCAGTGGTTCCCAGAGAGCCAGCAGGAGCCTCAGGATGCAGCCTTGGTATGGGGGAAAAAAGAAGGAAGGGAGCATTGGAGACAGGTGTGAAAGATACACTCAAAAAACCAGAGCTGCCTGCTTAGCCTCTGAGATCAGATGAGAGGGCACACAGGATTGGATGGCTCCAGGCTGGAAAAGTTCCTTCTCTGCAATCACTCATGGACCACCCAGCCCCAAACTCACACTGCTGCCTTTGAGCAGAACAGAAATACACAGACGCTCCAACGCGAGGCAGAACCCAGAACAATGCAGTCATTTTCCTATGTCTGCACCTCACTAAGAAAGAGGTGGCGAGACGGAGGACAGATGACAGAACTGACATTTGCCAAGAATATGGCACTGCCGCTGTCTGCCCACTGACCAGAATGACCTGCCTTCTGATGCCTTTCTTGGAGAAACTGAGTTATGCTTCATTTTGCCCCAGGGTATGTGGGTGAGTGGGTTAGACAGGGGAGACGTTAGCATTTTATTCATTGTGAGCTGAATCCCTTTTAAAGCTCAAATGGCATGCATAATCTTCCCTTAATTAGAGCTTCTGAAATATCACTGGGCATCTGTATAACCCCACCTCTCCTTGCCCTCTGTGAAGAAGGAATGATGGGAGAACTTTGCCGCAGGTAGATGGGGGTGGGGAGCTGGAGGGGAAAAAAAATCTACTGAACAGAGGAGGACAGCTCAGGGGGCAGAAGGCAGGGGAGCTTGCTTGGCAGCTGGAAACCAAGTGCAGTCTTTAATCAGACAGCCAGTTGCTGTCAGGGAAGTGAGGGAGCAGGCACTGGTGTTTGCTCTGCGCCTGGAGCCTACTGTGTGCAGGTGCCTTGCCAGCAGTCCCTCCCTCAACACCTTCAAGCTTTAAAGGGCTCTGCTCTATTGCTTCCCAAAACAGGAAACTGAGGCTCCAAAGCATGTAAGCTTACCCCACAGTCGTTAAGTAAATATAACAAAAAATGGGCGACAGCCTTGTGCTGGTCAAGCACGCCTTTGTTCACCTCACCTTGCTTTAGTCTTACACAAAGGACTCATTCCAACAGTAAGTCACTCTGTTATTTCTCAACTCCCCCAAGGAGAGGTGTCATCAGACACTTCTGTAAGACCCGCCTCCATCTCCACCCTCTTCTCATCCCACCACCAGAAGCCTGTTCCTATTCAGGGCTGAGCAAGTGAGCCAGCATTTGATGAGAAGTGAATGAAGCTCAATCCGTCCTTTACCACAGATGTGGACCTTTGATTAATGAACTGAAGGTGACACCAGAGCCACAAAGCTGGCTGGAGATTCCCCACAGTGTAAGATGTTAACACTGGACCACATTTTAGAAATAATTGAGTCTGCATCCTTCACTAAGCTCAGAAAGAAGGGTTGTTCAAAACGACACAGATGTTGAGGGCCAGAGTTGGGAGTGGCTTCCAAACCCTCTGATGCCCATCTCCTCCATCCTAGACAATGACAGGCCTGTATTTGAAAATGGGACAGTTCTCCAGGCATGGTCCTTCTCCATCCACCCTGTCATACCTTCACACTGGAATCCCCAGAGAGTCCTAAGCAAGAGTTGCCTCTGCAAGTCTATCTCTGGAGCTTGACACCACATCCCAAAGTAGTAAAACACAGAAAAGAGACCCAGGGCCAAATGTGTGTTAGAAAGGCTGGTTGCAAAAGATGACCCCAAACTCCCTGGAGTCTCATTGCAGATCTTGCTCAGTTTTGAGGCCACAAAGAGCCCACTGGGAAGGTTGAAATGAGAGTATGACATGAGTCCACATTCTTAAGACTTTCACTGGAGGTTTGAGGTCTCCACCTAGAGTGATTTGCCAGATCTCAACCATGCTGTCAATCAAAAATGGTAATGTGTCTCTATCACAGGAATTCTGGAGATGAGCAGCAAAGTGTGATCTCCATCTCTGATCCCCAATGATGTTCTAGATCCCCATTGCCATGTTCAGATTTCAGTCAATGAGAAGGCTGAAACCGTTGAGAAAGGAAGAATGCAAAAGTTACACACCGTCCTACTCCCCACATCCCATTGGCTAGGACTTGCTTGCACAGCTGCAAGGGAGACTGGGAAATACAATGCTTGTACTAGGCAGTCTATTTGCTCTTAATATCTAGAATGTCTTGTAGCAAGAATTAAGGAAGGGAAGATGGATATTAAAGGAGAGCTATTTCTTCCTTTCTTTCCCTTCCTTTTTTACTCTCTTCCTCCACTCCTTTCTTGGGTCTTCCCTTTCTCAGTCTCTCCCTCTCTTTTGTATTAACATGGAATTTGCTATTTTGACCTGTCTGGAACTCCTGGGCACAGAGTTCTTCCTGTCTCATCTTCCTCTATAGATATGCTTTATTGCACATACAGGTTGGTGGATGCAGTAGCATGTCAGCTTTTTAACCCAACCTAGACCGTGTCCAGCTAAGAGGCCCCACTACAGAACACTCATCAGGAAGTCTGCATAAGGAAAGGCAAATAAGCCAAGATGAATAGCCAAGAGCCTCAGACTATGTTCAGTTGTAGGAAATTCAGAATTGGTTATCAGAAAATGAGATTGAAAGTAGGAAGCAACTTCTTGGAAAGGCTACTCCCAAGAGCTTTTATAAGAATAGAGATAAAACTAGTGCAGCCTAGTAACTGATCTTAGCCCCACGCACCCAGAGGCTGAATGGAGCCTACTGGTCTACCTCTTAAGATCTGGGCATACACTGAAGCTGCACAGTAATTACATTTCTACAAGATGAGTTAAGATTAACAGTAACTGTGTCCCAAAGCAATAGCAGTGCAACCGTATGGGCTGCTCTGAGTCGTCTTTCTGAATCCTTATTTACTAATCTCAACACCTCAGGGTATTTGCATTCAACGTTCAGCTGCAAACTATGCACTAAAAGAGAGAAGCATCGAGCAGAGCTGGGCTTGCCTTGCTCTTCCTCAGCAAAGATAGGGCATGGACACTCTGCTTTCTTGGTGACTAGCAGGCGATGAATCATTATGTGTCACAGGCTCCAATGAATGCAAAACTCTCCTGAGAAGCCACTCTTTCAAGGTCTCCTCTAGAAAACGACAATATTTGCTTAGAAAAAACACTGGGAACCAGACAGCTAATTAATACCCTTCTTCTTCTAGACTTTCAATGATACCACAGTCTCTAAATCCTACTTCCAACCAGTGTTTCCATTCTTCTCACACTGGTAACTAAGTACTCAAACCCCAGAAAGTTCATCAGAAAAAAAAGTGAGTTGGAGGAAGTGGGCCACCCTCACGCTCATCCTGTAGTCTCCCTGTGGTCCAACATAGCAGAATACTCAAAGAAATGCCTCCAGCTTCCCACTTGCATTGATGTTTAACAGCATCCCTTCTAGTCAGCAACAGGAGAAAGGCTTCGCTAACTGTTCCAGGCCAGAATGACCACCTCACCTCTGTTCATGGTAATTCCTAATGGGTATATAGCACTTGCTCCCTTATAAGGCATTTTAAGTCCAGTGTTTCACCTAGTCCTCAACAAGCACTAAAATTCTCATTGTAATGATTTAAAAAAAATGAGTCAATGACAGATAAAAATGGTTTACCTTGGGACTCATAGCTGACAGGAACATCTAAGACAGGAATCATGTCAGTCTGGCTTAATTAAACACTACATTAATATGTCACAACGGTCTCGTCACTCTCAGGAGGTCCCACCAAAGTCCCACTGCTCACCCTCATCGGCAATGGCACTTCTCTATAGCTTTCAGCTTATATCTACTCTCCCCAACTACCGTGTGATCTTGATGGAGAACAAGGTCAGACAGGAGAGCTTCTTGGGATCTCTATTATGAAGCCCAAGATAGAACATGAAGAACATCCTTCAAATGAGTAGAGTTAGTCACTGTTCTCCAGAAATGGGAACAGCAGTGTCTATCAGTCCTAACCTAGAATGTCTAAGGCAATGCCAGTACCAGTGAGCAAAGAAGACTCAGCCCTCAGGGAGGGTCCTCAACGCTACCTGTCACAGCTTTGCTTGAACCCTGTGGGAGGATCCAGGTGTCTCACAGTAGAATGAGGAATGACAAGTTGAAGTCTGAGAGAAGCATTAAAAAAACCTCGAAACTGCCATAACTGTGTTAAATACTGGATACATATTTGTGGTTGAACATATTGGGAACAAGAGCAGAAGGCAGATGGGGATAAGGACTGAACTATGTCTGTACAGCAACTCTCACGGGTCCTTCTGTCTATATACATAGTCCTGGGGTTAGGGTATGGTTGCCATGGAGCGGCTTAATGATGACATAGCAAGCCCACATGCTTAGACTTTCTTCTGTTAGTATGCTTTCTTCCAGCTGCTTCTCCATCATGGTTGCCCTGCTCTGAAAAGGTCCCCTCCCATCTCATTTGTATAAATCAGCTCTCTTCCACTGTAACAAAATGCCTGAGATGTACAACTTGAAGAAGGTGGTTGTAGACTCTACCTTGTGGTCCTTGCTCTCTTTGGAAGGTGAGGCATTACACCATGGCAGAAGAACACAGCACTGCTGTTCACACCTCACTTCCCAGATGCCAGGAAAATGAGGGAAAGGAAGGAGCCTGCATTTCAGAGTTCCCTTCAAGATCACACACACACTGATGTCCGAGTTTCTCGCAATAGACCCTATCTCCCCAAAGTTCTATTTCTTCCACACAGTAATAACCTGGAGAGCAAATTTTTACGACCCAGGTCTTTAAGGAACTAAGGCCTAAATCCATCGCTCAACTTTAGCATATGTTGAAGATCTTTTTTCTCACCTAAAAAGAATTAAATCTGTAGTTCCTGACCTTGAAAGACTAATGTTAAGTGCATAGTTTTTTCAGGATAGTACATTCGTTTGTCTGAATAGACGAGAACATAAATGTGAACACTGTAATCCAGCTTTCTTTAGGTCATAGAAGTACATCCTCTAGCAATATATTTGGGGTGCAGTTGTCCCTCTAGAAAATTCTGTTTAGAAACAGACCATGTTCTTGACCAACATCACAAATAGGGTCCAACAATGGTCTCCAAAGACTTCTCATTTATCACTGACCACTAATAGAAAAAAAAAATCCAACCTACATCTAGGATATACACATTTCTCTGCAATGCATATATATGTACTCCAATTGTAAAGATGTATATTTTTTAAAGTACTATCAACACAATAGGAATGGTAGAATTAAAATCTACAACGGCTTGTCTATGTACCCCCAGAAAGTCAAACAGGTCCCTTGAAGTACATTAAACCCACTCTGGAGGCCAGTGTCTTACACAAGACAGCAGCTGACAAACTCAAATGTGTTTTGCAAACCATACCTTTTAAATAGTTTGGTTTATGTTTTTGTTGAGGTTGTTTGTTTGTTTGTTTGTTTGTTTGTCTTTTCCTTCTCCAATTCAGTGCTCAGGCACCTAATCCCAACCAGTCCCATTCCATTTTGTGAGTTAAAAAAAATAATAATGATGACATACCTTCATATCTGCCAAAGGGTTTTTCTTTCCTTTTGCTTTCTTTTCTTTTCTTTTTTCTGCTGCAGAAGCAGTTTGAGAGAGAAGTTGTCATCTCGCCCCACAGTTATGTAAATCAGATAGTTATTTTTGACACTGGTAAATAATAGTTCTGTGCACTGACACTGTTTGCCTACCTTATCCTGTAAGGTCTCCAGTCAGAATTCAGATGTTAGTAAGTGATTAGCATTAGGGGGCTATGGCAAGCAATTTCTACAGTGTTCTTCACCTATCCTGAAAAGGTGATTAGTAACATTGGTAGGGAGAGGGGAGGGAATGTCACACAGATTGCTTCTTTTGATCAAGTCAAATCAAGATGTGTGATGAGAAGATTGGCTGGTACATATGTAACATCCGTAGCCTGGGTTGTCCCACATTCAGGTTGACATTAACACGGTCTGCTTTTATCAGAAAGTCATCTGACTTCTCTTCAGACGGTGTGAAAATCCCTACCCCATATGATAAGATTACTACAAATTATTTGATGCAGAGCAAAAAGTAGAATAAAAAACGGTGTATTGATGGTGACAATACAAAAAAAAAACAGCACTATTATAAAAAATGCCTAAAAAAACCTAAGACAGTGTTCCCTGCCCACTCTAAAAATAGCTAATTGAGAAAGATTCCTTTATGTTAATGTTCTTAATTGCTGAGGCAGTTTTACAGGAAAGCCAGTTAGTTACTGGCTAGTGCTTTGAGAGTCCTAATAGCCAAAGCCAGGGGCTCCCTTAAATAACGTCACAGCAGGAGAGCCTTTGCCTTCCTGTGTGACTGTACTGGAAGTCTTTCTGGCTAATTAGTGAATCAGTCATTATGCAAATGAGCAACTCCTGATTGGCAACAGCTTGTATCTTTTCTCCACCACCCTTGCAAATGAGGCCAACTGAGTGGTTGTTTGCAGTCTTAAATGCAGAATAAGAAAATGATAAAAGTCCTACAGATGGTCTCCTTTGGAGATCACATGACCTAATATCTCTCTTTGCAGATGAGGAACCAGCCCTTAGAGGTTGGGAGTCTTGCCTAGAGTCCCTGACTCAGCGAGTGGTAAAACTGAGCTCAAATCCAGTTATTGTTTTCTTTAGTTTGGTTTTTAACTTGGAAGAGTTCTTTTGTTTTCACTGCCTTTAATTTTTATCTCAGTTTGTAAGTTTGGTATTGTGCACACAGCATCTGGAGGGATGCTGCATAGCAATCTGGGAAAGGATAGGATAAAAATGGCGCCAGGTCAAGGAATCTTAAGACCTAAGATGCTTTGGACTTGAACTTCTGACTTTCTCTTTCTGAAGATCTTGAAGCTTTTTTTCCAAGGGAAATATCCCTGTGTCTTAGGCCAGTGGCAAAAGTGATGGACATGACATTCACACGCCCTTGACCACCTCTGCCTGCTTAGGAAGTGTCCGGGGTTTCTGTTTTTCCCTTGAGATCTAAGCTGAGGCCAATGTTTTAAGTCAGAAAATTTGTATTATGAAACCGCTACACTTCTGAACGGTTGTGGCCAGATCTTTTCTTTCTTCTTTTCTTCTTCTTTTTTCTTTCTTTTTCCAACTCCCTTTGTAATCATCTCAAAGCCAAGTGCTCATTTCCAGCAGAACCTTAAACATTGTGCCTTTATGTAGCACAGCTTTTAATTTTCCTCCCTAACAGAAGTGATTGTTTATGTTGTAAATGCCACATTAGTCTCCATGAAATGGAGATGGAATTGATTTTCATTTCAGAGATTTCACAGCTTGCCCCAGAACTTTATGCTTGATTGCCAATGCTCTGAAATGCCTGGGCTTCCGAGAGGCTTAGAAATGATGTGTGTAACACGGCATAGCAAAATGTGAGAACGGGAGCCACATTTGTCACAGGGCAGACCCCTAAGTCTCAGTGAATGTATCTGGCCAGGAAGCCAAGGAAACCAATGTCCTGAGCTCAGGCAAGGATCGTGTCAAAAAACAGAGTACAGTCCAACATGAACTCAATCCATAGCACCATCAGTTTCCCTGCCCAGTGTCTGGAGGATTATCTGCAGAGCCCCTCTTTCCCAAGAACCTACTCAGAACCTCTTCATATGTTAGGAGCAAAAGGAGGTGACGTATATCCTTTAAGAAGCTTGTGATCTAACTGGGGAGCAAAAACACAGGATGCCACCAGAGAATTTGGCAGGGACCAGGGGATGTGCTCCAAGCTGAATTTGGAATGTATGCTGCTCAGAGCCAAGGAAGGAGATGGCTGCGCTGGCACACGGTGAGGAGGGGGCAGACAGAGGCAGGTGTCAGAGTGACCCAAACCAAAGGTTTTATTTTTGCCTTATCTCCCCCTCTGCTTTTGGATCTGCAGCCCCCACCTCCTGGGGGAGCCTGTTGCATTCAGTGGCTGAAGCCAACATGAGCAGATGGTGACACTCTCTTCCAGGGATGTGAGATGCTGCCACAGGCATTCCATGGGCTTGAACCATAATACATCTGTCCTGGTCTTAGTCAGTTGTTGGTCTAATCGTCTCAAGACCAGGCCTTCCAGAGGACCCAACATACTGCATAGTGTATGCCCCGTCCTTGAACTCTCAGAAATCTCTACAGCTTCAAGAACTCCCCCATAACTGAAGGTGTCTGAATACAATTGACCTTCCATACAATACAATACAGATATTAATTATCTGTCTACGTATCATTTGTTACATCCAACAGACCACTTTAAAGGCTTTATGTTTAAATAAGGGTAGGCAGAGCAACATCACTGCTGCTCACAGTTTCCATGGCAGGGTTGGGGTAGATCAGTGATGCTGGAAGACATCAGGGGAATCTCATTTTGAATGATTATCATCATTGTTAATTTGAACATTTCTACTTAATTGTGTCTAGCTTCATTGAGTTATAAATATGTATATATTAATGTTAACAATATGAGCGTTATTGGCCAAATACATAATCGGTGATTAAAACAGAAGTCTCCTGATGTGTCGGAAACTGCCACCCTAAATGAATGATATGGTATAAAAGAGCTCAAGCTTTATTGCCAGTCAGTTAATGACACTTTTGCTCAGCTAGGAACAACTGAGTGTGAGTGAATATTTCTATGAAAGGCTACAAAATCAAAGGTTGGCACTGACACACTCTCTCCTCTCTCCCTTCTTCCCCCCTTCCCTGTCTTCCCTCCCTGCCTCCTACCCTCCTCTTCCTTCTCTCATTCCTTCCCCTTCTTTCCTTTTCCTCCTCTCTCTGTCTGAATGGCAGACAGCAAACACACACACTCAGGGTGAAGGTAAAGAGGTTAAAAAAAAGATGCAATTGCATGGCACAGGAAAGAGCCACATAGAGGCAGCAGGAAGACATGTTTTTGACAAGGGTAGCTAGAGTTAGCTCTTGCCAGAAGTTTCCATCCAGAATAAGGTGAGGGAGGGTGGTGTCACAGGTGTGTGGGGAAGTTGAGAGTGTCAGCATGCACTATTTTTATATTGTAGGTCCTCAGCTTCATTCATTCATTCATTCATTCATTCATTCGGGAACCTTGCCAGTGTGGAAGAAGCAGGAGGAGGAGGGCCAAGCCCAGTGCTCCTTTTGCATCAGAGAGCAGTATTGATTTTCCACCCATGACTACTGAAATTAGAATTTCTTCATGAAGCAGGGTTCCTTTCTTGTCCTGTTCCTTATCTTTTTAAATATGATTACCTGCACTTCAGGGCTTCATGGCTAAAATTGTAATGAACTTCCCCACCCACTCTAGTGGAAGAGATCAAGAGGAGCTGCCTGCAGGCTTGTGTTTGTGGCAGGAGGAGGGCAGGCACAGACCTTGGACTGGAATAAATTCTCCTCTGGGTACTTAATGCCCTATCTGTGGGCCACAGACTTATTGACTTCCTGCTAATTTTCTTGCCAGGGTAACTCTTCCAATCAAGATTTAAAACAAACTAGGTTACTAAAGTGCTGGAGATTAAAACCTAATGCTTTTATATATATATATATATTTGATTAAGATACCCTTATCTGGATTCTTTGGGCCCAATTTAAACTTCCACAGAGTTTCCTTAAAGGGCCAGGTCTGTTTGTTTGCAGCACATTCCCGCCCCACACATCTGCCTCTCCTGCTGTGTGTTTGCTCACCAGGAACAAGAAATAGATTATTCCCACTGCATCAACTCTCAGACAGCTGCTCCGTGCAATTTTCTTCACTGTCTTACCATGTAAAAAGAGACCGCTCATTTCCTAAGTGGTGATTTGGACTGACCTATATTTTAGGAAAGTGCTAGATTCACCATCAGCTCCTCTGCGTCCATTGTCTAGCCCCCAAACCTTAATAGAGAATTACACTTAGAGAGAGGGCTGAGGAGCAGACAGCTCAGGAAGAGCCCAGCATGGCCACCTGATGCAGCATCACATATCAGGCTCCCTGGGGACTTTAAAGGTGATCTTTAGCTTTTCTCTTGTTCTCCCCGACTCTTTGCTCCTCAGGTGAGCTGATTCCCCTCTGGCCCGCATCTGAAGAAAGTTTTGTCCAACATCTAGGCCATAAACCAGGCAGATGCTGGGCATTTCACTGTTTGCTGTACATATAAATTTGCATCGTGGAAAGAAGTCTCCAAATTAAGAGCCAGCTCAACTGCATGGTGAGAGTGAATGGAAGATAGAGAGAGGTGCAAACAGTGTGAAGCCACAGAAGCGAGTTCTATGGAATCCTGGTCTCTGCACCAAACATCTTTATTTTCCATCAAGTTTTCTTTTAATCTTGCTTTCTATTAAAAGTCTTCTCAAAGCTAATGCAATAAATTTAGATCTGTAGCCAGATGCAGAGCAAAACTTTTGGCAGGGAATACTCCATCAAAAGACATTGCAAATGAAATATGCATTCCCTTGGGGATTATTCAACAGTTTAATTTAATTTGAAATATCAAATTAAATTAATTCAAATGGTTATGCAGTTTCCAGGGAAAACAGACTTCATTTATGATGTTCTGCCACCAAACTGTTTAGCAGCCATCATGTATCTTACATTGTTAACTAAGTGATAAATAGTGACAGGGTAGTGTCCTCCCCTCGTTTCCCAAGCCCTGCCTTGCATCGACTGCACGCAAGCCCTTCTCTCACTGGGGCAGCATAAATATCTACTAATACTATGTGTGCTGAGATGAGTATTATCTGTGGGCCTTTCTATCCACTATTTCCAAGCAAATAATAAAGCACAGGGGGCCTCACAAGGGCCTGGATATGATGACCCATTTTGAAAATGGGAGACAGGAGGCATGAATATTTATCCAACAGGTTCCATATGCATAAGCTGGACAGGAATCAGGAGCTCTGACCTGTGGCCCAGGTCCAACCCTCTGTTTTACCCAGTGTGCTGCTCCTAGATGGTAACCAGTCTCAAAGATTCTTGGTCTCTACAGTTCAAACATTTAGAAAACTTAGTTGTTACTGAATCAGTGAATCAACACAGACATGTGGAATGCCGAAGAGGAGATATTTACCACGACTCCCTATAACTATCTTTTAATTTATTATTTTTTGCTTACACTTATTTTCTTCTAAGCAATCCAGAAAAGTGGACATCTTTGTTGCAGTAGTGCAGAAAGGAAGGTTCCATCCCATATCGATAACCAAAGGATGCTCTGTCAGGTGCTAGAAGGCACAGCTGGCTGGGAGTTGTAGCAAAAGCCACAGATGCCTCTGAGAGGTAGGATCCCAATCCTTTGGATTTGAGAGGCGTCCTCAGGCATGACAAACAAGGACATATCGGAACTTTATATTTTACAAAATTCTCTTCCCTGCTTTGTCCTTCCTTCCTTTCTTTCTTCCTCCTTCCTTCCTTCATTTTTTTTTTTTTGGTTGGGAATATAACATAATTACAACAATTCTCCCTTCCTTTCCCCCCCTCCAAACCCTCCCAAGCATTCCTCTTTGTCCTCTCATTCACTGCCGCTCTATTAATTGCTATTACATACATTTGTGTATATGTATGTGTATGTGTATATGTATGTGTATATGTATGTGTATGTGTATGTGAATATGTATGTGTATAATGTATATGTATGTGTATATGTATGTGTATATGTATGTGAATATATATGTGTATAATGTATATGTATGTGTATGTATATACATATATATCTTCCTAAATATAACCAACTCAGTCTGTATAATGTTGCTTCTATGTATGATTTCTGGGTTGACTATTTGGTACAGGGTAACCTGTTGGTATGCTATTGTAATACCTGGGAAAGACTAATTCTCCCACTCACAGAATTCTGTAGCCACTTGTTTTCCTTTTACAGGATTGTGTTCTTGTGGACTTTCCTGTCCATGTTGGCTTGCCTTTACTATCATCCTTTTCAGCCCATGTTTAGGCAGGCGTGTTGATGAGACTTTATATATACAGCTCCTGACATTACTAGAAGATACAATCTCGCAGCAAACTCCCAGATCCTCTGGCTCTTACACTCTCTACGCCCTCATTCTCAGTGTTCCCTGAGCCTTAGGTGCCAGTGTGTAGTCAACGTATCAACTGGGACTAGGCTTCACAACTCTGCATTTTGATTGGTTGCGGTTTTCTGTAGTGGATTCCATCTGTTTCAAAGAGAAATTTCTTCAACAAAAGGCGAAGACGTCACTTGTATGTGAAGATATAGCACTTAGTGTAAATGAGACTCAATGAAAACCACCCAAATTAGACTACTCTGTGAGTAAAAAAAAAAAAAAAAAAAAAAAAAAAAGTTTGTTGCAGAATTAAAACTGCCAGGGTTGTCTCTGGATTGAGAGGCTAGGAGAACAGGTTGAGGTGGGAGTAAGATGTGATCTGTAACAGTTACAGGGTTATTTTAGTCTATCAGAAACTAGATGCCCTTGCCTGAGGAAGCTAGCTGTAGGGGATAGATACAGGAATGGCTTTTCCTGACAGAAAGCCACTTTCCAAGATTTCTGAGTGATGCTGATTTTAGGTAGCAATCTTGTTTACCAGAGTTGAGCCCTGATTGTCGTTTGGGACATTGTCAGTGACACAGCCAGTTTTGGATCCTGCTCTGGACCTAACCACAAGTTTATCAAACTTGTGTGCTATTCCTGAGTCTCTGCTGCACTCCATCTCCTTCCTCCAGGAAGCATACAGGACCAGTTGTTCCTTCTCCCACGCTCCTGTTTGGGATTTTTTTTTTCTCTAGTCCAGTTAGGAAAATTTGTGGATTTGGATCTTTCTTTCATCACAAGAAATGGGATTTACATTCTTCTTCATGTGAATCTTTGGTAGAAGAAAATATCAGTGACTAGAATGCCAGCAATAGGCTAGATGCCGTTCTGATGCTCAAAGACCAGTGAAGTATCCTCCAACCCTGTGTCAGTTTTCAGGTGCAAACCCAGCGAGCTTACTCTGCTGAAATCATAACGTTATTATGCAATCATTATTATTAACACAGTCGTGATAATGTTAATTCCACAACTACATAATTAACTCATCAGCTACTTAACATCTAGAATTCACTTGAACTCAAACAAGCCTAACCCTGGCATACCCTTTCCCATTCAGAGGAGAAGGAATCTACAAAATTCCAAAAGGGGAAGAGTCCTAAAGATGGTTTCAAAACCCAATGCCAAGTGATCTTACTTGGCTTGCAGAGAGTAATAAAAGTTAGAGTTTTGAGAACCTCTCAGAGCCTAGGGGGAATCTTTTCAATGCAATGTCTTCCTCCACTTTCATATCTAAGTAAAAGAGATTGCTGTTGTACATATTCTACAAAGAGAAAACTAAGACATAGGAGATACAATAACTGGGCCCTAGTCACGATCAAGGGGGAGTTGGGATTTGAAGCTATGTCTTTCTACCCTTATAGACCTTACCTTACTGTAATGTTCTATACTGTGGTTGACACAAGTGTATATTGAGAAGCATGGACTGGTGTGTGTGTGTGTGTGTGTGTGTGTGTGTGTGTGTGTGTGTGTTTGAGTGTGTGTGAGTGTGCCCACTCACGCTCGCACGCGTGTGTGTGTGCTCCACTCATTCATCCTCTAACATTTTTTCATGCGTTTTCTCTTAGGCTTTCTTCCTCCTCTTCATTCCAGATAAATATTGTAATCTTCTGTTTTTCACTCAAAAGAAATTTGAGATAAGAATGCATTTGCAAAATGTATTGCATAATTACTTTGCACAGCTTCTGAACCAATGGTCACTCTTGCCCCCTAAGACCTTGCTCTCCAAAGTTACTGTGACTCTCTCAACAAACAGTTAGACATGGAGACAACTGTCTCTCTGTGACAAATGCCAGCAGAATCAAGTTTATTTGGCTGGTGGAAGAGAAACTGCAGCAGTGTTTTAAAAACAGCTTTCAAGTTCCTAACAGAGCTATCAAAAACTTCCCAGATGCTCGCCATTGCCAGCAAGAATGGAACAGAAGGAAAACTGATTCGCTCAAAGCAATAGACATCCTGATTATGTATGGGAACTTTCTGGCTGTTAGGAGTTATGAGAGGAGAGATGGTTGCTGAAGCAGGTTGTCCTTGAAGATCTTCCAGAATGAGAGTTTGCTTCCTGGGGTATTGGACCTTCCTGGGGTGTTGGACCTTCCTGGGGTGTTGGACCTTGGGGAGTAGAATTAATGCGCTGAGAAGGAAAGTCATCCCATATGAATTAACAGGATACATTCAGACCACTCATGTAGACCACGAACATGAAGAAGCAGTGTTATTAATTCTCTGGTTAATTCCACAGAATAGACATTACATAGAAAATATTTAGTCTAAATAATCCTGATTGATTTCTCTGTCAAAATCACACATGGACACATCCATATAGAAAAACTAGGCAAGATCATATTAAGATAACTAATTTAATTGGATTTATAAAAATCTATAAACGTGCTTATCTCCTTTGAGATAAGTTTCCTGCAAATCTAAGCCCTCTCTAGAGTGACAGCATCATGTGTTTTATTACCACACACAGATAGGGAGGAGCGTGAGCATCGATGGACCTAGTTTAAGCACCAGTGCTGCCTTTTGTCAGCGTGTTTGATGTGTGGGATATTTCTGCACACTATATCTTTGTCTGTAAAGCAGGAACATTGGACCTACTTCCTTATGGAAATGGAGGCCTAACATTCGACGATACTTGTAAATGTCCCAGAAGAAAGATTGATGCTTCCCCAGTTAAAAAAAAAAATAAAAGTGTTTCATGGAATGTTTTCCTGCACACAGGGTCTCATATCCAGAGAAGACAACACAGTTCTTTGACCAGGGGGGCCTTAAAACTTCCCTGCAAACTCTTGGTTTCTGTTCTGCAGGGCTGTCCCTCCAACCCTGGGCCCAAACTTAAAAACATTTTCCTGGTATTTTCTGGCACTTGCAGTCAATACTGAGGAGGAAGTACCATACCAGAATGACTGAACTAAGAAATAAAGGGCACAATTCTGGCCCCCATGTTGCTGGAATGGCTTTTATTAGGTCCATACCTTAATAGTGGCAATCATTTATTCTGTACCTACTATGTGCCAGGAACATATCTATGCCTTTAATTCTTTTCAGTTAACATAAGCACTGCACTAGAGACTACATGTGCATTCTTCAGACGAGGAACTAAATAACTGAGGTTTCATGAAATGGGGAACCTTCATCAAAGGCCACCTATAGCTGTAGGTGAGCAAGTAAGTGGACATTGGAACCCAGCATGTGTGACATCAAAATGTGCATCACTCCCCTATCTCGCGCTGCTTGGTTTCTTCAAGTAGAACATGTGGCTAATCTGTGATCTCCAGTGTCCTTCCTCTGTGGCCCAGATAGATGAGGGTAAATCTGGAATCTTCCCAGCTCTGTCGGCCAGTCTGAACACTCTGACAATGTGATCCCTTAGTGATATCTCCTGTCCCTTCACAGACTGGTGTTAGGGCAGACTTTAAACCTTTCTTCTTGTGAAAATACCTGTTGGCTTTGGGGGGGGGGTGTACTTTTCTGTGGGGCTGAGGTAGGGAACTGGACAGAGTTCTTTGATAAACAAGTCACTTGAAGAGTGTTCTCAGTTCCCCTGAATCTGCTCTTGGAATATAATCAGGAGCCATCTGCTAACCTCCTCTCCCTTTGCATGCTCTTCCTGGCTCCCAGCAGCTGAGGGTCCCGTGATAAAAGCCACACAAATGAGGAGATACATTTTCCTTATTGGCACAGAGGAATAGGACAAGCTGAGCAAGGGTAGTTAGTGAAGTTTTGAAAAGGTGTGGGAGGACCCGAACCAAACATAAACACCAGCAATGTTCTAATTCAGCAGATAAGTTGTATCAGGAGAGAGTGAGCGCACCACATGCCTATCGTTGAGAAAGGATCCGGCTCTGAGAGAACAGTCAGAGTCTATAAATACCTCCATGCAAACAGTCTAAATGAAGGAAAAGAATTAATCTTTGCTCCAAAGCCTCAGGACAAGGTGCTGTCAACCTCAGCTTGGAGCAGAAGATGGAAGGCACAATAAAAGGAGTTCCAAGCCAGGAGCTGCCTGCGGCAGCAGGACAAACTCTGGAAAACACAGTGGCAACCACCCTCACTGAGGCTTGGAGACCAGAGGAGAGAGATTAAATGCAAATAGGAACAGGAGCCAAAATGGCCTGGGAAGGCTAGACAGAGGTCAAATAAGATCTAAAGAGTTCTTCCACCCAGGAGTCAATGACCTGAGGAGTAATTACTTGCTCTTGCAAATTGCTTGGTAAATACACTGAGTAAATCAAAGAGACCAGTTTCAGCAGCTTGCTGGCTAGGGACCAGTAGAGTAAAGGCCATAGATTCCGGACTAGATCTTGTGCAAGGCATTCTCTGTCAGTGAGATTTTCTCAGCCCACAGGATAGCACAGGTGCCCACTTTAATCCACAGTTCCTAACACAGAGAGAAGTTTCCCTTTTTGTTAAACTTCAGGCTGAGCCTGCCTAGGCTCCCAGCTCCCTTCCTCAGCCCTCTCTCCTGCCTCCTCAGGAGGTCCAATTCCTGTCCTTTCTGCCCCACCCTCCCCTCCAACAATATTAATGGCTGCTGCCTGAGTACTTGAGCGGAGCGAGGCCTCTCCTCCACAGAGCCTGTTTAGAGATGGCCCAAAAAGCCTGCTGGGAATAATTGTCGCTGTCGGCAAGCTCAAGAATTATTGATGAAGTAACCTTTTGGGGCCTGAGTCTGGGTTTTTGCAGATGCAACGGCAAGATTATTGTTTAAGTGGGGACTTGATCAGGCGGTGACCTAGAAAACATTTAGTTCTTTTATTACTTTCACAGCTTCCTGGGGTGAGCACGGCCTTTGACTAGGATGCTGGCCTCTGACTAGGTTGCTGGGCCTCTGACTAGGATGCTGGGCCTCTAACTAGGATGCTGGCCTCTGACTAGGATGCTGGCCTCTGACTAGGATGCTGGGCAGCTTATTGGAAAATAAAATAAAGGTGGTAGGGTGAGACTCGGTGACTCTGCACACTGCCAAAAAGCCAGGAAGCACCCAGGCAAAGCAAGAGAGACCCAAACTTTCCCTAGTTCCCCCAAACTAGATCCTGTTCAAAACAATACAGTTTGGGGAGAGGGGGAACATGCCATTTTTACCTTAATAGGCCATCCTTCCTAGGGCTTAAGGAACTATAACTGCTCCTAGAGAAGCTGTTAGTGAAGAACTGTATAGGGGCCTCTGTGCTAGGCATCGATCACTTGAAAGAATAGAAACTCACTTCAGATGGGGACATCTAGGCCTCAGGGTCAGGACAAAAGGTACCAGATGCTGCTGTTGTACAGAAGAGACTAGGATGCCTGTGATTTTCCAGTGAGGGGGATCCACGGAGAGTCTCACCTGCAAAGACAGACAGATCTGCAAAGAATGGTACACAGGAGTGTTGTAACTTCCTTTCAAAACACCCCACTCCTTCATCTGCTCCAGTGTGCCATGGGCTTGCTCTGCACCTGGCACAACAGACTTAAAGATTCCAGAGTGAACAAACCGCCTTTAGACTCACGGAGCTCAAGAGAGATGCACTCCAGGTCCCACCAGGTGCCCTGTAGCATACAAGGAGCCTATTCAAAGCCCCTTCTCTGTGAGCACAGCAGCATCTTCAGAGGATGCTGCTGCTTCATGATATCATGAGAACAAGCTCTTGAAGGATGAATAGAAGTTTCCTGGCTTGGGAGGAGCAAGCCAGGTAGTCACTATGAGCTGAAATGGCTTCCTCGGTTTTAGAGTGCCCAGTGTGAAAGAGTGTGAGTTGATCAGGCAAGCCTTGTGTTGGGGTCTTGCTACATGCTAGACCCTGAGCTGAGAGCTTAGCCACTATACTTTAATCCTTACACAGCTACCTCCTGTAAGGTGTAATCATTGTGTAACTTGTCACAGGCCAGAGCTCACCAGAACAGGAAGGTGAGGCCCAGAGGATATGGGAGGTAGCCAGCTTGTTCAAGGAAGGGCAAAGAAGTTAAAGAATTAGAATCCACTGTACCAGAGCTGACCGTCAGTTTTGAGGCCACTGGGATAAGCTCACTCACTTGACAGAGTCACAGCTCAAAGGCCTCTGGCTGCTTGACACTGGGCTTTCAGGGTCTGTGATAAGAAGTCCAGAAGTACTGTGACCTTTTAAACCAAGGCACAACAATGTACCTGTCTGGGTGTCAGTGTCTATGCAGTAACTATGCAGTGTCACTAAAGACTAATTTCAGCCAGGTAAACCAAAGCAGGGAGGGATAATTTATACAGTGAGGGTCTACATACCACTGGCCTTAGGGTCTACTGACCTCAACCAGAATTTCTATGGGAGGAACAGAAGAGTGAAGATTTGTAACTAGCTCCCTGGAAGGAATGCCAGCACATTGAGTGTGGAGATAATGAGCTGGGAGGTGACTGTGATGCTGGACGCACTCCAGGTTAGAGCTCACAAAAAGCAGGTCTTGGATAAAATGATGACTATGTGCAAAGAGGTAGAACTTCCATACAGATGTAACTGCCAGAACATGGTAGAGCAAGAAAGTAGGAAGAGCCCTTAATTACCCTGAGATCTGACATCTTGGAGTTGTGGTGGGTGATGATTTTGGTGGCGGGGATTTAGGGAAATGTGGGAGGTACTTAAATTTGAAGATCTTGAGTATGGAGCATCTGCAGGACATGCCAGTGGAGATGCCTTGAAAGTCTTTTGCTACTTAAACGTGTGGCTTGAAAGATAAAGGCAGCTCCAGGCTGGAGATGAGAGAGCAGAAGTTTGGATCTGTGGGTGTCTCCTACATAACAAGGTCCTGAGACACCAGGCCCAGTGTACTGGCTAGTTTTGTGTCAACTTGACACAGCTGGAGTTACCACAGAGAAAGGAGCTTCAGTTGAGAAAATGCCTCCATGAGATCCAACTGTAAGGCATTTTCTCAATTAGTGATCAAGGGGGAAAGGCCCCTTGTGGGTGGGACCATCTCTGGACTGGCAGTCTTAGTTCTATAAGAGAACAGGCTGAGCAAGCCAGGGGAGGCAAGCTAGTAAGGAACATCCTTCCATGGCCTCTGCATCAGCTCCTGCTTCCTGACCTGCTTGAGTTCCAGACCTGACTTCCTTGGTGATGAACAGCAGTATGGAAGTGTAAGCCAAATAAACCCTTTCCTCCCCAACTTGCTTCTTGGTCATGATGTTTGTGCAGGAATAGAGACCCTGACTAAGACACCCAGGCAACCCTTCCTCCTCTGCACCTTAGAACATAAGAGACAGCTCTTTTCCCCATTTGTTTTCTGCACCTGCTTCTCTACCATTCCACAGGCTGGTTAGGAGCAAGGACCTGACATTCAGGGTCATGTTGCTAATACCTCAGGCAGATATGAGGTTCTTTGTAAAAACTTGATGAATATAACTGAGCGGCAACTCTACCTGGAAACTACTCACCAGTGAAGGACCCGAGTTTGATTCACAGACACACAGAAAAAGCAAAGAATGGTGGTATATGCTTGTTGTGATCTAGTACACTGGAGAGGCAGAAACAAGGGCATCCTTGAGGTTCCCTGGTCAGCCAGCCTGGGATACTTGATGAACTCCAGGCGAGAAGAGATACCATCTCAAAGGACAAAGTGGATGATACCCAAGGAACAACCCTCACACTCCAGGTTGTATTCTGCCCTACACACACACACACACACACACACACACACACACACACACACACACACACTGAATTAATGAATTAGTGAAGGAAAATAAAGAACATAGACAAAAATCAAGGAAAAGGGCATGATCATAATCTCAGTGCTCATCAACATTGAATAAACAGAAGTTAAATCTATAAATAAAGAAACTAACTAACAAAGAAATGGGACACAGCTATAATTGCAGAGGCAAGGCTCTGTCTCTAACCAACAATCTAGCAAAACCTAAGAGACTATGGGGAATGGTGGGGTGAGATGGGGCTGAGTAGGAGAACATAGTTACATGGGAAGGAAGGGTTCTTAAGGAGTAACAGCACAGCCACAGCATCCACTGCTACCCAAGGCCAAGCAGAGTCTTCTTTGGCTGCATCCCACCACTGCGAATGGATGCCATCATGAGGCTGGGAGAGTGGAGCAGAGACAAAACAAAATGCACAAAGTAAAAAAAAGGAGGAGAGAGAGCCAGAGACCAAGAGATGTTGAATGGTAAAACAGGAAACTAGAGTTTTTAGGGGCAGTGAGTCTTTCGAACACTGGCTCAGGGATACCAGAAGAACTGTTTAACCCTTTCTGAGACCACCAAGACCAACAACCTAAAGGTTCTCACTAGATCCCACATTTTAAAAACCCCATCACCTCTAGTTTCATCAAACTGGAACCAAACCTCTAATGCATAAACCCTTGTGGGAGAAACCACATTCGATGTTAGCAACAGGGAAACTGGGTGCTCGGAAAATCCAGTTTACCTGGATACTGTCTTTATTATCTCCTTGATCTCTACTGACCTTGTGTGCTTTTGGTGCAAGTATTTGAGAATTCAGTGTGGGGTTGAGGGTGGACCCAGAGCCCATGGAAATGGCTGTTGCAAGCGTTGGCAGCCGGGCGTGGAGGCGTCTGAGATTTGTTTTCTTCCCGTTTTTCTTTCTTTCCTTTTGTTTCTCCCATCTTGATCGCGCCTCACTAGCTTTGGTTCATGTGGCCACATTGTAAAATTTCATTTTGTCTTTTTCTCAGATGTTGAAATGTGAACGGAGTGCTGTTTTTAATGAGCTAGGAAAATGTTTAGACGTCTTTTTTCCCCCCTCCTTTTGAATTGCAATGGAGTCTACTACAAAGCTTCATTAGAAGCTGCAATTTCAGCACACTATTGTGTATCACAGAGATGCCGCCACAGATCCAATCCAGAGAGTCTCTGGTGGAGAAACCTGGAAAGGAGAAGCTGCTTTGAAGAGAGGTCCTCTGTGTTGACTTAAGTTAAGGACCAGTAAGGACCAGAGGCAAATGCATGAGCTAGAAGGAAGCACCCGCTGCGGACCAAGGTCTCCCTCTCCAAGCTGTCTGTCTAGTCTCTAAGACATGCCTGCCAATAGGGATTTCCACCCAGACAGGCCTACCACCTGGTGTGCTTTAAACCCAGCCTATGCATCCTCAGTAAGCCAAGGCTCGGACATAGCCAACCACAGGGCAAGAAGCAGCCCTCAAAACAGTAGTAATGTGGGTATGAACATTATAAACAATAATATAGGAGCCCTCCCTTCTCTGTGGTCCCACTGGTCAACCTGTGATCTAAAATATTGAACATTCTAGAAATAATTCATAAGTTTTAAATTATTTTATTGTAGTATATTACCATAACTTCCATTTTGCTGTTCCTGTCATTGTTGGTCTCTTATTTCCTAATTTATAAATTATGCTTTGCCTTAGATATGGATGGGATGTGGTAAACTCCACATTCCTGGAATACATTCTCAGAAGATAGGTAGGGCGACTGATACAGTGTTTTAGCTGATATGGCCAGGTGCTTGCTGCTCATCAGGTTAGTCAGCACTCCGGGGGCATGAAAGAGGGGAGCACAGCTCACTGAAGGGCCTAGGAAAAGTTTGAGTCCCTTTCCTCAGCCCTATTGTCCCCATGTTCTTCCTGACACCCTGAGATCTGAAGCTCCATCCTATACTCATTCTCCCTTCCAGTCCCTGCTCCCTCTCTATCCAGCAGCCAAGAACAGTTTAATCACAACATCTGGAATGTGCAAGACCCTCTGGCCTCCCTGCCTCTGACTTTCCTTCAATCTACCTTACTTCCAGATGAACTTTCCAGAAAAGTAGCTCCCTTGTTTGGCAGGTGAAAGATTCATTCAGTGTGTGTGTGTGTGTGTGTGTGTGTGTGTGTGTGTGTGTGTGTGTGTGTGTTTCAAAAGAGAAACTAGTGTTGCTTGTGCCCAAAGATAAAGCCCCTCTTCATATGTGAAGACCTTTAAAGTCCTCTTTACTCTGACACTTGGGGGTTTTGCCAAAGGCTAGCATACCCAGGTTCATCTCCATGAGTAGCCTCTTTATCACTCCCAAGCATATCCTTGCCTTGCTAGATCTGCGGTCCCTTGTCTTTTTCCCCATTTCCCAGGACACTTTCTGCTGCTCCTACATATCAAAACCCTACCCACACCAAAATCCAGCCTCAGTCTTATGCCTCTTCCTCCTGAAGAACACAAGCAGAAGATTAAAGTAGTAGCTGCCATGGCTAACTTTCCCTGTTGAAACTACATGGCCTTATGTTTCACATATAAGTACATGACACACACACACACACAAGCTTCTGAAAGGTCTCTGTAGTCTGCGAATATCTGCCCTTGGCAAACATGGCTGTGCTGGGCAGCTCAGCCTTGTTAGTTTAGGTAATGAGAGCAACCATCACATGAGGTAGGCTCCATCATTACATCCTCAGAGTACAGATGGAAGGTTAGGTAAATTCGTTGCATTGGGTCATACATCTACTAAGTGGGGAAGCAAAGAATTCAAACCCCATGTTGAGGAGTTCTTGTGCATATACTATGACACTACTGTTCATTAGGCAAGAATTCTACTGTAAGCAGGCACGCAGTTATCTTGCAGAATGTCTTGTGTGCAGCACACCCTCATAGTTATATCCCTATCTCTCCAAGATGGGCAGCAATACCTGTGAATGGAAGAATAAAATTACTGCTCCCCAACTCCTCCAGAGTGTTAGTGTTATGGGCAGGTGTCCAGGCCCACCTCACTTATACGTGAGTTCTGGGGACTTAGACTGCTAGCCTTACACTTAAGGAGAAAACACTTTACCCATTGAGCTATCATCTCTCCAACTCTACTACATGATTCTCATAGAACTATCTAGTTCCTGTCTACAAACTGAGACTATAAAACTAGTCTAGACTCACCAGACTATACCTGGAGAAACTTTGGCCACAACAGCGATAGCCAAGTGACTGATGTGTTGAGCCACCTCTCACTCCCAAGTCATCTCACTGGCTGAGTTTTTTTTGTTGTGTTGTGTTGTGTTTTGTTTTCTTTTGTTTTGTTTTGTTTTGTTTTGTTTTGTTTTGTTTTTCTCAGCCAGCTCCTCTGACTTTTGGCCTTGCTGAATGATAAGACATATCTTACCATCAGGCAAGAAACAAGCCCATATCTTTATCTGCCCTGGCAACGGGGATCTTAAATTGGTTTTCCGGACTCCTCTCTCTGTGGAGGTCTTTACTGATGGCTTCATCTCAGATAAGCTTAGCAGACACAGCCCCTGGGCAGCTGACCTAGAAACTCCAAACCACAGAAAACCATGTCTTTGACCTGAAAGTGCTTTGTTATTGAGTTTTGCTTAATGCAGATCCATCATCATTGGGATCTCCTTCTTGTCTCTTCATAGAATAGCTACGTTGCCCAGCAACCAGCATGTCAGTGATGTCCCAACACTGTTAATCAATACAGTTCTAGGTGCCTAGCCACTCATTGAAGTCATGCCTTCCAGTTAGCAGCTGGATAATGTATTGAAAAGAAAATAAGATTGGGAGTTAGCATCTCTTGATTGACACCATAATTCAACCACATACTGTCTGCATAATGTTGAAAGCCACTTGCCCCCTCTGAACTTCTGTTTCTTCATTCCTGGATGGAAAGACTTTTATGGAAAATCTCTGGTTCCTTTCAACCCTGAATCCTGTGACCTAGGATGAAAGCTGTTCCTCACTTCCCAAGCTCTATGTAATGCAGTGACTAAGTTCTGCTTTGTGCTGGCCACTTTATGTTATCTATCTACCTCAGTGTAGCATGAAAATGGATCTGGCTACAAAAAGGGTGAGATATGTTATCTTCCCATGGATACCCCTTTCTCCTTGCTTAGATGATAAAGCTCCCTTGCATACAGACAGACAGCAACTCTCTGGGAAATCCTCAAGAAATACCATCCATATGTTTTTGAGTCATTTACACGGAACCCATCATAATATTGTTCTTTGAAGATCCATTTACATTTGTTCTAAAGGTTTATTTTAAAGCTTATGCAAATGAACAAGATTAAGGTTGCATTCTGGAAGCTGAAGCTGGAAAACGGGAAGTTCGATTTAAAGCTTGATGTAAATTGAGCTTCAGATGTGTTCAAAATCATTCATCATTCTTCCTTCTTAGCCGCAGTGTCCTCCACTCAACCTCCTGGTGCCTGCAGACCCACAAGATTCTCCACCAATAGACTCTCACTGATGGAGTTAGGAGTGGTAAGAACAATAGAATGGGAATTTAACTCTGCCCCTCTAAACAAGTCCTATGGCCCTGTATGTTACAACTTCCCGGGCTTCCAGGTTTAAGAGCCAAGCAAGACACCCCATGGATCTGAAATGTCAACTACAATAGAATTGGCTAAGATACAGGTCCTTGCATTCTGTGTCCTAGTGACTTGTCATCCTCAAGAACAAAGCCTCAGAATCTGAATCATTCATACCCCTCCCCCATTACAAGATATCTCCTTTCTAGGCACATAATGCTAGAGTGTCCTCATTTCGACCAATATTCCCCTATCTTCTAAACTCTCCTACATGCTAAAAGTTCCCATTCTCCTACAGCCCAGTATGGGCTCTTTCTTGAGAATTGTCTTTGAGAATTTGTAATTCATTCATTGGTCACCCTCAACACATTAAGGTGGGACACTAAGATATGGGTCTCAATGTCAGGCCAAGGTCAGAACCCCTGCAAGCATTCATGTGCTTGCTCTGTGGATAGATTGGTAGAAAACACAAAAATATTAAATGAGAGAATGAAAAGACCACAAAGGCTATATCTTAAAAATCAAAAGTATTTTATATACGTATGTGTGTGGATATGAAGGGAGTGCATGTTGGGGTGTGTATGTGGAAGCCAGAGGTATCATTTCTCAGAGACCACCCACCTTGATTTTTGAGACAGGTTCTCTCACTGGCTTGGAACTCTCAAATCATGGGCTAGAATGGTCTGATTGAATTAATTTATTAATGATCTGCCTGCCTCCACTTCTCCAATACTAGGTGTACAAGCACACGCCACCATGCCTGGCTTTTCTGCATGGGTTCTAGATCTCAAACTCAGGTCTTCATGCCAAGCAAATTTATAAACTACGTGATTTCTCCAGTCGTATGTATCTTAGTGTTTATATGCTTATGTGGGTGACAGTAGCACAGCAGGAATCTGGTCTAGAGCTTGAATCTGTGTTCCATGGAAGATAATGAAACAAGGACAAAGGGTACTACAGAGAGAGAGAGAGAGAGAGAGAGAGAGAGAGAGAGAGAGAGAGAGGTTGGGGGCATGTATAGGAGTGGAGACTCTGTCTTGGACCCCAACTGCCTCTTCCTACTGTTGGAAAAAGTAACCTGCTTTGCATGATGCTGTATGTGGCTTCCCATCCCAGGCTGGTAGACATGAGTATCTTGTGCTGAAACCTCATCCCTGGCCTGCTACTCTGACTAATTCCTCACTCCTCAGAGTAAACCCTGTCTGATGATACTTGCTAGATCCCATCACCTGAACCCTGGGAAAGACATGTGTGTGTGTGTGTGGGGGGGGGTGTATCTCCTGCGCCGCAGTCTTCTTTATCCAAGGAGCATGACCTCATTTTAAATGTGATCTAGCCTAGGGGTGCAGTTCAGTGACAGAGCACTTGCTAGAGGAGAGCAAGGCCCTGGGTTTGATCCTTAGCATCACTAATTAACTAACTAACTAATTAATTAATTAATTAAAAGAAATGTAAATCTAATCAGCATTACCTCTGTGCTCCCAACCAAAAGAAAAGAAAAGAAAAACCACAGAATACATCAGAGCCCTGGCTATGCCAAAGTAAGAACTTGTTCTAATGTGTCTTTGTGCACTTTTGTGTTGTGTGTACCAAGCCCTTGAGCTTTCCCTTGGTCCACAAAGACACCACATGCTCCCCTGCCAGCTTTGGGGGCTTAGATCTTGGGTCAGGCAAAGGCAAGAATGTCTTGTTAGTTTTCACTCCCAAGATAAAAGAAGAGGCTGCTGGAAGAGCAAAGCTCTGCCTGTAGGAAGAGAGCAAATATCAGCGAGGTACTTCCTGGGAGGAAGAGATCTGTGGGTTGGGTATGTTTGTGTGCCCCCAACCTCAGGGCAGCTAAGGGCCGCTGGAGGCTGGCCTGCTACATCCATGAGAACTCTCTCCAGGTTCCAGAATACTTCAGGAAAAAGGAGGCCATCTCCACTGAGTTTCACACTTGAGCCCTGGGAGTCTCTTCCAGTCCTATTTATAAAATTATACTTAGATGGTTGCCTCTTTTCAGCCCCATCTGCATTTCCTCTCATTAATCATACTGGAACTCCCTTCTGCAGCCTTCGTAACTTGATCAAAATGGATGTGGAAAGAAAACAGAACTAGATGCCACTACTTAAAAAAGAAGAAACAAGTTGAAAATAGAGCAATGGCTTAACTTTTTTTTTTAAGGGTAGATGGTAGAAAACACAATTTGAACTAACAGGCCAACCCCTCAACTTGAGGAGTAGCTGAATTTTAAGTGATCTCTGCTTCCTTTCTGACCCTGCCCCTACCCCATCCCCCCTAGTGAATTGAGACAAATCTGTACTTCACCTGGATGGACGATTAGATTTCTTCCTCTCGGTTGCAACAATGAAATATTTCTATAATATTAAACCTGTCAAACTGATCAAAGTGCAGTGTCAAAATATTAAGCATTCCTTCTTGTCCAATCTCCTCAGAACTGGCAGAATGCAACACATTTCATTTGCTGGCCCCAAACTCCCTGAGGTTTTTAAAATCTGTCGCACGTTGTTTCATCTGTGGTGTTCGCTGCCTTGCAGTGGTAGGTGTCTGCCCCCACCGACGTTGATGGCAGAAGAACTCATTCATTCACTGCCTGCCAAGCATGCCACACACCCTTGAAAGCTGCTGGCTTCGTCACACTCCTGCCTGAATGAAATACAAGTGTCAGTTACACATTGGCACTACATTGTCATGTGAAACTCCCCAGCCATGTGAGGAGCACAGGAGTGGCTCCTTGTTAGCAGGGGCTGTCTGTGCAGCCAGCACTCTGAATATAGTTTGGCACTATCTGGCTCTACCAAAGCCTTAATGTCTCAGTGTCTCAGCTCCTCCATGTGCAAAATGAAAATCCCACTGAGGTCTGTTTGCACACACATATGCAACGTGCCACAGATGAACAGGAAGCCTATGACCAGGCCCAAATGAGGTCAGATAAAGATTGTTATGTCTTGCTCCATGAGACCCATGCTTTCCACACTAAGATGAATCTGAAGGAAGAATTCTGCTTTGGAACCAACCTCACGTGAACTCGTTTGTCTCTCTCTGTTCTGCAGATTTCTATCTATGTGACCTTGAACAAATGACTTTGTCTTTGCCAAACCTGGCTTCTTCATTTGAACAATGATGATGCCTTTCTTTTTTCCAATTGTTACCATCTTTAAAAGAATCAAATGAAATACATGTGATATGTGTAATACACACACATACATACTCTGGAACATAATAGGTACTCAGGAAACAATAGCTTTGTCATCGAGGGTGTCCTGTTTGCAATACTGTCTAGAAAAAAAAAGGAAAGTATAGAGAGCCTGGGAGAAGTTTTCAGGCTGACACAGATCTGGCCTGAGAGTGCAGTGAGAGTCTGCTTCATTTGGATTTTCATAATCCCCCTTCTTTGTTTGTTTTTAGCTTTCTGTTCCTAAAACTTGCTAGAGTTGAAACAGTACAGTGCATTTCTTGGAAGAATGATGGAGACAAAGGAACTATTTGGGGGGGTGTGGTGTGGTGCAGGAGGGGTATAGCTCTGTCAACTTCATTTCTTAACAAATGAGAAATAGGCTCCAGATTAAGTGCTATTAATTACCACCCAGCAGATATTGAACCACAGTGTTGCACTCTTAGGAAAAGAGTCTGGAGCTCAGTGTGAATACGAACGGACTCTATTAGCACTCTCCATAAGCCCTGCCTCGGAGATGGTCCTCTGACAGTGTGAGTTCCACAGAGACAGGAGGTGTGAGTCATCCTCTGTGAAGCCCAGTTGGTACGGCTGGGAGTCTTGGGAGAAGAAGAAGGACAGAGTGAGCTCATTGGTTTGGAGGACGAGGTGGGGTGGGTGGAGCTAAAGGAGAGATGCCTGATTGTAGCCTATAAACAACATTGAAAGAGACATAGAGTGTTGTTTCTGGGCATGGCTTCTGGCTTTACATACTTCGTTTTTACCATGTATAGGAAGATTTGACATACAGTTGACCCTTGGATCCCCTCAAAATCTGAGGATGCCTACTTTCTTTGTTAAATGGTTAAGTGCTTATATGACTCCTCCTTGCATCTACCTTAAATGTATTTCTAATTTACCTATAGCATTTCACACAATGTGACATATAATACACTGTAATATAAAGGTAGTATAAGTACACTGGTACAATATTTTAACAACAAACATTTTTGATCTTTGTTTGGTCAAATCTGTGGATGTGGAGCCCACAGACACAGAAAGTCAAACGCACTAGTAAAATGTCTTGCCTTGGACTAATGTTCTGAATAGGTACCAGGTCTAAAGACACCCTCATACACTTCAAAAAGAAGCTAAAATACAATTAGGTTCATGGGTCCTTGCTCTTGGTACTAGGCTCTGTTCACAATGAACTAGTTGCTTCCGATACTTTGTATTACAGTCATCACTGAACCAGTAGAGAAGCAGACCCAGAGATAATATCATCAAGAATCCATATGTGATCCAGCAGCTTTCTCTCTCATCTCAGAACTGTCCTGGTCCCCAGGGCTGGAGAAACTGACTGAATCCACCTAAATGCAAAGTTTCCAGCAGCAATCACTATGCAAAGAGAGAAACTAATACATGTATGGAATATGGACGTTGCTCTGGGCTCTATGCTTGACAGCTTTATAAGCCTCCCTAGGCTAAAGCAGGGCCAATGAGGACTGCCAACTGCAAAAATAACTGGTAGACCAACTCAGAGCACAGTCACATCACCAAACCAAGGCAAGATCCCATAAACACTCGGTAATTTATATGGCACCGCCATACCAGGAATGACTCCTCTTTCTTTGGCCATTAAATTAAGATGACCCGTTCATCTGTTGTCCATGATAAATGTCATCTATCAGGAAGAAGTGATGAGAAGGGAATTTTTAGCTAGATGTGTTCCCTTGCAACATTTTCATGTCTCCTTTTCTTTTTGGCTCTACCTAAATGGCAATTGACTTCGGCTCATACAGAAAGAGACAAGGAAATAATATCTGTCCTTATGTCTGAGTTACAGGTTTCGATTTCTGCTATTCCCTGTTTCCCATTTCCCGGGCCTGACAGCTGCCTCTTACCTCCAAAGCTACCTTAGGCAATAAGCCCAAGCTCCCCAGTGCACATTCCAAAGATCACAGTCCTGCCCTGGCCTGCCCCAAGAGAGGTTTTATTCTTCAGTGGAGTATTGATCTGTCACCGGTTATAGGCCTAGTTTCTATATTAAGTGTCAACAGAGTAGGTAAGTGAGGCTGAGGATGGGTGAGTGGAAGGGCTCCCTTCTTCTCTTCCTGGTTACTGTCCCTTGGGTCTCTGTCACTCTAGGCCTCCGTGGCTCTTCTCAGGAATTGTTCTCCTCCTGACTTTACTGTCACCCCTTCCTTATTTATCATCCTCAAGTTCACATTCAGCTGACAGAGTCTACTGACTACCTCCTGTCACATATTCTAGTCCAGCCTCACAGCAAACATGAAATGGCTTTGGCAAAGACTTCCGGGCTGAACTGAGTCTGCCCGTTCCTCTCTGCTATATGCCCAGGCTACAGGATACACTCCTCCATCCTGCAGGAGCCAGCTGTGGCCTCATGGGAAAATTTTCCTTTTATTGTCCACCATGAAGCATACCACAACAGGAACTGTAAACACACCAGCAAGGGCATGCTGTCTTCATCACAGCCTAACAGAGCCAGACCAGGAGATGACATCATTCCAGCCACAACCCCACCCTGTCCCACTTAACATTGTCCTTCTTGAGCAAGCCTTTCTTTCTGCCTAGGGAACTGTGGCAGCTTGAGTAGGAATGTCCTTTATTGGCTCATGCAATTGAACACTTGGTCCCTAGTTAGTGGCACTATTTGGGAGGTTCTGGAGTTGTGGCCTTGCTAGAGGAAGTGTGTCACTGGTGGAGGGAATGGATTTGAGATATTAGGGCCTTGTCCCATTTCCAATTTGCTCTGTGCTTCATGTGTTTGGCTCATGATGTAAGCCCCAAGCTTCCTGTTCCTACCACCATGTCTGTTGCTTGCTAAGAAGCCTCTGTACCATGATGGTGATGAATTCTTATCCTTCTGGAACCTTAAGCCCAAATAAACTCTTCCTTCTATAAGTTGCCCTGCTCATGGTATTTTATCAAAGTAACAGAAGAGTAACTAGTAAACGAATTCTTCTTCATCCTCCAATAGTCAGTTCGAAGTCACCTTTCCAATGAAAACATCTCTAATCTACCCATTATTGTCCACAACTGCATGACTTTAGCATTTTGGCACATCTCTGTTTTCCATATAACCATTCTTTCTCCCTGCTACATGGTACTAGGTATGAGATTTCTTAATTGAATGAGTAGATGAATTGAAACATGGAGGGGGAGACCCTACTGGGGGCAGATGATGATCACAGTGTTTGAAATGGCCTAACGACCACAGCAGTCAGAAGATGAAGATAGGAGAATTATTTTAAGTTCAAGGCCAATCTGAGTTACATAGGGAGACAGGAGAAGGAGGATCAGGGAACAGAAGGGGGAGAAGGAAGGGGAAGAAGACAGGGCATGGTGGTGCACATCTGTCATCTCAGCATTCGGGAAGCTGAAGCAGGAAAGTCACTTCAAGGACAGATTGCTCTACATAAGGACAGCTCTTTTCTTCACACTACCTGATTCCTTTAGCACATTGCTTCTCAGACTTCAATGGTCAAACAAAGCAAGTGAGAGGCTTGCTAAAATGCAGATGCTAACCCTGGACAGGGTTCTCTATTAATGTTGTGCTACGAACACCATTTTGAGAGGTGGACCCTGGTTCATTCCAAGTTATACCATACCAAGTTATACCACCCCATCACTGTGAGCCTCTAGCAAACCCAAAACCCTTCAGCTTCTCTGTGCCAGCTTGGTGAAGCAGCTGTCTGTGGTCTTATTTAGTCCCTCCTGTTATCGCTGGGGATATGGAGGGGAAACCAGAAACATGTCACAGCTTGTTTACAGCAAGCCTAAGAAAAGGTAAAAGTGCAAGTTTAAAAAAAAAAATGTATCATCAGCTCCTAAGAATTTCACATGTGAGGGAAAGGGGGGCTAAAGGAAATTCATAAAATATTAAACGATGCTGTGTCAAGACACAGATAGGGGCAGAACAGTAATTAAAGTAAACAGCACATCAAAACCCTGGCTAAAACTGTTATTTAAATTGAAAGTAAATGCAGGAACTGATCATGTAGCCTTGTATAAATGTGTTTCTAGAAGCCTTTTAAGAATATTAATGATTATGGAAGTATAATGGCTGAATATCAATGATTGTTTTTACAACAAGTGACAGCTCAAAGGGAGAAGAAAAGAATCCAGATCTTTCCAAAGATGCACACTGGTTTGATCTTCTGAGCACATGCATCGCTCCAGGGGATGGAGGCAGGGATGGTGACTCAGTGTTGGGGCTTAGAACACGGCCTTCTTATGGCTCAGGATGAGAGGCCATTCAGAGCATCCTGGCAGTGGTCACAGGCCTCCTCATCTAAAACATCTATGAAGCTACTGTGTGTGCCCCAGAAAGTTAGGGGATCCATTGTATGCAAGCCTCCTATAAGTTGTCACCACCCCAAACACTTTCCCATTGTTTGTTTGTTTTTTTAATATTATTATTTTATTAGATATTTTCTTTATTTACATTTCAAATGCTATCCCAAAAGTTCCCTATACCCTCCCCCTACCCTCCTCCCCTACTCACCCACTCCCTCTTCTTGGCCCTGGCGTTCCCCTGTACTGGGGCATATAAAGTTTGCAAGACCTAGGGGCCTCTCTTCCCAATGATGGCCAACTAGGCCATCTTCTGCTACATATGCAGCTAGAGACATGAGCTCTGAGGGTACTGGTTAGTTCATATTGTTGTTCTACCTTTAGGGTTGCAGACCCCTTCAGCTCCTTGGGTACTTTCTCTAGCTCCTCCATTGGGGACCCTGTGTTCCATTCTATAGATGACTGTGAGCATCCACTTCTGTATTTGTCAAGTCCTGGCTTAGCCTCACACAAGACAGCTATACCAGGGTCCCTTCAGCAAAATCTTGCTGCCATATGCAATAGTGTCTGGGTTTGGTGGCTTAGACTATCCCACTTTCCCATTGTTAAGTTCCAAGATCACCAGAGAATGACAAGACAAGCTCAAATAGTATGCAAAAGCAAAGAGTATTTATTCAGCAGCATTTCCTGCATGCAGGGGTCTCGCCATTCTGGAATGGAGACACCCAGTGGACTCACAGGCCCAGCTTCTGTTGTCAGGTAGGAGAATTCAAGGGAAAGGTATATGCCTTTTTACCTTTATTGATTGGTTCTATCTCCAGGGGTATGGGTGTCTTTGTGATTGATTAGGATTCTGAGGACTTTCCAGGGTGACAAGGCATCCTCGGATTGGTTGCCCACAGCTGTTGTTGGCTGATCATGGGTTCTTGGATCCGGGTTCTCATTTCTGGGAAACAGAAACTGAGGCCTAGCCTCACAAACTGCCAGTTTGCAGTGTGTCATGGATTCAGCCTGGCTCTGGCTAACTCCTCTCCCCATTGTGCCTAAAACATTCTGTAAAGTTCACACCCAAACCCAGAGTGAAGATGAAAAGTGTAAGCTCACTTCTCAACAAAGATGGTAGAAATTGTACTCTTACTTCCAAGGTCAAATGTGCAGAATACAAGCCTAAGCTTGGTTTCTTCAGGCATCACAATGGGAGTGGGTCCCTCCTTAAGCACGGTAGCTTACTGAAAAGCAGCAGGGTGAAGAACACCCTGCCCAGACCCTCAAACAAGAAACTGAAGTGCTATTCCTTTAAGGTAGGGTCCCCCCTAGTGCTACCTTCTGATTTGCTTGGTTTCAGTGTAAAATACACCTCTCCAGCTTGCAACTCCCAGACAGGTCTGAAGATTGCCCTTGGATACACTCTCTATTGCAGCATTACTCTCTTTCGTGGCACACCCCTCCCCCTTCGCCTGCTTTCTTCCAAATGGCTCCAGCATGGAGATAACACTGGCTCAATACTAGGCTGTCCCAGTCACAAAAGACTAGTAACGTAAGGAAAGCATTTGCTTTCATGGCCTCCCCATCTTCAGTTACAGGATACAGCCTTCTTGTATATGTCAGCAGCTGTACTACATTGGCTGCTATGAGGCTGGTTAATCCTAACTTGTTTAGTAGCTCTTGCTTAGTCAGCTGACCAAAGAGCTCTGGAGATGTGAGCATATGTCTGGCCGGCTGTCCAGCATTGTTTTGCCTTCCTTTGTGAACTTATTTTCTTAGGGGACTTCATGAGAACACAGCTATTTTGATGGCAGGATTTGGGTATGCCTGCATTCCAGGGCTCAATATACTCATTTACTATGTATTATACAAACTATGAAAATTTATAGTGCTGATAATTTCCTATTAATGATTCTGTTATTCTAATCATCACTTATAATCCTCCTCCTCAAGTCTCAGCTCAGATTGCCATTCCTGTAAGAACCCTAAATCTCCTAATGGAGCAGATTGTGAAGGCCCGAGGCTGGGCAGCAAGGAGGGGAGATTAATGAGACCCCCCACACCAACCGCTGTGCTTGCCAGAAGCCTGAAGAGCAGCTAGCAGCTCCCTCCCTGCCTGCAATGATTTTGCTCACCTTCTGGCAGCTCCTTCTCCTCACTGCTGGGGGCACCATCCCTGGTTGCTTCCTCAAAGACTTGCCTGCATCAAAGTGGCGACTGTTTCCAGTTCTTTCTTTCACAATCCTTTTTGTTCTCTGGTTTTGATCCGGCATATGCTACGGGCCAGGCTCTTGTCTTTCTGCTTTTGAATAAATGGAAGTACTTAAGGAGGCAACGGAGCCAAGCATGTTCTTGTTCAATCTAATGAGGAGCCAGAGGGACCCCATTATAGCCTCTTGGTGTTTGGGGTCTGGGTAGGAGGTTACATGGTGTGGAAGGGCAAAGACCTATATCTGGTCCTGGCTTTACAGAAGCAAAGATAAGCTTTGCCAAAGCCACCTTTTATATCTGCTTCTTCCCCAGGTCCTGGGTCTTTAAAGATAAACACTATCACATGTGTGACCTCAAGGAAATTTCATAAATGCGAGGGGTAGACAGGTTGTAATGGAAGCATAGAAAATAGAAGCCTTTGCATGGAACATGGGCTTAGCATGGAAAGGTTGAGTAAGCCATGCCAGAAGCCAGCATGTGTGTGGTGAGGTAGATCCTGAGGAAGGGTCATTTGCAACTTGGGAAAGGGTCAAGAGGCATGGGCCAGCATGGTTCATGTAGAGACCTATGCATTGTCTGGTTTTGTTGGAGCATGGAGCTGGGAGAAACATGAAGGTGAGACTGGGGAGATCAACAAGGCCTCAGTTTATAGAATAAGAATTATCGCAGAAGGCCACGAACAGAGTGATATCTCAGAGACCAGACCTTAAGCCTGAGTTTCTTTACCTGGGCATGCTTAGTCACTTAGTATTTTGCACAGTTGGTGCTTAACTGTGGAGTGACTCTCCCAGGATGTCCTACAGCATCCCTGGCCTTAAACTACCTGCTGATAGAGCAGTCATTCAGGTTGGATCCTGGGAAGGGCCACGGGCCATTGCTAGTACTCACCCCTGGTTGGAATCTCTAAGCTAAAGCATCCCTGAAGCTGGAAGTTGCTTGATTACAGTGCAGAGATTAGAAGACAAGGCAGACTGGAAGGCAGTTTCAGGAGTTGGGTTGGGGTGGCTCCTGTCTTTTGGTGAACACTTAAGGTGTGTTCAGTTTGCTAGTGTCATAGGAATAGTGGACATTATCAAGTCTAATGAACAAGCAATTCAATAGTTTGGATCCCAGTGGAAAGACTGTTGGTGGTGGTGCCTATATTTCTCCAGGTCAGAGCCAAAGGCAGGGTAGAAGCCCATATGGGAGAACATTCTTGCACATGATGGGAACACCTTCTGGAGACTAGAAGAAGAGGAAGAGGGAAGAGGCGAGAACACAAGACAGCAGCAGTCGCTGTCTGTGCAGAAGGAGGATTGGCACAGATACCCAGGAGAAGTGAAAGCCAGGGGGAAGTGTTCCAGGAAGAAGATGGCAAAAGACAGCTTCCAGAAGAATCAATCCAAATGTTGCAGAAGTGGGATGGGAAGTGGAAGTAGGGGGTGGGGCAGAACCTGCTGGATACCTAGAAGAAGTGGTCTGGGAGCAGATGGGGCTCGTGAACATGAAGATTTGGAAAAGTTAAAAACACTAGACAGATATGTTGCACTATACATGATATTCAACCACAACTAGGCATTGCCAGGTTCCCTTCCTTGAGCCACTGGCCACAGGGACTTCTGGAAGCTCATAAAACAGTATGTATCCTGGGGCCTGAGTGGACATCATCATCCCTACCCAAAGGAATGAGCGTTCTGGTTCCTGTGGATATCCACAAAGCAATCCTAGACATCCACTGTGGGTTCCCTGACAGCCTGTCTTCAGACTCAACAACAAAACACCAGGGTGCTTTGTCCTGCCCCAGCTGTCAGCCCCATTGTTTACCTGGATGATCCCCTGGCACATTAAGGTTAATCACTCCCTGATGCCAGGAAGGAGAAGCACCTATTGACCAATCGATTGACACGTGTGGCACTGTGAGGATCTGGCTGAGATTGACTGGCCAGAACAACTTCCTGTCTTTCCTTCTTTATGTCCCCAAAGGGACCTCTGTTGCTAAGTTTTCTCCCCAGAGCTGGGGGATGGACTCAGGCCCTGTATTAGAGTATGTGCTCTGCTGTCAAGCTACATCCTCCACCTCTGCTGATGCTATAAATCCCTCACCAGACCCAACTTGTTCTTTCTTTCCACACCGCCTCCCTCTCTTGATTTCCACACTGCATCCCACCACCTCCATTGCCTGAAAGAGGTTTGTTATTAATACAGAATTCTTCTTGCATTTCGTGGAAGTCTGTTTCCCAAGAAGGACTTAGCCAGGCTCTACCAGGCCATCCCTTTCTTGCTATTTCTTTGATCCACTTAAAATGTTTTTGTTCCACCTACCAATTCCAGCAAGTCTCAGGATGGAGGCAGATGTCCTGCCAGAGGTGAAGGGAGAGGGCCCAGCTCTTGCTTCTCGGCAGTAGGACATGCTTCCCGTGCTCTTGGTTCACTCCAAGCCTTCAAGCAAGCATGCCTGTTCCCCAAAGCCACTCCCCCCAATATCTCCTCAGCAACTGCATAACTCCTTGCCCAGCAAGCCATTTAGCTTCTCATCTTTTAAACCCTATGATCTTGACTCTGTTCTCTGAATGTAGATAGCATCCTACAAATGGGGCAGTACCTCCAGCATAAAGGATTCAGGAAGCAGCAGTAGCCCTGCCCTGTTTGAATTAGTAGATGGTGGTAGAAGGGTTATGGAATTAATGAAGGAAACAGAAAGACATGAGGATCCCAAGTCTGTCATCCCAAGGGATCAAGTTAGTGAGTACTAACTAGATCAGCCCTTCACCACTTAAAGCTAAACTGCCTTACTCCACAGAGAAGCATTCAGGGCTTGTGTATCGCTCCCTCTCCTGCACAAAGAGCCAGAGTTTTTGAGGTTTCTGTCAGTCCTGCATGAGCATGAAACCCATATCTGTGTCACTGTGGGCAACAATCTCCTGTTTATCACTTTGGCTCAGGTGAGCAATACCCACTAAACTCCACAGGATGGGAGCAGAGAGGACAAGACGCTTAGCACTGGAAATGGATCCGTTAAATAGATGCAAGCAGCCTCTCTAAGAAACCTGCACTGGACTAGGGAAATTATGTCCAGGTATGTCTCCCTTGAGACATACATGTGGGTAAATGAGACATGTACCTGCATGCCAATTAGAAACACATGCAGTATGCATGACCATTGATATTTCTAACACCCGTGAGGCATGACCATCTTGTTCTGTAAGTGGAATAGCTGAAGTTCACAGCCTTTGCCTCCATGGGACTCCTCTAGATTGCACAGTCACCAAGAGTCACCCTCAGTCTATGCCTCCTGTATTCCTGGTCATGCCAGGGGTCTGATAGTCACTGGTATACCTGTTCGTTTTCTCTAATGGCACAGGCACGCACCATGATGACCCTTGTATCTCTAGCCTGTGTTAGACTTTTCAAGAGTGTGACCACTTCTGGCAGAAACCATTTAAAGGAAGAGTGGTGTATTTTGGCTCATGGTTTTAGCAGTTTCCATCTTGGGTTTCTGCTTCCATTTCTCTTTGGGCCTGGATGAGGCAGGGCATCATGGTAGAAGTATGTGATGAATCAAAGCTACTCCTCTGATGACAGCCAACAAAAAGTAGAGAGTCGGGAAGTCACCAGAGACAAGATTCCCTTTGCAGGCACAGTAGCCTAATTCCTCCATTTAAGTCCATCCCTAAATCTTCTCCCACCTCTCAAAATACCACTGCCAGCTAGACACTAATCTCCCTGCACATCTGTTGGATCAAGTCAGACCTAAACCATATCACAGCCTATATAGGTTACTGTCCCATCACTGGGACTAGAATACTTGAGAGAACAACTCAGGGAAAGAATTTAGGCTGGCTCATGGCTTTAGAGGTTTTAGCCCACTGTGGCAGAATAAGATAGGTTATTTCATGGTAGCCCAGGAAGAAAAGAAGGAAGAAATATAGGAAGAGGCCAGGGTAATTCAGAGCTCCCAAAGACATACTACCCTCCCAGCTATCTTCTCCCCCTAGGTCCTACCTTTCACCAACTCCTAAAATGTCATCATATTATGAGCGCCCCAGGGATTAATCTATTTGTTACCTCATAACCCTTATGATCACTAGTGGGCTATGAAGACTACCCCAGAGACCCACCCAGAAATATGCTTCTAGACAAATCTTAATCCAATCAAGAGGACAGTTAAAATCATTGATCTCATAGGTCTCTGGGACTGTGATGTACTACTCTTCTGCATAGCAATTGCCTTTGTACCACTATCTAGGAAAATATTCCTGGAGGCATCTAGGTAGCACTGCCCTGCTTTTCCCAAAGTTCTGTGGTCAGGATGGGTAAGTAATGCTCACATGTGAAATGACCCCTTTCCAAATCTTTCCTTACGCACATCACTGAATTCTGGTACCCAGGCCTTCAGATCCATGTCCTTCTGCCTAGAGAAGTCTTTCCTGGGTCACTGGGCACAGCTGTGTCCCTGTGCTGCTCTGTACCAGGAGGTCCTACTTTGGTCCTTTCATCCTTCCAAAGATACGTACTGTCTCAGAAGCAATTGAGAAAATGGATCGAGCGAAGTCAAATCTGATTTTCTTGAGGAAGAAAATCGAATTCACCACTTGGTGAGACAGACAGAGATGAGAAGGAAAAGGCTCAGAAACACACAGCTCACCTAGGAAAGGAGAGCCAGAGACTTAAAGGGTGAACTAGAGGGAGCTGAGCAGCCAGAAATGCCAGCCCACAGCACAGCTAAGAAGTCTTAGCTTTAGGCCTCTGGCTTTTCTGGATGTCAAGCCTTCCGAATTTAGAACAAGCCCAGGGACTACCACACATGATCATACTGGTTTCAGTTTTAAGTATTTCTAAAGTCCTCTCAGGTTGAGGGCACCATAAAGTCATTTTGGTACAGCAACACCTTCCCAGAAGTGATATAAGGGGAGGAAAGAGCTAAGATTCTGAGAACCTGGTCCAGCATCTGTGTGCCTCCAGTCTGCCGGGAGTGAGCATCCAGTCTAGCCTCTGAAGACCCTGCCCCAGCAGCTGCCTCTTCTGGGGAAATATCCAAATGCATGCGTGTTTTTGCTATTCCACACTGTCATTTTGCAAGCAAGTATGGAGTAGTTTCTAAGTATCAAGACTATAAGAATTTATGGCTAAATCTCTGCCTTTAAGGAACCCTTCATTGTCTGGGAAAAGTGGTTTTATCTAAATTAGCCATGGTGAATTGTGCTCAGGTCTGTGACAGAAGTGTGTATCAAAGGACAGGGCAACTCAAGGAAGGACAAAGCCAACTACCCATGAGAGGGAGTGACAGGTCAAACCTTTGAGGATAGGGTGCATTGAGCCAGATCCTAAAGGAGTTTTACACCAGGAAAGTAGGCATGAAGGGTTACAGAGAACAACAGAGTAAGCTGAGATATAGAGACTTTGTAATGCACATGTCCAGAAATGGTGCACATCCCAACTTAGCCTTGTCAGGAGACCAGAGGCTGGTGATGGGGAGAAAGGTGGGCTGGGACTGCTCAAAATGAGACTTTGAGAAATTTGGATGGTTTCGTGAAGCCAACAGAAGAGCCCCCCAGACAAACCCCAGAAGAAACACGGGAATAATTCTGAGAGAAAATTCTACAATCCATGTGTTGTGTCAGAGACCTACCATAGGTCGACTAGGGATTTGAATTTAATGTCACTAAATGTCAACATTTTAAGGAACTTTTGAGAGTAGCTGCCACACTGGATTCCATGAAACAGTTATCAGGGACCCACTCTAGGGTATCAGGGCTAGGGTTGTGGAAGCATTGGGACTAAAAACAAAGGGAGGCCCCTTAGCTAGTCTCTTAGGCCCTCCTTCATGGCTTTCTTATTTTTGTCTATTTGCTTTGATTCATTCAGTAGTGGAGTTAGGATTTCAGTTGACAACTGTTGCCACAGAGAAGGCTAAAGTGACAGCTAAGGACAGAGACCAATGGCCTGAGTTTTCAAGGAGAAAACGGAGGAGGGTAAAGCAAACTAATTACAAGCCCCACAATGAACTGACCAGCCGGTCCTAACTCCTGCCCCAAGCTTGCTGCAGGTAAGTGCTGGCCATGCCTTAGCACAGGCTAGACCAAGTATAGGGAACCACCAACCTTTTTCTCTCTTTCACTCTTGTTGATCCTTCAACTAGGGTAAGCAGCACCATTCACTACAAACAGGGAGTTCCCCATTAGAATGACCCAAGCAAAGACACTGAATATGAACATCCACACTGAGAAAGACACAGGAGGCCAGAGGAAGGTGTAGGATGTAGTGGGAGGGGAGTCAACGTGAGTGTGAGCGCACTGCATTTTCCAAATTGTGATGGCTTTCTTTGTGCCCTGCCTCATTCAGGAAGTCATCAGTGCACCAGATACGGAAAAGAGCCCTTTTGTTTGGCTTTGATCGCACCCGATAGCTCAGTCTGGCGCAGAGATCATGTCTTTGATCTCTCACATTGATGTTAGGTCTCTGGAGCTCACAGGATTTCCTTGAGTTTAATTCTTCATGGCATCCCTGGCACCACCCTGTCCTCTCCCATCTATCACATGCTGTCCTGGGTCCTCTGGCCTGTTGCCTCAGTGGTTAAGATGGACCAAGGAAGCAATACCTCCCCCACCCCCACCCCCTCTCCTGGCATGGTCTCACGAATCATGGTGGTTAAGCCTCGGAAGTGTGGGAAGCCCATTAACCCAGCATAAGAAGACAGGGCTTTGTTCCTGGTGCAAGACATTTCTAGACTAAATCTCTCACCTCTCTAAGCTTCAATCTCTTCCTGAGAAAAGCGGGAATGCACCTGCCTACCTTGGCATCTGGCACATATGCCTGACACCAAGGGAAGGCGCTGTAAATATTATTAAATGAAAGGCCTATTGACTGCTTGCTCTATGACAAAGAGGAATGCAGGAGGTTTGATCCTGTTGTTACTTGAAGTGTTGTAAGGACTCTTGGCACATCAGCAGGGCTCAGACCCGCTTTTCAATCTCAATAGAAAAATTGGAACACAAGAAAAAAAAAAAGAGAAGACTTCAGAAGGAAGGCAGCTAAAGGATAGCCCTGGATTCATTCCCAGCACGGTCCATTCACAGAACAGCTCGGGAGACTTCTCCATCCTTCACGGAGAGAAAGGTTTTGCTCCAGCTGCAAAAGTGAAGAGCCCACCTATTTCAGCAGCAGCCCCTCCCAGAGGCTTCTGGGATCTTTGGAGAGGGCTGATAAGGAGTGACATGGCTCAGAACCTCCAGGGTGTCCATCTGCTAGCTCACTCACTCTGCATCTTGTCTGTAAGAGGAATGAACTATGACAAGCAGTCTGCTTGTGCACGTGTATAAATATGCCCAAGTTTACATGTGTACTGGACCAAATGGGGAGGGCGCTGTTTAGAATAGAGAGTACTATAGGACTGACTCAACATATCTAGAAAACGAACTAACCTCAAGGAGACCGGAAGGAATAAGATGGTTCAATAAGAACCAGTCTTCCTACGGCCCCAGCAGAGCTATGGAGCAGTGGAAGCAGGCAATGGTGACCATCTCTATCTCCTGAAGAAAGCTTGATGTCTGCAGAGGAGTGCCACAGGCAGGCAAGACAAGGCTGAAAAGAAGGCTTAGCATTTTCTTTTTGATCACGTGATCCCTGGTCTGCCCACACCTGTGTTTATCAGCATGGGGCCGCTCAACAGCCATCAGATCACCAGGCTAGTTTATGTCAATTATGATCTTGAATAGAAGAAAATTCCCAGGAGCCCCAGCCAGAGAGAAAACAAAGATAGCTTTTACCTTCTCTTGAGGTATTTTGTTGATGGTTAAGCTTGTTACTCAAGTTCCAAAGCCCAACAAGCATTTGTGAAAATCTCTTTCCTCCCCCCCCCCCTTCTCTTCCCCTCCTTCCTTCTTCCCTTCTCTTTTGAGATCTCGTCATTTATGTAACTCAGCAAAAATTAATGAAGCATCTGTGGTAGAATCGTGGGCTAGGTACCAGGAATATAAATGAATTAGACAACTGCTACCCTCGAAACCTCACAATCCAGAGGCGTAGAAAACATTCTGTTTGCTCTACTTAGGATCCACTAGAAGGTTTTAGTTTTAAAAGTGTAAGAGAGGTGGGTCCAGGAAGTACTCCCCCCACCCCCGGTAAGGAAGATACTGGCTTCTGATGGTTTATGATGCTGCTGAGCAGCTGTGTTGGAAGAAGAGTAGCTGACTTTAACACATGGCTACTTTATGTGCAGAGTAAGATAGCAGGGCTTCTGCTTCTCAGCTTAGCTTTCCCAGCCCCACGCTGGTCCCTTTGGCTTCCAGTCTTTACCAGGCAGACTAAGGAGGTTTCTGTGAAGAGATCATCTATGCTCACAGACACCTACTAGGTGCCAGAGCTGCAGGCTTTAGCTAGGTGCTGGCAACCACAATGACTAAATCATTAGCCGTGGCCATGTGGCTCTTAATCATCTAAAGATTCTGGCACATACCAAAGATTACAGCCCTTCATGATGTGAGCACCCAGAAGACCATAAAAGGTACAGGGAGAAGGACCAGCTCTGTCCTGGGAGACAAAGGCTATCTTCACGACAGCAGAGACACCTGGAGCTTGCCATCTAGTGGGGGAAATGAGAGTCTGTGTAGCAATCACTGCAATACAAAGGAACACTGAAACATTGTGAATATAGAAAGTAGGGGGATCTATTTAGCTAGGGCAGTAGCTCTCAACCTTCCTAATGCTATGACCCTTTAATATAGTTCCTCAGGTTGTGGTGATCCCCAACCATAAAGTATTTCATTGCTACTTCATAATTGTAATTTTGCTGCTGTTGTGAATTATAATATAAGTATCTGATGTGCAGGAGGATATCTGAAAGACAACTCCAAGGGGGTCGTGACCCACAGGTTGAAGATCACTGAGCCAGATGATCAAGAAGTACGGGACCAAAGGGTGACACTTAACTTCCTCCTTAATAGCAGGTAGAATTCTCAGCATTCATCCACCCCACAGATATTTATTTCCTAAATGATCCATATGTTATTCTTGTAAGGGGGACAGTCTTGTCATGATAGAGCTTCCATTTTAGTGCTGGTGATAAAAACAAATAAATAAAAAGAATCAATAAACTAAAACATGAATCAGCAAACTTTTCCTGGAGAGGGCTGATAAATTAATATGTATTCTAGTCTTTACAGGACATATGTTTCTCAGATGCAACTTCTCAGTATTGCCTTTGAAGTACAATACAACCCTTGAAACACATAAGTAAACAAACATAACTGTGCTCCAATAAAACTTTATTTGTGAAAACTAAGGGTGGGCTGGGTCTGGTCCACAGGTCATAGTTTGCCAACCCAATAGTCAGAAGCACTGAAGAGAAAATCAGAAAGGGAAAATAAAGGCAAGAAGTGTCAGAAGAAGGTCTTGGGGGTTTAGTAAGAAAAATGGTGAAACTTCCTGTAGGATGGGAAGACAGAGGGAAAAGTAAGTTTAAAGCATGGGGACAGGAATGGTGAATCTGCTGTGCTCAAGCGCAAACAAGGAGGTGACCAATGGGAAGAGGGTGTTTCCAGGCAAAGAAAACTGGCATGGATGACAAAGTGACAGCAGGTACTTGAGGACAATAAAACGCCCTCAGAGCAATTTGGCTTGATACAGTAGTGTTAAAAATAGAAGGAAAGGCTAGGACAGGAAAAGCCACAGCATGCTGTCCAAGCTCATGCCATGCCGAGGAGCTCCGACTAGATTCTCGAGGAAGAACTTTCCTGAGAATTCTCTTCCAACCCAAGCGTCCACACATAGCTGGCGACCCCAAACAAGCTTAGGCACTGTACAATGCTCTTCTTCCATAGCCATATATAGCTGCCCTAAGTTTGGGACAGTGCCTATGAAACTAGGGTCTGTCCCCATCCCCCTTTGGTGCATAAACCACATGACAGGCCCTGGAAGAGATCTCAGTGAGAAGGCTTCTGGTTCATCCTCTCTCTTCTCTCTGCAAGTCTGATGCTAAGCGTATCTTTGTCCCGAGGAGAAGCAGGCTCTTTCTGTTGCCAGAGAAGCACCTACTATGTGCACATAGTGCTGGGTACCTGCCTTGCTTATCTTACTTGTTCATCATGATTCTTTGAGGAAGGTGTTTTTACCTTTGTTTGGTAGATGTGAGAGCAGAGACTGAGTGCTGTCAGCGACATTCCCAGAGTCAAACTCTGGGCACCGGGTCCAAGACCACACCAATCCCAATCTGGACTTGGAGATCTTTCCAACTTACCATGATGCTTCCCATTCCGTCTGTCCCAGGGAGCACTTTGGCTCCCATCCCAAGTTCCCCTCCTCTCACGGCCCCCTCCCTTGCCAGCTCAGCTGGTACCAAATTAGCTTCTCAGGAATGCCAATTTGTCTTTCCTCTCTCAGGCATGTGGCACAGACCCTTCCCCAGACTGTATTCAACCTTTCAGAATGAGATACCAGATCCTTCTTGGCTGCTCCTCCTGTGCCCTCTCCACCTCCTCCCAGTCTCTCCCTGGAATCTTTCCAACTCCAGCTCTCCAGCTCCTATACCGGGGCGATCATATGCTGTCTTCTGGAGGGCAGAGCTGTCTGTGCACAGCTATTGATGACTCAGATTCGGTCTAGAAGCATCTCTGTCTGACTGATTGGTGAGTCTCTTTACATGCATGGAGAATGGGTATAAACACCAATTTAAACCTTTTGGATTTAAGTTGCAAATCATTTCCGGTTTTTCACAATCTTCTTTTTCTCCTATACTCTCTCTCTCTCTCTCTCTCTCTCTCTGTGTGTGTGTGTGTGTGTGTGTGTGTGTGTGTGTGTGTTTACATAACAGTGTGACAGTGGTGCTGGTTGGAAAGGCATCAGATCTATCAGATCTCTGTCTATGGGTGGAGGGAAGGTTTGGGACTAACATCTCAGGCTGTTTTGACCTCCTTCCTCTACGACAGAAAAGAAGTAACCCAGAGACTAGGAAGTTCCATGAGAGATCAGCAGTTAGCTGTACCCGGAGCTCTCTTGCCCCTGCTAAACTTGGAACATTGGCTATTATCAAATTCTCAGCTTCTTTATCTTACATATCAGCTCACCATGTCCACTTCAGATAATCACATGATGGCTAAATGAAATCATACAGTAAATCACAGGGCTTATCTCTTGTGAGGATAAGCTGAAATGGAACCCAGCTCCTTCTGCCCTCTCTCCCCGTTTGACCTCCAGGGTTCCTCTGGGGATCTCTGACCCACCTCTGACACTGCAATGGCTTTCTGCTCTTATGTCTGCTTAAAGAACAACTGCAGTGAAGGCAGGGCCAGGAGCCACCACCTATGTCCTCAAGCAGCCCCTCCTTTGCTTTTCTACCAATGGGTGTGGTGAGTCATCCTTCCCTGAGGAGTGTTCATGCCTGTGCAGCCTCTTGGAACTGGCTCTGCATTCCCCACCTGTGTGCAGCTAAGATCTTCAAAGAGTTACTTCCTGCTGAGCGGAGCCCAGCCAGCAAGCCCCCTTCCCCCTTCAGAGATACAGCACAGGAGAGGTGGATGTCTGGCTGCAGCTTCAGGCCACCCAGCCTGCAGGAACCTGAGGCAGGAGATGGAACTCTCTCCTGTCACAGCCCGGAGGCAGGCAGCCTAGGAGACAAAGCCCCATCCCACTGGGTCTTGAAAACCTGCCTCTGTTGTGGTGCTACTTGACCAGGTAGGAAATCTCTGAACTCCTGACCCAGAAAGACAGGGCTCTTGTCATAAGGAGAGGGATATTTTAACTTCCATCCACGAAGCTCCTGAGGAAAAAAATTAAAGTTCTGTCAAAACAGGTTAGTATATTAGCAATCATGGCTCGCTACCATCTGTATTTGTTCCACTTGTGGTGTTTATGACGGTTATCCACATTAATTATTTCTCTGCTAAAGTCCCTTTTAATTTCTGAACACTGTTATTTCTAAGAAAGATGGATATTAGATATGCCACACATCAGCACAGGGTGGCATTACAGCATGCTATTAAGTTCAGATGCTGAGGCCCAGCAGAAATAACTTTGTTATTTGTAATCGCAATAAAGTATTTTATGTTGTGACTCAAAAGGAGAAACAGCATTGGTGAAAACTGACTTCTTCCTTCAGCAATGACCCTGAATTCACCAAGAAAGACAGAATCTGCTTAGACTGGGGTAGTTTAGCATCCAAGAGAATGCTGGATTGGGGTGCTGTGACTGTACTTCAGTCAGCTGAGCCCCAACAAAGAGTACTTGAGACCCTGGGTTGATTCCCCAATATCCCTTAAAATGAGATGGTGAAGACAGGCAGGTCTGCAATGTCATCCCATTCTCTCCAGAGGCAGAAGTGGGGGATAAGGACTTTAAGGTCATTTTCAGGCTCAGGTGGCATGAAGTCCACCTGGGCTATATCAAACCCCACCTCAGAACAGCAAAAGAAAAGTTGGTTTGAGATTCCCGAGCAGGACAGAGGGAAGGTATGTGCAAACAGTTGTTCCCAAGCCCAAGGAGAACTGGCAAAGCCCGGTTCACAACCAGAACTCCCAGAGATGCTGATTCAGTAGACATAGGGTGATGTGTACTTTCTATCACTGCTGGCACATACACCCTGAGGATGGGAACCACCCACAGTGTTCCGCTTATAAACACCAATCACATGTCTACACACCAGCCTTGGGAGGCTGCCTTCATTGTTCTATAAGAGAATAATTCAAATTCCTCCTAATTTCTGACAATCAGCTCCAATAAAAGTACCAGTGGGTTTAACAACTAAAGACCAAGAAGGGCAGGCATCCTTGAATAAAGCCAAAGGGGGGATAGAAGGAGCAAAGGAAATCTTGTCTGTGGAGTGCTTTGTGACAGTAGTTGTTCTGAGGTGATCCGGGCTAGGTGAGCCCAAATGCATCCTCAAGATTCCTCCCCATTCAAGCATGCCTTGGCTTCCCGTTTGCTCATTCACTTGTCAAAAAATATTCTGACCATCTGTGATGCACAGGGCACTTTGCTGGCCCCAGGCCCATTGGTGTTAGTGAGCAGACATGCTTTGGTTGTCAAGGGTGACAGACAAATAACTATAGTAGGGAAAAGTCCACAGCCATGAGCTGGAAAAAGAAGCAGATCTGCTTTGAATAAAGTGGATCCTATTTACATGAGGTGCAGAACAAAATGAAAGGCAGCTAACAGGAATCAGCTCACTCTACTGTAGTCTGCCTTGAGCACCCTCAGATGCCCTACAATCTTAAATTCAAGATAGCAAATAACTCTTTGTTTCAAGGGTCTAGCGCTTATACAAACTGGATTCCTGCTTCTGCTGGGGACATAGCTCCCCCTGGTGGTCGGAGGCCCAAGTTCTCACAGGCTACAATCTTTCCAAAGTGTGTTCAACAGGCATGCATGGCTTAGATGGGGATCTAAAGTCCAGAAAGCAAATAACCGCCTTGATTCCTTTGAGGGGTGCTCTGTTGGGTCATCTGAAACCTTCATTAATACCGAGTTTAAATCTCACCATCCCATTTTGCTGGGTGTTGGAATTTCAGGCAGTTAGTGAAGCTCTCGGACCCCCTATTTTAAGTTATTGCATTTGGATTGTAGCAAAAAAAAAAAAAAAAAAAAAAAAAAATGCTACCAAGCAATCCATTTCAGTGGATTCATTTAATGGTGCCAATAAGGAGCTGGTGTGAAGATTAAATATGACAACAAAATAACACCTAGCTTCTGGCAGGCCCTCCATGCTGCTGTTTTTATTTTAAAGTTTCAAATTCTTTCTTCTCTGCATCCTGCCTTCTACTTTTTCTCCCTTCCTCTCTCTAACCCTTACTCTATCCTCTCTTCTCTTGTACAGATCTTCCTGCTTCCTCTCCAGCCTTCCTTGCCCTTTTCCAACTCTGTCCTTTATCCTTCACAATCACCTTAAACACAAGTGCTCGCTCTCTCTCTCTCTCTCTCTCACACACACACATACATACATACATACATACATACATACATACACACACACATGAATGCACATATACACATGCACATGTACAAGCACATGCAAGCACTTGCACCATGTACATGCACACACAGAGAGAGAGAGAGAGAGAGAGAGAGAGAGAGAGAGAGACCTATTCTCTTTCTATTCACTTCTTTTTTTGTTTTGTTTTGTTTTTGTTTTTGTTTTTGTTTTTGTTTTTGTTTTTTCGAAACAGGATTTCTCTGTATAGCCTTGGCTGTCCCAGAACTCACTTTGTAGACCAGGCTGGCCTCGAACTCAGAAATCCACCTGCCTCTGCCTCCCAAGTGCTGGGATTAAAGGTATACACCACCACAACCCGGCTTCTATTCACTTCTTTTCTCCATCCTTCTTATTCCCAACCTTTTGTGAAAGTTCTTAGAGCCTATCATTGGACACATTCAGATGCTAAGAAGGTAATTTGCATGTTGTGCTAAGCCTAAAGGAGCCATTTTCCCATGAGTAGTGAACACTGTACCTCGTTGCCTGTTCTTCAGACAGGAACTGGAAGCCTGTCTGCATGAGTCACACTAGAGCATGGGTCCCTTCGCTCATCTTCGTCAGTGCTGGTACTTCAACACCCTGCCCCCTCTCTGGTCCTTCTGAGTTCTCTATTTGCAGCATCTCATCTTTGCATCCCTTGCCTTGACTCTTCCCTTTTCTTCTCTCTTCTCTCATCTCCCTTCTTTTCTGTATCACTTCTCTGCTACAGCAGCTTCTGTCTTGTCTTTGATTTGCACCACAGCCTGTGTTTCCCCCTATTCCCAAACTGCATTTTCTCAAGTAGCCTGCAGTAGCTCTTCCCTGTCACTGTAAAAGCTTTTTCATCTCCATTTGGAGCCATTTACCCTGATCATGGCTCTCTCGGAGATCACACTGATGAGACCGTGTGGTCTTTGACTGTCAACAATCCCCAGGAAAGACAAGTATATACTTAAGACATGCATTTTAATTTGAAGACCCCCCTTCAGAGGCTAGTGGGTGCAAGCAAAAGCTGCCAACAGACCCAGCCTGGCCCCAGTGGTGCACAGAGCTCTTTGGGAGGGAGACTAAGAAATGCTGAATAGTTGCCTCTCTTTCCCCTACAAAACAGATGGGGATGGGATGGGCAGGCCAAGGCTGGCCTTCTCAATTGCTTTCTTTCTCGGCTCAGTTCCCTGTGAGGAGGAAAGCAACGGAATTATCTGATGACAAAACAGAAAGTAGCTTGGTTGTCTGGGCATTGTTCCTGGGGTGAAGGGGTAATCGGCTTGTGGAGGGTGTGATTGTGCAGAATGGAGAGTCCCGGAGCACTCAGCTCCACAGACGCTAGGCTGGTGTATGTGTTTGAATCTAAATGGGGGATTAAACTCAAGTCTTCAGCCTGTGGCTTGGAGCCAGGGAGGGGTAGAAAGAACCCTATAGACAAAACTTGGTTAATCATCCAGAGGAAGACACCCTCTCATGGTAGGACTTGGTATCCAGGTCCTGTCGTGGGCAGCTTGGGGATACCCCAAGTTTTATTTGGGCTCTGCTCAGAGCAGGTTCTGAGATAGGCATTCAAATGTAAGTCTTTTTTTTTTTTCAGTAGAAATCTGGAAAACCATGTAGAGGAGGGAGAAGGGGATCAGGAAATGGAGGAATGAAGCTGATAACTGAGTTGAGCGAGGCGCCTGAGTGCAGCTGGCTCTCAGCCCCAGTGGGAACCTACAGACACAAACCCTTTTGCCCTGAGGTGCTCTTCACTTGGCCTGCTCATGAACTAAGCATGATTCCACAGCCAAATAGACGCCCCTGCACCACATCACACTCAGAGCACAACCGGGCCTGGCCACAGGTACTAACTAGTAGGTGCTTTCTAAGAGTGGTCAATGCCACAAGCCATGAGGGTCTAGCCCAGTGATGTGGTCCTGACACACTGCTTTAAGACCCAGGGTCAGCCAGCTCCTCCTATAAAGTCAGGGAATAAAGACTCTATACTAAGCAACTGGAAAGCCTCTAGTGTACCTCTTCTATTCTGTCATGGTCATGGGATGAAGTAGAGAGATGTATAACGCAAGAAAGGCATTTGTGTTGCTTTTCCTCCTGATAGATCTGACCCCCAAAACACAGAAATCCCCATACACCCCCCCAAAAAAGGTGCAAAGATGGGTGTGTCTGTGTGTTGATAAAATTCCACTGAGTAAACCTGACAAAGAGACATTGGGGCCACAGACTACAGTTGCCCCAAACCTACTCTAGCCAGATTGACTTATTAGACCCCCAAAGTACTCTGTTGTTCCTCCTGTGTCCATCTTCTCAGTTGTCCTCTACCTGTATTTGTTTTCACCTCACCTGGATATTTCCTACAAGCCCATTTTAAGCACTCAGCCAAATGTCAGCACCTCAAGGGAACGTCACCCACTACCTAGCCAGGTTACATACACATCTATCCACACACACACACACACATACACACACACACACACACACACACACACATGTCTTCAGCCCTTCAGCCTTCTTGAGACCACCTCTCACAGTGCTAATTGCATAATTAATTATGTAATTAGTTATTTAATGCCTCTCTCCCTCTCCAGCATGCACGCTTCCCTCAGTCACTGAGGCCCATTCCGTCTGCTGCCTAGCGTATCTGGACGCTTTCCCATCCTAACTGCTACAAACAGCACAGCGTGGTCCAGACTCTTTGTCTCTCCCCAGGGCCTCTGCAGCATCGTCCTTACTGATCTTCCTGGATACCTTGCTTCCTGTTCTTGGAAGGACCCAGTGGCTCACCTTTGCTTCCATGAGAATGCCTGACTTTTAAGAATGGCATCGGAAGCCCTGACAGTCCTGACCACCCACCCACGGCTTTTTCTTCCACACCTAAGCTAAGACCCTTAGCTCCAACCAAGTCTCTCCTCCCATTGCCCTTTACCTTCAAATATAAAATGTATGCGCAGGCCTCCAAGCCTCTGTGCATGCAATACTTTCTGCCTAAATGTCCAGGAAGAAGGAAGAGTGTTGCAGTGTTCCCCACCAATTAGCTTCTACTTCCTGGATCTGTAGCCAATCAGTTTGTTTGGATGTTAATTGTCTGCAACCATTTCCTTTTCAGGACCTCCCAGCATCACCTCAGGCCTTTGGCTTTCCAGTGGCAGCACCCAAGACCATTTATCATTGTACCCCAACTCCTCCAGCCTCACCTGAGAATCAGAACCATGAATTCCTATGGGCCCCAGGGCTTTCAAGATTTTCTCTTTTTCACTGCATTACAGCTGCCTATTTGCTTACTTGATACTCCTACCAAACTCTGACCAAGAAGCTAGTACCCAGGAGGTAGCTGGGAAAATCTAACACCCAGCACCCATCTCTTAGAAAATAGGAGTCATTCAGTAAACAACTACACAAACTCCTGGAACACCTAGTTTGACTTCTCTCTGACAACTAGGTGGAGGAGGATTTCAGGGCCTCAGATGTTAGATTTTGTAGGAGGAGCCAGATGAAAAGAGGAGGAATCTTAGCCAGCCTATACTATCTCCAACTACTGCTTCTGCGTCTTGTCAGCTTCTCAGCAGTCACCTACCTCAGCCACTGTCCCATATTCCTCCTTCTACACCTTCCCATAAGCTGACACACTGGCTAACCAGAAGCACTAGGCACTAGCTCAGCAACACCAGGGGAACAGAGCACCATACTCTCCCACCACCACTGGCAAGGTTGCCACCAGAATGGGGTAGTGACCATAAGCCTACAACTTCTCCTCTCCTTTCTTATCTTTAGCCAGCAGAAAACAGCTGGACTGCAGCCCCAGAGCTGGAGAGGTGGCCAGGTTGCAGGAGGAGTGCATGATGTGAGAAGACGCTAGCTGTCTCCTATCATATTGGTACCCAGGCAGAGAGGACTGTGATACACTCATCCCTCCCAGCCCTGTGTCACTTGGAATTTGCTTCGGTCAATAAGGACAGCCTGCCCCCTTGCACACACTAACATCCATACAGGTGCATGCTCCTTCCTTATCTGGAACATTTCCTCCAGGCTCTCTGCAGCCAGCCATACCGTCAGTTTTATGATTGCAGATAATTCACATTCAAACAAACTGACTTGTCAGAGACACAGCAGGGGAGAAAGCTGCCTAGATGAGATTCTCTGCAGCTCTCTGGTTTGGCTCTTCTCTTTCCTGGTATCTTTCATGTCCAGAAAGGACCGTTGGGAGAGGGCTTTGACCAACTGATGGCTGAAACACGGATGCCAATGAGGCTGTGAAACTGTAGGCCAGTGCCACCATGAGTGGCCTTCTAGAACGCCAGAGAAGCATTCTCACTGGACTGTCAGCTTCCACATTGGTGCAATGCCCCGGTGTTCTCAGAGATACTCTTGTATTTTCTAATGAAGAAGCTTTTATAATGGGTGGTGAGTCAGCATCGCCTGGAGAAGAGGGTGCCTAGGTAGGGTGGCGCAAAGGTTTGATCCACCCTGCCTTTGCTTGCCATAGCAACTTCAGGGGGATAAAAGATGCAGGTTCCCAAGTCCATGACATCCCTACCTTATGAGTTTAAACCACTCAAGCCCACCCCTATTAAAGCAGACTCTCTAAGGGACAGGGCATAGATCTCAATGTGTGTGTGTGTGTGTGTGTGTGTGTGGTCTTTCTCCCTCACTTCTTCCTTCTTTTAGCTACCCTGCTACTAAATCTTTTGACTAAACAGAAACCACTGATTTACTAATACTTCCTATCAAAATTGTTTCCTTAAACCTGGTTGGTTGTCTGCATAAACATTAGGCAAGACAGAAATCATTATTTTGTAGAAAGCCCATCCCTCAACCACCCATTTGGTTCATGAAAAGATGGAACGGAGACTTCTCTAAGGGTCCCAGCTCACTGCATCACCTCCTAAGGTTTGCCTTAGAAGTCTGGGCAGCCAGAGTGATTGACAATGGTGTGCTCAACGTCATTAGTACAGACCCCAGACTTCCTTTCCTGGGAAAGGAGAACTGACCCACTCAAGGCCCAGACAAGAGGAGGCTGCTGCAGCTCTCCCAGTCCCTGAGAGGGGCTCTGAGATCTGGCATTTCCCTTGTCTGTTTTCTGATATGAATCTTCCTGGCAGCCTGCAGCCAAGTCGAAACCTGAACCTTGTGAGAAGATCTATTGAGTTGACACTGTTGCCATGCATTAATTAAAGTTCAATTAATTATTAAAATGGCATTTATTGAGGTTTAGCTACTTGGAAATAAGATTCGTGTTTGTGGTAGCTGTAGACTTTAGTAATTCTAGTCTTAATAATCAGTTGTGATCTGTTTGATTTGGAATCCCTTTTCTTATTAAATCGAAATCAAACCTTTCTTTGAGACACCTAATTGTAAGTGAAACTAATTTGCTTCCCCTCGGGGCAGCAGGGACTCTGACTCTATGCAAGATGAGGAAATCCCACATTAGGACAGAGACAGGCCCCCTCCCTGCTAGATATGAGGGGTGATGGTTATTCATGGAGAGCATCGTTTAGAGAAATGGTCCCCTAAGCTCCCATCTGCACACACGTTAACTGGAGCTTTAAAGACTGCATTCCTATCTCATTAGAAATGTCAGCAAACCGTGGATGTCTCCTCCAATGATCCTGAACTGCCTCAGAGTTGCTTCTCCATTCAGATAACTTCTGAGACTGTGTGAACCTTCCATAAGAAGGAAGGAAGGAAGGAAGGAAGGAAGGAAGGAAGGAAGGAAGGAAGGAAGGAAGGAAGGAAGGAAGGAAGGAAGGACTGATTCTGAGCCGCATATCTGCTCCTCCCTTCTCTAGCTTCCTGAATCCCTGTGTGTTTAACCTCAGGAATATAGTGAGCAGGACTGCCCCTAAACCCTTCCTGGAGGCTAGGGTCTTACTGCAGACAGTCCTAGATTAACTGGCCTTCAGGTGGAGCTCTCCAGAGATCAACCACACATGCATACACACAGGGATTCAGGAAGCTGTAGAATAAATACAAGCTTAGTAGGGGACACACAGATCTGATGCTCAGTATCTGTGACTCCAAGAAACGTGTTCTAACATTCTGAGCATTGAGCCCCAGGGCTCTAAATTGACTGTGACAAGAGCAACCTCACAGGGTATTTACAAAGGTCAGAGATAATGAATGTGAGGTGCCTGCAGAGTAACACAGAGCCTGATGTTGCGAAGATAATCAAAAATTGGGCAGTTGATTTTCCCACCTTTCTTTCTTTTCTTTCTTCATTTCCTTTTTTGCCTATAGATTATCAAGCATGCCTCAAATGGTATCAAATAACAAGCACAGATCAGGACACAGTGGCTTGAAGACATGAGCATCACTCTCCTGTCTTGATTCGGAGGGAAGAGCTGAGCGTGGTGTTATAGAAAAACACATCTGATCATGATAACATGGGCTGCCTGGGGCGGGATCAGAAATGTTGTATTAACACAGATCAGGGTAGTAAGTGTGGAATAAGGAAACAGATAAAAGAGATGACCTGAAGGAAGAAACCCTGCATTCAGTGATCACTGTCTGGAAGGATGGAGGAACTAAGAGAATACAGAGGATGGAACAATGCATTTGACAGGGAAGGGAGCTTCAGGAAAAAGAAGATCCGTGAGCCCTTCCTGGAGCTCAGGTCGACCATCAAGCAAAAACCCTTGAGTTACTGGAGGAGATGTGAAAGAGAGAGTCTAGGCCTATCAACCAAGGGGTGCCACACTGAGACTACAGCTCCTGGCTCTGTAGGCATCAAGCCTCCTTAGGACTTACTTCCCAACCATAGCAAACCAAAATAAGATATACAGTTTGTTCCTCATCCTGTACCAACTAGATGGTGGGGACCCTGGGTCTCATGTGCCCTAGGTCAAGGCTTGAGATGCATGGATAAAGGTCTATATCACCCGCCTCCCCTTCCAGCTATTTCCATTAAAAAGGAAATAGGGCAGTCAAAGCAAAATCTCAGGTCTGTGTGCACATTTTCCAAGGGAAACAAATAGGTTTCCTAAACAGGCCTGGCTTTCTGGCTAACTGCCTTTGGTGAGCAGCACATTGTCATCCAATCCTGTTTACTCAGATTCCCTGGGCCATCTCCCATGCTTGATTTCACAGGCTCATTTTGGCTGCTTTAGCTGCAGAACGACATTGCAAACTGCTGGGGCAGATGGAGGCTTCCTGACTCCTTAACATGCTTTTCACATGCGAGAGCAAGTAGGAAGGGGAGAGTGTGTCTTTCCTGATAACCACATGGCACAAGGCCTGTGGAAACCCTTCTCTCTTTCAGGGACATCTGTCCTTCTCAGGCCAACAGTCTTCCGTTACCCCCAGGTGGCTCTGCGGGCGTGTGAACTGGTGTGAGAGAGAGAAAGGGATGGGGTGCATGGGTCACACAGTGGATGAAGAGTTTTAGAGCCAGTCTTTCAGTCAAGGAGAAAAATGTCCAGATGAAAGAGCTATTCTAAAGATGTGCTGAGAGGCATGAATGGGGGATTGACAGATGGGTTGGGTTGGAATTGAAATGCATTAGAAGCCATTGTGTTGGCTCAGACCTGTGATCCTAGCACTCAGAAGGCCGGAGCAGAAGGATCTCTAGTTGGTAGCCCATCTGGGCCAAATAATGAGATTCTTTCTCAAACAAAATCTCTTAGAAGAATTATTTAATTAATCATGGCATGTAGCAGAGGTGCATGGATCCCAACGAAAACATAGTAAATGATAACCCTCTTCAAGTTAAAACATTTGAAAAAATTAAATGATTAAAGAGATTGACCAATGGAATAGGAAAGGGGTATAGTAATACACCTAGATATACATTTGAGGAGATCATATATGATGAAGGAGTGTTTCCAAATACAGAGCCACCAGTCAATTAATAATCAATGCTCTTGAGCAACAGACTAGGTTATTTAGGGAGAATAAAAAGGAACTGAACAAGACCCTCTTCTTAGCTCTGCCTGATAGCAAAACAAATCCCACCTGGATTAAAGTTTAATAAGTAAAATTGTAAACCAGAAATGAAAACTCCATCATGTGTCCCATGAAAACATATGTGCATTAGTGAGTGTGCATACAGCCAAATGCTGAAACAGAACACAGTGGCAGGTAGAGAGCATGCTGATTTCTAATTTGACATCTGAGAATTACAACCCAACAAGGAAAAGGGAAGTCTTAAGATTCGACAAAGGTAAGAGCTCCTACAAGCCATTAGGTCGGTGGCATCCTCAGAAAGGGGGATATTTTCTTGTAAAGATATCAAAACACAAACTACTTCAATGTTCATAGAAGAAACAGTAAAAAAAATGATTTTTTATCTATTATACAAGATGAAAAATATAATTATGCATTCAAGCCCTTGTAGATGCGGGGACCAAAAGTATATGAACATCAGCCATGTTCATACACTTTTGGAGGATAAGAATGGAACAAAAGCCATGAAAGTCTTAAATATAATCATCAATTATAGCTAAATAAACATTGTTTAATACATATCTAGGTGGCAACTCCTACTCTACAGCAAACACTTACTGTTCTATCTCAGGCTCTGTTCTACTACTCTTGCAAAGAACTAGATATAACAACAGAAATATGTTTTCCCACAAATCTATACTACCTTGTGCTATATTTTTGTGTAACCACCCCTCAAATGTAGCAGCTTCAAACAAGAGAGTGTTTGCTCTCCTTCAAGGCTCTATGGCTAGGCTAAGTCCCATTGTGCGGGGGTCATCAGATCCATGTAGTATAACCTGCTGCTCACTCCTCTGGCTACAATCAGGGTTGGTGTTAGCTAACATTTCTCTCCTGTGCAGCAGTATGGATACTCACAGCATATCAATTAGATTCCCAGAAGGAGTGTTCTCAGCACCTGAAACAAAACAGTAACTCTCTTAAGTTTTGTCTCAGGTGTTATGTAATGTTGCTTCCTTCACATGCCAGCTGTCAGAGTGAGTCTAGGAGACACTGTTGCTCTACAACAAGAATTATGGGAGAAATGGTGTCCATCAATAATCCACTACAGGATGCTTTCCATTAAAACTCAGACATATAGATGTATGTCGACATGTTTATGCATATATACATATATGTATACATATGACTTGCATATATGTGGTATATATGAGTGTGTGTATATACACAACTTGCATATATGTAGTTTGTATATGTATATACCAAAATGGTCCCTAAAATACTATTTTATAATTTTGGCACCAATGAAAAAAATGAAGAAAAAAAAAAAGACCTGGCATTTTCATGCTGTTTGTATTCTTCCTGAGAATATATATGCAGACATATATATCTACATATATACACATATATATTAACTTTAAAAAGAAATGTATTTTAAGAAAACCAAACCTACTTATTGAAATATTGCAAGCTGTATTCAGTGGCTCAGGCATAAATTCCCACCCACATACAGACCGAGGCCAGCTGACAAAGGTTCTACCTAGGATTATTCAGCTTTGCAATGTTGCCCAAACAATGTACATGTAGCAGAAACTCCGAATTCTGTTTTTGTTTTCTCCATGCTTGCGATATGTGTTGTGATACTGTCTCTTGATGTTGGGAAGCAGCATCGTGACCTGGTCCACAGAAAGCCACAGCCAACATCCTTGTGTGCACTCAGCTACGATGTTCTGTAGGCTATGGATTTTCAACATTTGATGATTTCTTACCTTACGGGGACATCGCTGTGGCTGGTTGAGGAGGTTCTGCAAAGATTTTTGCCTCCCCATTCCTTTCCCTCTGACCATGCAGTTCTACCTTCTAAGGAGCTGACAGATGGTTTCTGGGAAACCCACCAGCATCAGGCGGAAGGCCTGCTTTCAGCTATACTTTTGTTTAGGATGATGTTGCTTCCCTTTGCGTAGCAGCCTGGTGTGATCACTAGCATCTTCCTTTAGGACAACCCATGGCTTGTTTTTGTCATTGATTTCTTCTATTACATTTTGAAATAGCACCATACCATGTAGCCCTGCCTGTCCTGGAACTTACTGTGTAGAACAGTCTGGCCTTGAACTCACAGAGACCCTCCTGCCCTTGTCTCCAAAGTGCTGAGATTAAATATATATGCCACTATGCCTTGATGCTTGTCCTCAGTTTTGATGTGGTTACTGAGACAAACCTCAGGACCAGCTTAGGTACTAAGGCCAAAAGTAACTTGCTAAGACACACAGCTAGAGGTATCGTGGAAACCTAGGTATCAGAAGAGAATCAGACATCCCATTTAGCCACAGCCAGTGAAAACCAAGAGACTTCCCAAACACAGCTCTGCCTATCATGTGGAGAACTAGCTCAAGCCAAAGAGGCACATATATTAGCCATAGGTCATGAACAGGTTCGGCTGCTGGATCATTAGACCTCCTAAGTAGGAAGAGAGGACCCTTGCAGTCATCAGGGCTGACTGCTACAATCTGTTGCAAGCCTCCCTTCTCACTTTTCCTGCCATGCCTCCTCCACTCTCTCCTCACACATGTGCATGCACACAAGTGCACACACAGAGGCCTCCTCTAAGCTGTTCTGAGCTGGCGTGCTCACTTAGCTGTACAGTAAAAAAGAACAGCCTGCACATGCAAGTGCACAAACATGCATGCACAGTTGCATGTGCTATGTGAGGATCAAATGCTCACCAGTCTAGGAGTATGTAGAGAAGCATGGATGTGAGCAGAGCCGAAGAGAGTTTCTGGATTATTTATCGTGAGCAGGTGCTGGGTTCAAGTTGTAAAGTGTGTCAAAACAGTGAAGGCATACTTGGTGTGTGTGTGTGTGTATAAGTAGCAGAAAATGAACGTATTTGGAAGACAAACATGGCCATTCTGGAGAGGGAATCCAGATGACCTGAGAGTTGGCCCCATTGCTTCTTCCGTCTTGAGAAAAGGGAGCAAAACCAGGAGTAGATAATTTCTGAACACAGCCCCACCTGGACCTGCACCTGCTGTTGATAATAGTGATGGTGATGGTGGTAGTGATGGTGGTGGTGGTGGTGGTAGTCATGGTGATGGTGATATTCCAGTCTGAATCTTGTAAGAACACTCTAAGCAAAGCTGCTGGATAAGTACCACTCTGGGGAACCCATTCACCCAGTGTGTACAAACAGAAGCTGTATGAGACACAACCTGTACAACTGCAGCAGCTACCCTGTAAAGTGGACCAGACAGAAGACAAGAAGGAAGTGACAGCTGGAATGAGTCCAGGTCTCCTGGGTCATCTCGCCATTGCACCTCTTGTCTAAGCACAGCCATCACCAGCTAGACTGATATCCATAGCTTGGAAAAAATGCAATACACTTTGCTCCCCATTTGCTCCATAGTCACCCAAAATGTCTTACTGCCACCCTGAAAAATGAGACAGAGAGAAAGAGAGAAAGATAGACAGAGAGACAGAAAGACAGACAGAGACAGAGAGACAAAGAGACAGAAAGACAAAGAGAGAGACAGAGAGAGAGGGACAGACTGAGACAAAGAGACAGAGAGACAAAGAGAGAGAGACAGACAGAGAGAATTGACTGACAGACAGACAGAGACAGAGAGACAGAGACAAAGAGAGATTTATCCTTAAGGACCCAGCCAGAAGAAGTCTGCAGGTGGTACAAGCATTGACAGAGTCAGAACTGAGCTGTGTTCTCTTATACAGGTTTGTCCATCCCGGAGACAGCTTGGGCCCAAGATGTCACATGGTCCTGCCTGACTTTTCTTGGGTACAAAATGCCTCCTTGTCAAATGGATACACTCAACTTTGTCAAGTGGCTGGCCTCTACGTCCCTTGTGGGATGTGTGATTGGTGTGGTGACCCTACAGGAGGATAGCAGCACAGAAATGTGTAAAATGTGACCAGGATCACCATCCTGGGTGAAAGATAGACAGACAGAGGGTGGCATGAGGCAAGTTGAAGGCCATTTCAGAGAGCCAGCATTCTCAATGAAACAGCTTCCTGTGTTTTTAGAGCCTTGGCTTTGCTCTAAAAGGAAGCCATAGCATCTGCTAAGAACAAGCTAAGTGCTCACCTCAGACTCAGAGGGAACTCTTGTCCCTAGGGCATCTGGGCCTAAGCAGTGACATTTGCAGTGGTGAATGTAGCAACATGATGTCAGAGATGTATGGATTCTTGCATAGTTTTCAGCTGATTTACTTTCTTCAGCTTGTAATCCCAGCACTGAGAAAGCAAAGGCAAAGAGATCCCTGAGGCTCGTCAGCCAGCCTCGCCTAATGGGTGAGCTTCAGGTCAACAAGAGAACCTGTCTTTAAAAAAAAAAAAAAACAAAGGGTGTGACATCTGAGGAGGGACACCCAAGGATAATACCTGGTTAGATGCACATGCATAAATACATGTATGCATGCACCCCTGCACACACTTGTACCTGTACACACACACACATCCTCACACACACACACACACACACACACACACACACACCTAAGAATGATGGAGGAGTAGGTCAGGGTCTAGACATACAGAGGTCAGAGTGACCTTGAGCTCATGATTTCCTTACCTCAGTCTCCCTACTGCTGGGATTATAAGCATGTACCACCAGCCATTCTCATCATGTTATTAGGTAAAATGATATCTGAAAATATGAAGTAACAGCTTTTTGTGGAACAACATGGTGTTGGAATGGAGGGAATGAACTCAACAAGAGTCCAGTTTGCCCAAATATGCTGATATCAAATTAAACAGCAATGGGTGAGACACACATTGTTTCCAAGAAGTTGAGAAACTACTCCTTAGCTGCCTGGGGTGGTTTCCACAGTCACTGAGAAGACTGTCACCTCTCAATTTTAGCACATGTCCCTGAAGGCATTGAAGAGTTGTCTGGAGAAGATATTGGGAAGGGAGAAAGAGAATTGTGTTGGAAGGAAGAAAATATTTATTGGGAGGATATAAGCATTTGCTCATTTAACAAATATGTATTGCTATATTTTAAGACCCACTAAGAATCATTGATGGCACCGGAACCTCTTTGTAATGGAAATGCCAGGTATCAGGCAGGAAAGGATTTGTCCAAACCTCAGCAATGAAAATAGGGCCTGCCTAGGAAACGGGCTCTGGGAGCTGTCTGCCCTTCTGCTGGAGCCCCTGTCTCCTTCTACTAGTGAAGGACAGTGCTCTGCTGTCCCCTCTGCTCAGCATGCTGGGAGAGCTCCGCTTGGGATATCAGAGAAGTGACTTTTCTGTGTGCCCAGCACATAATGATTTTCCAGGGTGATGGGCCCTGGGCTCTAAGTTACGGAGGAGAAAGCCAATGACTCTCAGCACTGCTGCTGGGCCCCTCCTTGCTGCTGCTCACAGATGCCCCTTCTCAGTGGGATGAACAGTCCCCGTCCCCTCTCCCACCGGGCCAGAGAGAACAGAGCAGCTCAGCATTGCTCAGTATGCCATGCTGCTGCCTGGAATCATTGCTGAGAAATGGAAGCATAGACTGATCACCAGTGACTCCTCCCCCTCCCCCTGTCCTTCCCCCCCCCCCCCCGACACTCACACACTCCTGTCATGCAGTTCATTCATTGTCAGAAGGACCATGTTGCTGAGAAACAAACCTTGATGTTTCAAAGTGATTGGAACACATTGAGACGATTCTGCTGTGGTTACCTCGTTAAAATGGTCCTTTCATGGCAATGCAGTATCCCTCTGTAAAGGGACACTGACGTATGCCCAGGCTTTCAGAGGCTATTTTAGGATGAATGGGCTGCTGGGCTGGCTTTTGTGGGTCCTCATGAAATAAAATAAATCTGGAGGCCTTAATTCTGGGCTTTGTCTTCATGGCCAGACACAAAGCAAGGAGGATCTGGGAGGGGCTGGGGTAGTAACCAGTTTAAAGGAACTGGACTCATTAGCCTGACATTGCTGCTGGGCTGAGGGTGTGTAAGATAAATGACACACCTGGGGGTAAGATCTCACAGAGATGTATGGCCATCACATCTCAGGCCTCTTTAACACTGTGGGGCCAGACAGGATCACAGAGGAGATCTGCTACTCTGAAGAGTGGGGTAAGCCCACAAAAAATACAGTTCCTGGGACCCAGCTCACCTGCTTCCTGAGACTGCTCTCAGCCCTCTGAGAATGGTGTATATCAGTTGTGCTTCAAGCAGAGGGACAGCCAGGGGAGAGCTCAGCTGACCCAGGGATGAAGGGAGAACCAGTAAGGAAGACAAGGATATGCAAGGAACACCATGACATAACTTTGGTTTTCCAGCTCTGGTGCTCACCAAGTCCTTAAAATGAAAGGAAAGACGCTGAAGACATGGCTCAGCAGTTAAGAGCACCTACAGCCCTTCTGAAGGATCTGAGAACCCATCCCCAAACCATGAGTACCTCATGCCCTCTTCTGATCTCCACGGTCACCCACACAGACATGGCATCCACTCACACAGGCATGTACACATAAAATACAAATGAGTCAAGGAGAAAGAGGCTACAGGAAAGGCAAAAATAAGTCCAACCAAAAAAATTCCAGGAAGTGTATATGTCATGGTTACTCTGCTGGGTGACCAAAGGACTCAAAAGTATTTACCTCACCCTATTGGACTTTCTCAAGGATATAAATAGTCTCAAGATCCTGTGAGTTACTCTGCAGACCCCTTGAATTAGATGGATGAGATTGAAGGGGTCATGACTATAATCAATAATCCTTCATTATGACTGCAGCAGGGTAAACCCTGAATTCAAGATGTCAACATGAGCTCAGCCTCTGGTGAGCAATCCTTCTGCATGTGGCTCCTTGTGATGCTCTTCATTTATTGCCGAGCATCTAACATGCACTGGAAACAGCATCAGGAAATGGATGATGCAATAATAAGCAAAGGAGCCATGTGCCCTGCCCTGGAGGAGCTCACAGTCTAGGGGAATATATAGACATGTAAGTAGTTCTAATACCATTAAGTGTTTCAACAAATCATTGTGAAAGAGAGAGCAAGGCACAAGCAAGTGACCTCCTACTGAATGAAGAGGATCTATGAAGTCTTTCCAAGAGACTAGAGCTGATCTTAGGGGATAAGCCATCCAGGGAAAGGAAAAGGGAGGATATTCCCAAATAAAAAATGGCAGGTGTACGACCTCCAGGGCCAGAAAGAGCACAGCATTAGCAGGAATCAGAAGGCACAGAGGGTAGCAGTGTTCTTCCCTGTCTGGGATCATCCAGCCAGAGGAAAATGCTGCAGGTCACAGCAACCTTGCCTGACACCATGGAGCCTGTGAAGACTCTCACATTCAGAAGTTTGTTTGATTGGGTTTTCAAAGCAGCCCTGGGGGTTCCAGCCCCATTCTACAGATGAGTAATGAGCTTGGGTTAGAAATAACACATTAGCTGCTGTGCTAATGAGACAGGGAAGGAGGAGGGGGCACCACAAATCCATATAGACCTTCCTTCCCTCTGGTGCTGGTCTGGAGGGGGAGGGCATAGGTGATGAGTGCGGGAATCCTGTTCATTGATCCTAGAAGGAATAAATGCCACCTCAGGAAGCAAGGTGACTTAGCAAGAAAGACAGCTTAGGAACTGAACTCTTATGCACTAGAAATCGCAAGCTGGAGAGGGAACATGAAGTAACTACACCCACCTATGCCCATTCTGGAGTCTGAGTCCTTCCAGGGAAGATTTCTCAAGAAGCATAGTAACCAAGCTTGGGGAAACTGCCCTGCCTGTGTTCAGAGTATACTGCTGCCTATCCTCCAAGCTCAAGTCAGGGAGCCCTCCCTCCCTTCTCCTTCCTTCCTGCATCCTCTAGTCACAATGAGTTTTTAAAGCCCCTTGTTTCCATCTCTTGCCCTTTCCACAATTACTTTAGGCTTACACTGCACTAAGGGATATCTCCACTTCCTCTATCTCTCCCTTGTCTCTCTTCTCATTCCACCCAGTGGCTGTGATGACATCATTTAAGATAAAGCAAGGCTTTAGTTACAGTAGAACATTGCAAGTTCTCAATGTCTGATATGGGAAGTCTTCCATGGCTTTCCAGTGGCTACGTAGTGAAGTCCATATACACCGCCCCTGGGTCCAGCACTTCCTACAACCAGGTCCTAAGTCACTTTTCCAGCCTGTTCTTCCACTGTCCCGTCTCAGCTGGTTCTACAGATAACTGACTTAGTGTTCTCTATATGGAACAAAGGCTACTCAGTTTGGATCAGAACATTTCTCAAATAAGAAATCTCACAACCACCTTCTCCCACTTCTCTGTAGAGCAGTGGTTCTCAAGCTATGGGTTGTAACCCTTTTGGGGTCAAACAACTCTTTCACAGGGGTCACAAGAGACAATCCTGCTTATCATATATTTAAATTATAATTCATAACAGTAGCAAAATTATAGTCATGAAGTAGCAACAAAAATAATTTTGTGACTGGGGGTCACCACAACATGGGGGACTGCAGTAAAGGGTTGAGCATCAGGAAGTTTGAGAACTGCTGCTGTAGAAAATACTTTCCATCACCAACATCCTATGGGATGCTCCCTCCAATGAGACACATTGGAGTCATTCCAGAAGGGTGTGTCTCTGTACGTGTTTAAGGAAGAAGAGAAGGGATTAGAGAGATGGCTCAGTCAGTCACGTGATTATCATACAAGCATGAGGATCTAGGCTTGATCCCCTACATCCATGTTTTTTAAAGAAAAATACAGGCATGTGCTTGTATTCTAGTATTGAGAAAGCCAATACAGGAGAATCCTTGAGGCTTACCGGCCAATCAGTTTAGCCTACCTACTTAGCAAATTCAGGTCCTAGTGAGAGTTTCTAGACCAATACCTGAGATTTACCTCTGACCTCCACAGGCTCACGCATGTGCATACATGGGTAAACATACACAAACACACACACACACACACACACACACACACACACCACACACACAAACACACACTAGTTTACTGCTTTAAAAACACAAGCCACTTCAGTGCTATTGAGTCTCATGTTTATTTATCTGTTAAAAAATAGCAATAACTGTCACCTCATAAAATTGTTGGGATTACAAGAGATAATGCATGTGAAAGTGTTTAGCAAGTCTGGAGTTTAGCTATGATAATTATTATACACATTTTCAAATCATAATTAAGAACATATTTTTTCTTCCTTTAGAAATTCTGAGTCTTTACTGTCTAGAGAGTAACAACTAGCTACACATGGCCAGTGGGCACTGGAAACGTGTCCCATTCCAATTGGTATATGTATAGCTATAGCAGATTTTGAAGGCTTATTGTCTCAACAACAGTAGAATATTGAATAACCTTATAGTGATCATCTACTAACTTAATGCTGTGGATATGTTAGCTAAAATGAAACCTATTCATAAAATAAATTCACACATTTCCCTTTACTCACTATGGCTATCAGGGAATTTTAAACTGTAGATGGGGCTTGCAATGTACTTGGATTAGACAGCAGTACCCTAGAGGGTTGGATGTGTGCTGCTTCATCTTTTACAGCATCTTTTGGGAACACTATCAGTATTTGTCTACTGAATTGTGATGCTAGTGAGCGAGCGAGTGAACAAGAGAGCGGTCGTCTCCATCTGCTTGGCAGTCATGGGAGAGTATAAGCTGTGCTCCTGGCTTGTATTAGAATAGGTTGGGTGGAGCCTCAGGCTATGCCATAATCACCTCCCACAATGCTTTCCTGGTACCAGCCAAATCTAGTAAATAGCTCAAAACCCACCATGCCACTGCTACCACACCTACCAGCCTTCAGGAGACACCCAGGGGAATTGGCTCCACTTCCCTTTCCACCCTTCATGAACCTCTCCTAGTAACTAGTTAAAGTAAGTTGACTGGGAGAAGGGGAGGAATTACCTGCTTAAGGAGGAGCCTGTAGACACATCTTAACATCCCCAGTACCTTCCTGAGAAAGCCACCTCTGCCTGTACAGCAGGAGTATAGGGTGTGCTCTGCCTCCATGCAGGAAAATCAGTGACTTGGATGGGAAGCTTGGACTCTTTCCTACTGAGCTACATGACCAGACCATCTGTCTCCTCTGGGACTTACTGCCAGAGTAGGGAGAGGAGCCAAAGGCTCCCCTGAGCTCAGTGCTGTCCAATACTGCTCAGAACTCTTGTCATGGCATGAGGAACCCTCCCCAGCCAGAAAGCTGAGTTACAGCCTAGGCCATGGACATAGTCAGGCCCCTCCTACTTGGCTTCTTTTTTCTTCCTTACCACCTAGCCTAAACCTGCTTGGGTACCTGAGACCCACTCCAGACTATCTCAAACCTACCTATCAGAGCCTGCTACCTGGGAACACAAAGCCACTATCCACCAGACCTAGTTCCAACACGATACAGCCTGACAATCCCACAGAAGTAGACACCCAAGCTAGAAGACCACATGGCCCAACCACCTTGGACCCAGCAAGAGCATTTGAAGAGATGAGACAACTTTTTAAAAATAGAGTCGTAGAAGGCCTGGGAGAGGGATTTGTCTCTCCAGAGTGTCTTTTCTTCGGGATCTGTGTCAGAAGGGTTCTTAAATCTTCAGAAAGCCCTCATCTCTCCGCAAGCGTGAGAACGTGGTAGCAGCGAGGCACAGTAAAAAACCTGCTGATAGACAGATGGAATGGTGTAATTATACGCAGGAGGGAGAGAGGGAGCGTTTGCTGAAATTATTAGTGTGGGCAGACAATTAGAGGCTTTTCCAGAAGATTACACTTTTCCCTCCCATCTGCGCTCCATTTAGGAGTTTTTACATTCACAATGCTATTTCCTCCTCAGCTGTGCCATTTGCCATTTTGCCCAAATTATTATTGTGCTTGACTTTGCGATTGTTCAGACTTCACCAACACTGCTGTCTCTCTCTACTTGGCACTTGCTTTGCTCCCCAAGCCACCCTGCGTCTCTCCCCTCCATCCTCTCCATCCCTTCTTCCTCTGCTTTCCCTCCTGCTCCCAGGTTAACCAAACAAGGTCCTCAAGTGTTTAGCAGGATTGTGGCCACTCGTTTGTGACAGATGGCAATTAATGCACCATCATCATAGGTGACCATGGCATTAGGACAACTCAGAAGCCATGGAGAGAGCTCCTGGACCTGGGAGAAAAGTTTCTTTTCTTTTCTTTTTTTTTAAACTATGGCATATTTTTGCAAATGTTACTGATTAGCATATGCTAATGATACATATTGGTGGGGTACAGGGTGCACTATTAGATAAGGGTGATTAGCATTCTCATCTTCTATCCTGTCCTCATGTTGGCAATCTTCGCTTCCCTGTCTTCTAATGCCTAATAAAACATATACTAACTTATGGTTAACTAGAGCCACCCACCACACTACATCTCATCCTTCTGCTAACTGGATGTATGTGCCCTTTAGAATCTATGGACTGCTGTGGGAGGTAAGAGCCTGTGTTCCCTGCCTGTCCAGGTTAACCTAGGCTTGGGTTATTGCATCTGAGTTAAATGTTCTGATCTACTGTGGGTCTGATGTTCTTAAACTCCAGAGCCTCATTCATGATCGCCAATCATTCATTTATCCATGTACTCAGTAGAGAGGCACCGAGAACTTTACATGTTGCTGCAGTGTTCAATGCTGGAAGGCTAAGGACAACCAGTGTTGCTCCTACCACTGAAGGGCTTTCTCAGACCAGTGTCTGTGGAGGATGGTTTGGCAAGTGGGAATTAGTGTCCTCCTACTATAGACAAGAAAAAAGGAAAGATTCTGAGAGGTTGAATTGCTTGTTCAAGCTACAGCCGTAGCGCTAAGTCCTAGACCCATCCCTACTTAGTACGCCTGCAAACTTGGTGCTATCTACAGTAGATCCTCTGGTCTAGAGAAGCAGAAGGGTCCTCCTTCCTGCAATTCTGTCATTTACTGGATAAAGAAGCACACTAGTAAATGAAAGAGAACTGAGGAAGGTTGTACACCCATGGGCATAGCTCTGTGCACCCAAGGAGAAAGTCACTTAGCGCATTTTCTGTTACTATAACAAAACGAGACCAAATAATTTGTAAAAACTAGAGAGGTTCATTTGGCTCATGGCTCTGGATGGTGGAAGTCTAAGGGCGTGCCACTTGACATCTTGGGGAGGGCAACCTTGTTGCTGTGTTATAACTCAGTAGAGGTTATCACACTGTAAGACAGAGCAAGTACTTTAAGCTCAAGTTTCTCTTTCTCATCTCATAAAACCACTAATGCCATTCTGCGGACCCCTACCTTCATGACCTCATTTAATCCCAACTACACCCTCAAAATCCGCATCCCCAAATTATCATTGACATATGAGTATAGGGGTTACGTTTCTAATATATGACCCTTGAGGAAACCTTCAAACCAGAGCAATTCGAAGCATTTACTCTCAAGAGAAACAGGAGGATGCCAGGCAGCTGGCAGGGAAAGGGGCTCTGAACAAGGGCTCTGCAGCAGGATGGAGCAGGAGCGTCAGGAAGGAGCCACCACTGAACATGGTCTTTTTCCAGCCCTTGTATCTATATCCCCTCACTAAACCCTGGTCCTACCCTTAAGTGGTCTCCTTCAACACAGATGAAGATGATAAAGCTCCGGAAGAATGCTGGTCAGGCTCATTCCAGAATGAACCCATGCCCTTGGCCTGGCTCTTACCAACGGGCCAGCCTGTGGTGCATGCAGGAAGGCTTTAGAGCCCCGAGTGTCAGTCAGTGCCTGATGGCAACTCATCAATGGCCTCAGGAAGTATTCATCAGGGTTTGAACCATCCTGGCAGTTTTGTAGTTATGATGTGATGATGACCAGCGATGTCTAGTGGCTATGTGAAGTCCATTCATCAGGGTTTGGACCATCCTGGTGGGTTTTTAGCTATAGTGATGACCGGCGATGTCTAGTGGTTACATGAAATTGTGATGAGAATGAGCAGCAGCCTAGCAGTCAGGAACTACAATGTAGCCAGGACTACAATGCAGGTCCCAGAAGCAAGGCAAGCAATGCTGTGCCCCAGCTGAAGTTGGAGGAGTTCAGAGAGACATTTTGCACCTGATTAGAGATTCAGGTGAAGGACCAGTAGGAGATGGTGACCCAGAAGTTGTAGTCTGGGAAAAAAAATTGGATGGCTGAAGTTCTCATTGGCCACTTTAGGGAATCAAGGAAGAGGAAGGGGACCAAAGAAAGAGGAAAGGGTTATTTAATCAAGAAGGAAGCCACGCCAAGGAGGCCTTTGTAGCCCAGACATTCGGGGAGGAAGCATGAACAGGGAACTGAGAGCCCACTGATGAATTAGAGAAAACACAATTCTTTCCCAGCCCTTCCCCCAAATGTCTTCCTAGGGTGTGGCTCTCCAAGACCTGTCCTTTACTTGAGGGTCTCTTTAGGAGACTTCAAGTTCCTTCATCAAGAACCCTGTTGTGGTTCCTGAGAGCCTCAGAAATAGAAGAACCTATGCAGACACACAGAGGCAGGTCCCCCACTGATGCATTGGCTCAGCCTCTGCATCACAGAACAGAGGCCAACAAACTGCCTCGTAAAGTATTCCAGCTGGGGCAAGGCAGTCTGTCTCTAATCTAACAGAGCATGGAGAAACAGGAGCAGGGACCAGGGGCACAAGGAGGAGACTTGGGAAATGTTTGCGAAACCAATGCCAACTTGACCAGTTAAATAAAACTTAGGTGTCACGTGATTCCTTGATGCTTCCTTAAAAACATAAAGCCCCAAAACTAATCCCTGCAGTGTCTCTGTGTAAGACAAATTTAAATGATATTAAAAAACAAAAAACAGCCGGGCAGTAGTGACACATCCTTTAATCCCAGCACTTGGGAGGCAGAGTCAGGCAGATTTCTGAGTTCGAGGCCAGCCTGGTCTACAGAGTGAGTTCAAGGACAGCCAGGGCTACTCAGTGAAATACTGTCTTGAAAAACGAAAACAAAAAACAATCAAATAAACAAACAAAACCCCTCTGGCTATACTCTAACTCAGATGCCAAACATGCACCAATGGACATTGCTCTTATTTGCTGATGCCCAGATCCCTCTGCTGTAACATGTTATAGGTTTTGACTCCTCTGGCCACACAGAGATCTCTGGGAACACAGGGGCCAGAATAGGTGGAGACAATCTTCTAAGAAGAGCCACATGGTGAATATATTAGTGTTGAGGGTCATAAGGTCTCTTTTTGTCATTGTTCAGCTCTGCCACTGCCCTGAAAACAGCCCCAGACTGGCACACAAACAAGAGGGTGTGGTTGTGTCCCAATAAATCTTTATGTATAGAAACACAGGTCAAGTTTCTCAGGTTTGCTTAACTCTGGAATAGAACACTGGGCAGTGTGAGTTGTACAACTGATCTAAAAGAGGGAGTGGCCTTGCATCTCTTTGAGAGAAAAATGGGGTAGGACTTTTGCCTAGCTCCTCTACCCCTCCATCCTAGCCAAACCCAGAAGCAAATTTTATGGTCTGAGAGCATCTGCCCCATATAATGTGAGCACGGTCACATATATAACAAATCTTCATTGTCATCAGTATAAATAGTCTTGCATTGATAAACTTTTATAGTCTTTGTTTTTTCTTAACACGGATCATAGAGGTTAGGGAAATATACTCACTATTGAACTGCTTGGAGTAAAGTCATATTAAAACTTCAGACTTCAAAAGGCACACCATCATCCACTAACCCAACATGCAGATTCCTCTTCATCAGAAGGGCTGGTCAGTGTCCCCAGACTGACCATCAGTGCTGTCGTCCCTGCAGCCAGCCAAGGCTAGCAGAGACTTGAGCCATCACTCTCTACTCTTCCCTTACTGCTTCAGCTGTATCCCCGACCCACACCTTTAAATGCCATGGAATGTGATGCTGACACAATCAGACAGAATCCCCAGTCCAGACAGCCCCCAGCCAGGGGAGACACAACTCTGGCACCCACTCGCTAGGATACAATGGAAAAGTGCAATTCACTTTAAATAGATTCCCATAAATAAGCAATAAAACAGGAACAGCCATTTGCAGTGAGCATTTCCAAGGTTTGATGAGCTAGGAGTTCGGACTGGGGGGAAAACAAAGAGCCTTTTTCATTATTTCCCCATCCCTGCAATTTTCTTTTACTGCCTGATGACTTTGAAGAGGAAGAAGTGAATGTGGCCCCCCTAGGGACGGAGAGCACGGGCCCATCGCCTCTGCTGCTGCCAAATTACCCAGGTTTTACTTTGAGCTGAGTTTTTCCTCCACCTCTTCAACTTAGGGTTGTCGCCCTGCCTCCTTCCCCCACTGCTCACCCAAGTGTCTATCTTGAAGTTTCCAGGGTCCTGGGAGAAGAAGTAAGAAGATAGGGTGGGACCTAGGGAAGGGGGAGAGTAGATTGAGCCCAGATGTTCAGAGCTGCAACAATGTAACTCCGTGGTACTGGAAGGGTGATGCAGCCCCGACTACAGCCTGGTGGGAAGTGTCTGCTTCTTCCCATGTTTTCTCGGATGTCAGATGGGACTTGATCACAGAGTGTCCCTACCTCGGTTTACCTTAATGTAGAAGGCCATCCTCATAGCCCTCCACTCACTATAGAAGGAGTGCAAGCAACATTTTCTTGCACTTATACATATATGTAAAGTGTGCAATGCTCCACAGGTTTAAACTGTTCCGTGAGTCTTGCATGCTTCTATGGTCCTGTCTTATTGACTTTTAAATGCTCTCCTCTCCTCTCAGCCAAGTTGGTCTACATTAGAACTACCTGTAGTTCCCAGTACTGTCCCCTTTAAGTCTGATCAGAGTCTGCAGACACTCTCCTCCTCTGACTTGGCTCCTCAGACTAAGTCCTAGCTAAAATCTGCCCCAAAATCAAAATCACTACAATTGCTATCCACAACCCTAGATAAATATCTCACCAATCTTTTCTTTTGCCTTGAATTCATCATCCCTCATAGGACCCATTAGTGAGTGTAGAATCCCAAGAGAGCTGTGGTACCTCAGAGTTCTCTCCAAACGATGGTACAGACCCAGGTTGCCAGATCACAGAGTTTAGCACTTGAGGTTACATCCTCATTTTCTATTTTTAAAGTGGTTAGTAGTATGGTATGCTACCTGAGGACAAAAGGCAAGAGTATATGTGTGAACTAGAACACATTTGGTGACTTAAATGAAAGCATTGCTTATCTCTCTTTGTGAGTGGGATTTTGCCGATGTGAACCAAGCTCTGTGGAATTAGCTGGACTCATTCATCCACTATGCCTTTTCCAAAGGGCAGCTGGTGAATGGCTATTCTAAGGCCATCTCACTCACATGTCTATTGGTTGCTGGACTGTTCTTGTAGTAACAGAGTAGCTGGGCTGTGTGTCTATCATTGATCCTGTTGGCACCATCTTACAACTACAGGATAAGCAGATGCCTAAGGGAAGCAGAAGTACCCAAAGCCTAATAGGATCATGACTCAGAAAAAGCATAGACTTGCTTCTGCCATATTTGATTGGTCAAAGCAGGTCATCAGACCAACTCAGTCCCCAAAGTAATCAGTTTCTACCTGTGGGCAGAAAGAGACACAGGTGTGGACCCAGAGAGAGCTGAGAATTGAAGACATTTTGGCAGCTAGCCCATAGTACCCACCAATCAATAGTTGCAATTCCCAAATCCACATGGTTGTGACCACACCTATTTCTACAGCCTCATTCAATCTGACATCTAGCTCCGTCTCTCCCAAGTATGGCTGTGGGATGATCACCCACATGCTAATCACAGACAGAAAGACGTGTCACTACCACAAAGATAATCTAAGTAAATGGAGTCTGGGGATCAATTCTATGTCTTATGACTAGTGCCAAGGTATGAATTCTTAAGATGGTAATGAATCAAATGACTCCAATAAGTTTCTCTATTCTCATTAAGAAGCAATCAAAAAACATTCAAATCTTCTTCAGTCAAAAGTTTGGCCTGATCGTTGTCCAGAGACCAGCTCCAAACTTGGAAGCTTCATAGGATATTCAGCTTTGGCCTCTGGCCAATTTCCCTTCTCCATGATGGGACTCAATAATCATGTGACTATGAGGTCATTGAGGATGCTGCTGTTTGTGGCCTCTCACTGCTTCATATGTCCCAGTAACCCAAGGTATGACACATGCCTCACTTTTGTCATGAGTGGATCTTATTATTTATTTATTTTTAATGTAGATGTGTGCTGATTTGTGCTTTTTATCATTTTGGAAGATAAGCAGATGTTGTTATGTTGGAATTTGAGGAGCTTTAATTTTTTTTCTACTTTAAAGCTGAATTAATTACAAGGTCAGACGTGGTGGCACACGCCTTTGATCCCAGCACTCAGAAGGCAAGGCAGGTAGATCTTTGTTATGTTTGAGGCCAGCCTAGTCTACACAGCAAGTGTTTTCAGGCCAGCCAGAATACAAAGTGAGGTTGTGTCTCAAAAACAAAATCTGAATTATATCTAAAATTCTTTTCCTTTTCTGGGATGTTCAGAGGTGATTTAGTAAAGGCCTACAGTATGGATCACTTTTTAAAAATACATTTTTAATGTGGTTTAATTAACTCACATAATGTAATACCACCCTACCCCTTTTCAACTGTGTATAGTGTTTAATATACTTTTACTTTTTTTCATCTTATGATTATAACCCGCTATGCCCATTTGGAAACCAAGTCCCTATTCCCTTCTACCTCAGCTCCTGCCTCTTGCTTTCTGTTCACACTACAGACTCACCAGCATATATAAAAAGCCCTCTTGTGAACTGCATATTTCACTTAGAAAAAAAGAATCTCCTCTGGTTACGTTATATTGTAGATTACAATAGGCTTTCCGTGTGCTTTTGCACAGCCGGGTGGTAGTCCACTGTGTGTATGCATAGGCCACATTTTTGTTTCTGAAGTTGCCATTGATGGCTACCTAGTTGCTTCCATTTCTTGGATTTGAGGACTAATATTACTTTTGAGCATGAGTGTGCTGACATCACTCTGGCACCTTGCTGTAATGACTTTGAGTAGAATAGCTGCGTATTGAAGCAATTCTGTCCTGACTGTTGAAGGAAGGACCATACTTTTCATAATAGTTGCGCAGTTTTACAGTCTATCCACACAGGAGTCCGGATTCTCTCAGATCTCTAGCACCACTGGCTGTATTCTGGGTTTTCTGGTCACATTCATTCTAATGGGCCATGTTTTGTGGTTGTGACATGTACTTCAATGGTGGTTAGTGATGCTAAACATCTTGTCGCATGCTTGCTGCCATGTGTATATCACCTTTGGAGAAATGCCCTTTGCCCATTTTAAACCTGGTTTCTTTGATTCTTATTGTTTCATTTGTGTTTCTTTCATAACTGTATCCATTCAATCACCAAACACGAAACCCAAAGCTTCAACATTAACCTGTGCGGCATCCTTTCAGCTTTTCTCCAGAGGAACCAGGTACCATCTTCAATCTTACAGTTACTGTCAACTGGCTCCCATTTTTTTTCAAATAAGTTTTGAATACTGCGGCATATATTCACATCTCTCTCTCTCTCTCTCTCTCTCTCTCTCTCTCTCTCTCTCTCTCTCTCTCTCTGTGCGTGTGTGTGTGTGTGTGTGTGTGTGTGTGATGTGATGTGTATACACATCTATGTGTAGGAGCATGCTGAGACCAGAGGAGGAGCTGGTGTATCCTGCTCTATCACTTTGTACTCTATCACTTTGGTCCAAGTGTCTCTCACTAAACCTAGAGCAGTGATGGCCAACGAGCTCCAGAAATCCTCTTCTCTCTGTCCCCACAGCACTGATAATAGACACGAATGTGGCCATATCCACCTTTTTATGTGGCTATTAAAGAAAAGAACGCGGTATTCATTCTTACACAGCAAGTTCTCTCACACACTAAGCCATCTCCCAGTTCCCAATGGGGTCTTGCTGTGTATCCTCAGCTGGCCTGGAACATACCAAGTTCCCAACTCTGCTTTTTGAGTGCAGGGATTAAAGATATATGCCACTACTTTCAGCCTCTTCCATATATTCTTTAGAAAAGGACTGGTTTTGGTTTGAGTTTGAAACTTTATACAAAGGATATCATGTGGTGTGTATCCTTTTGTGACTTGTTTTTCACTCAAATTCTATTACTAAGGCTAATCCATATTCTTGTGTGTGGCTATTCTTCATTCAGTTTGAGGTTTATTATTCTATTATATACACACACCATAATATACTTATCCATTCTTCTGTCAAAGTGCATTTGTATTGGGTTTGCTTTTTACAAATAGCACCAACGGGAGCATTCTCACGCATGTCTACCAATGTTGATATGCAAGAGCTGGCCTTGCAAACATTCCCAGAAATGGAGTGTGTGAGTTATAAAGTACTCAGATGTTCCATGTCACAAGATGATGCCAAAGTGGCTGTGCAATTTTACACACCCACCAGCAAAGACAGAAGGTTCGAGAGAAGCACATTCTATCCAGTGCTTCATGTTGTCTGGCTTCCTTTGTAACAGCAAAACTGGGGAAGTCAGTATGTCATTTGCCCTCGATATGTCTTTCTCTGATTATTTATGAGACTGCCCATATTCTTCATATGTTTATTGGCCATATGTGTTTCTTTAATCAAATTAAGAATTCTGTTCATCAAGATGCTGCAAAAGAGACTGAAAAACGAGTTACGAAGGAAGATGAATTTCTCACCACACACATAGCTGACAATGTATGAGTGCAATGAATATATACAAGGAAAGGATAGCTCACTTGATGAAAAAAAATGGGCAATAGAAATGACACAATTTCACTGAAAATCTCCAAATTATTACTGTCAGTTGTAAAGACGTGCTTGTGTTCACGGCAGCAGTTGGCCATACGGCCATGTTTGCCTCAATACTGAACAGAAATATATTTTTGTGGAGACACTAGCTGTCTTGATGAGGTGTATGTCTGTTTGGTTTTGAGACAGAATCTTGCTATATAATCTAGGATGGCCTCAATATTAAAATTCTCCTGCCTCAGCACCAGAATGCAAGTATTAGAGTCCATGCACCATCCCACCAAGTTACAGCTTTCTAACCAGTCCTTAGTTCTGGGATTCATCTGAAGAGTTTTATGCTGTCTCCTTTGCTGACTCTATGACTCATCTGTAACCAGAGAAGGTGCTGACAGGGGCAAATTCTTGAAACTAAGATGTGCCTGCATGTGGTTGTCTAAGAGCACTCAGATTTAGAGTCCCTTAAATGTAAGAGACGAAATAACTGGAGATGGCTCAACTGTTAAGAGTGTGGACTGTTCTTGCATAGGACCTGAGATCAGTTCCTAGTACCACAGCAAGCGCCTGATGACCATCTGTAACTCCAGTTCCCGGAAGATCTGACCCTTCAGGTCTCTGTGAGCACCTTCACTTACATGCACACACACACACACATAATTAAAAATCAAAATCAAATTTTTACCCAAGTAGTGGTAGTGCATACCTTTAATAGAGGAAATAGAGGTAAGTGGATCTCAGTGAGTTCGAAGCCAGCTTGATCTATATAGAGTGAGTTCCAGGACAGCCAAGGTTATACAGAGAAACCCTGTCTCAAACAAAAATAGAAAAAGAAAGATGAAATAATTGTCTTTCCCAAAGAGAATCCAGTATATTTTCCCAAACATAGCCCCTCCAGAGGAATCCTGGGGAAAGCAGGGTGGGGTGGAAGTGGGGGTACCACTAACCCACTCACTAAAAAAGGAAGCACCAAAAACAACCTTTAGCCTCCTGAAAATAATAAAAATTTTTAAAAATATATAAACCACTACTCACCCACTCAGAACTAATTTCTCTCAAACATTCCCTGGAGCAAAGAAATGGTTAAGCATTTAGACTTCAAAGAACTTCCCTGCTGGGGCATGAGATATGCCTGAAAAGGAAGAAGACAGGGGAAGCTGTCTGCAGACACCTGAATTAAGGTGTACAGGCGGTGGCTGCCAATGGTCTCAGATACAGACTGTGCGGAATCCTGGGCCCAAACCATCCCTTCCAAAGACTTGCCCTAGCAGCAAGCAAGCTAAGTGACTCTGAGGACGCGTCCTAGTCACACCTAGGATGGCAAAGCTTCTTCCCACGCTTGGAAAAAAAAACTGCATGAGGGGAGATCCCATTTAGAGCAAATCAATATGAGGTGGGGAGAAATAAATGAACAGGAGGCTGAGCTCTCGCACACCTGTCCCTGCATCACTAATGAGCTTTCTAAGGTGTCGCTTGCCATTTGCAGGTAATAGCAACTGTCTCCCCACATGAATTCATTTACCCATCATGGACACCTATTCATTCCCTGTGCAGCCATGTGAAGTCTAACTGGCAGATTATGTTTTTGTCCTAACCTGTCATTCCTTTGAGATCCTCTGCTGACACCCAGGTGGCCAGGGAACAGTGAGAGGCAGGCAGACAGGCAGGCAGGCAGGCGACTACATGCTATAACATGATAGAGTCAAAGATGGCAACTTCAGATGTGGGCACCAGAGGAACTGGATAACAAGATGGCCCTACCCATCTCCCAGCTGGCTTTGGATGGGATAATTAGACATGTCTGCCCTTGAGAGCGTCGAGGTGAGATGGAATATGTTGACAGGAAGCTGGAAAGTATAGAGCTTGGTCTTCCTCCTTCACAGCATAGGAAAGTCCCCCATTGCCCCGTGATCTACACACAAACACACACACACACATACACACACACACAGAGAGAGAGAGAGAGAGATCATGAGTTCAATACTGGAGTCCCAGGTAGCACATTTGGCTTCATGGCCTGATTATCCTCTGGGTTGGATGGATCAACCTCCAGGGTCCTTCATTTTCCACCAAGGCTGTAAAGAGAAAACTTCCACTGTGTACAGCTTAAACTCAAAGGCATAGGAAGAACATGTTAATTCGCTGAAACATCATTTTCTTAGCTATTTCCAAGCATGTTTCCAGTTGTTAGGACAATTATCCCCAGACAGCTGGCATCTTCTACAGGATCACAGAAAAGTCAGGTTACACCTGATGAAGATGAGGAAGCTCTTCTTACCCCACTCTCTCTTACATGCGTTATGCATGTCCACATACACATATACATGCACAAACATAATACACATCAGGGGTGGGGTGCATTTGTATACTACACAGTATCCACAAGCCAAGCCATAAACAAGATTAAGAGTACAGGGAAAAACTCCCATCCCACCCAACACACAATCATTTTCTTGCTTTATCTCCTTCTCTCTCATCGTCTCCCCATTGCTCTTTGCAGCCCAGAGACCTCAGAGTAGTTAGTGTCAGATATCAGTGAGAGAAAAAAAAATTCCATGACAGGCATTGTGTCACCTCCAAGACTTTCTACACTGACAAAGACAAGAATAGAGTTTGTAAAATACACACATTTCCTCCCTGACAGAAAACTGGGATGGCAGCAGCCCTGATAAAACACACGCTGCCCCTCCTCACACAACACTGGCTGCTTATATTCAGAGCAAGCAACTATCCTCTCTTTTATTGTTTAATTATGAGCTGACGCAGTGAAGATAAAGGCCCGACCAATCCAGGGCTCAAGAATGCCAATCATTCTCTGCAGAGAAACTGGGGCTTACTGGCTCCCTCTTATTATATTTGTTATGATTTTAGTTTGTTCAGCAGTAAATGCAATATTGACATTTAGAACCTCAAGAAGGAAAAAGAAATAATAAAGAAACGAGCAACCAAAAACATCATTAGCTTCCAATATGCGAGCACTTTCTAACTGGGGGGCCATGAGTACATCTCCGCTGTTTTTGCTTTTTTTTTTTTAATTTTATTTCCCTTTCCCCCTTACTAACATGTCCACAGAGGCGTGTTTTCCAGTCAACAATGCGTTCACAATCGATATCTCTTATGTACAGCATGCACAAGATCGTGTTCCAAATGGAAGAAGAGGGGGATATTGAATGTGCTCGCCAGAGATAATCTGACTTTGGTCAGAGCTGGGTGAGGAGACAGTTGGGGAGTGCAGGCGGAGCAAGTGGGAGCAAGATCTCGGTGTGCTGATTTACAAGGCTGGGAATAACACCGAGCTCTCTAGCACATCCATCTTCAACTCAAATCATCTCAGGCCCCCAGCGCTGACATGCTAGCCGAGGTGGGAGATATTCGGAAGTTATGCATCTCTTTCCCCTTGACATTTTCACAAACAAAATTATTTATCTCAAAGATTCAATCAGTGCCCTGAATATATTTTACGGGCATTAAAAACTTTCATTTTCTTTTTCTAGAGACTCTGTTTCTGGTGAGTTGAGAGGGACTCTACCTTGCTGACTGTAAAGCGGTCTCTTCACACCAAGTCTTCTAGGCCTTGTGTACTGCCATGTTCGACCACCATCTCTGGCTAACATCATTTGTGACCTTTTCCAGCTTTCTCAATAGGCTGTGAGTGTTGCATGATAATGGCCTCATAGCATCCATCCTTGTATCCCAACATCCATAACAGTGCTTGGCACTAAGCATGTGAAAGGTGGTATCAGGATAATGTCTCAAGAAACAGAAACAAAACAAACAAACAAATAAAAAAATTCTTAGAAGCTAATAGAAAACGCTGCTAATTCCCCCATGTTGTCTTTGAGACCACTAACCCTAAAGGACCATGGGAATTCCTGGAGCCTTTGGTGTGTATTTCTTTGGATTCTCTGCAGGAAAGATTCCAGCTGGGTGAGATTGCCATGTTTTCAGCATTTAATCATCCAAAAGTGAAAATATTTTTTAAACATCTTCAGGCTAGGTAAATTTGGGAATTTTAAGATTATAAGGAGAGGGGAGAATGTTATGAGTTTATATATGTGTGCATACACATGTGCTTGCACATATATGTGTTTATGTGTATATGTGCATTCATGCATTGTGGGGATCATGTGTGTAGGCAAATTAGCCAGTGTGTGTATGCATGCATGTTTGTGTGTGTCTATGTGTGTGTGCAAGCATACTTGTTCTTTCTTCTCTGGCAAATGTATTAAAAAACCATTGGCAAGCTAGAAGGGCAAGTAACAGCTTGCCCACTTCCAGGCACAAAGCAAGGCTAGCTAGCACTTTCCATGAGAGCACAGTAGCCATCCGTATGGCAGCTTCTTTCCACCATAGCTCACAAGCTTGTGTTTTTCTTAGCGGTGTCTTCACAATGCTTCATGACTTTGGGCCTTGGCTTCTTTCCCCCTCTTATCTTATCTCTTGAATTCTACCCTCTGGCCATCCTCCTACTGTCCCAGTAACACCATGCATCTGAGTGTGAGATGTGACAGTGACACATGTGGATAATGCCTCTTACCTTTCCAAATTTGGCTCTGGGTCACATGAAGAGGAAAATGTACTTTGCCAACCTTCCAACAGCCTGAGCCAGAGCCCACCCTTGCAGTCCACACCAGCCAGTGTGAACGATCAGAGCCTTAGGTCTTAGAAATTCTTTGCAAATCTTGTATTACATTCCACCAACCCATAAGGTTCACAGAACTGGGAAGTATCTGTCTCTATAGCCTATAAATGTTTACTAATGAGTAAAATCACATGGCTGTGTCAATAAAAGACTTACCACTGTAAAGTCTGGAGATGGTCTTGGAGAGGCTACCTGTGCATACGAATCTGCATCTAGATGTAAGCCATGGGTCAGAAGTCACCTGCAGATCCATGAGCTGTGGCAGAGAAGCTCAAAGCTGAGGCAGAGACCCCAGCTACTAACCAGAGAAGAGAAAGAGTTGCAGATTGAACTGACAGCCAGCCTGGCTTCTCACTTCTCGTCTGGTTTGCTCAGACCCTTAGCACAGTTTCTTTGGAGCCAGAGCACAAAGCGCCTTCCATGGGGATACTATGGTCTGAGAGGGTGCACATTGCAGAGAAGAGTTATCTGGCTGGGACCAAGCAGAGGCAGGCTGAGCACGAGGGAAGTAGACACTGCTTTCTCAGGCATGAGGTGCTGCATGATCAACTGGCAGGAAGTGGAAGGTTCGAGAGATCCAGCGGATTTACTCTGTGACCCAGAAGGTGTGAAGCGTCTCTGGACATCACTGAATGTCCTGCAGGTAACTGCTCTGAACAGCCACACTGCTGTCGGCAGTTGGGAGGCATTCATCCTCACCAGCGAGAGCTCGAGACGAGATGGAAAGGACATGTCACAGCATTTTAATCAGCCATTGTAGTTTGGAATGTTTTAATTAAGGTTTATCTGTTACCATTATGACTATAATCCTGAGAAGCACCAAGCCTGCCCTAGCAGGGGGAAGAGAGGAGGAAAACATGTCACAATTAAAATAATTATTAATCTAATCTCATTAGGTATGGATTATTAATTATTGTTGCTATTCTCTTGCACAGGGGGCAAGCCCCTTTCCTGATGGGGATCATAGCTGTGCAGCTATGCTGGGGAACTACCCCCTCTCTGAAGGCAGATGCTTCACCCCCTCCTTCTGGACGTTACCTTAGGTCTCCACCAGAAATCATCCCTTCGTATACTTAATGGAAGTAGGAATGTTCCTTGCACTTGACTTGCATGTACAAGTCCCTAGGTTCCTTCCCAACTACTTCCCAAAACATTATTTAGTGCTGGGTGAGAGAGAGAGACTCCACGTGTTGCTTATTTTGTGATCCAAGCTCTCACTCCATCCCCCTTCGCTCCCTTATACAAGATGAGCTCCTTGTTCTGCTCTTGGATGTCCCAGCATGCCAGCCCAATCTATCTTACTGTGGGTTTCTCCCAGGTTGACTCCCACATTTGGTCATGGCATTGAAGAGTTTTTCTCTGTCCTTCATCTTTGTATTTCTTCCAACAAATGCTCTTTCCATCATAACACCTACAGGGATCCTGTGACTAATATCACCTTCACTTTTAGAGGAGGAAGAGGAAGAGGGGGCAGAATAAGAGGTTGGGGGGGGAATAAACAGCAATATAAAGAAGCCCTGCCTATCCAGGATCATTGGTGTCAGGATTGAATTGTCAGCTTCTCCTTCCTCCCACACACTGCTGCAGCAAGGAGCCAAAGCAACACCTTACCCCCTCCACACACCAGCAACCCACTCCATCTGTGTAAAATGACTAATGACAGTCAAAGCAAAGCGATTAGGTGGCCTTTACAAGCTTCAGCACCTACCTGCTTTACTATAAGTCACTCTGACATCATAAATGACTTCTCTAAAAACATAAACAAAAGAAGAGGACCACCTCGGAGATGAATTCAATACTAAAGCCTTCTTTCTTGTTTGACCATCAGTGGGTCACAGTAGAATGACCTGGGAAGAGACATTCATCAGACTCATGCAGTGACACCATAGCCCACAGAGTGACCTACACAGTGAACCTTTGGTTTCCCAAGCATAGCCTAGATCCTGGGGTTCTTCTGCGCTGGTGACTTAGGGCCACTCTGGGAGTGAGGGGAGCTAATTAAATTGGTTTAATTAGACATCTCTGCTTTCACGTGCTTCTGTATATCTCTTTTGTTTAGCTGCTGCTTATAAAAAGGATTTTTCTGCTTAAAGAAAAAGCAGTCCTGTGAGGTCCTGATCTAGTCAACACCTTTCCTTTAGAAAGGAGGTTGGGAGCCTTCCCAGAGTTGAAGAGCTGTCTGGTGACAAGGATTGTCATAGGCTCTGTGTCTGCACACTCTGACCTCATTCTTTCCACCACAACACACGCACACACACACACACACACACACACACACACACACACACACACTTCCCTTGTCCCTGTACAGGGAGCCTCCTGGTTCAGGGCTCTGAGTAGCTGTCCAAGGCTGGCTTCTCCCTGTCTGGAGCATCAGGCTCGACTGGGCCCACAGCTGTCAGCTGGTTAGACCACACCACTCTGAGCTGCCTTCTGATGTAGCTGGAGAGGCTCAGAAGCCCTTAACCAAGGCCCAGCCTCCTGTTCTCACACCCTGTGAAGCAGCTCTACGGATGCAGCTCTCTGCAATTCTTGAAAGAAGACCCCAGTAGACCAACGGTAGGCAGGCTCGCACTTGTCTGGGGCCTGGTGAAGTGTTTAAAGCCTGTTTCTTATTTGCACTGGGTTGGGGTTCACCTCCAAGGCTTTGCCATGAGGTGCATCTGTGGAGATTTGTGCTCCTCACAGATAAAGGCAGAGAAGGACAGCACCCCTTAAACTTCAGCCTCCATGCATCAGGCCCACTACAGCCACATGATCTCTCTCTCTCTCTTTCCCCACCCCCACACATTCTGGCCTCATTGTGTGTGTGTGTGTGTGTGTGTGTGTGTGTGTGTGTGTGTGTGTGTGTGTGTACTGAGTAGCTATCAAAGGCTGGCATCTCTCTCTCTTTCTCAGATGCATGTATTATAATCTTACTCACCTGCATCACTCTCTAATCCTCCTTGCACTTCTACTGACCCCACTTTTCTCAACTAGTCGCCTACCTACATTCACATCTCTTATGTATGCTGTGTCTTGTATGGGTAGCCACAACTAGCATTTATTTTACTGAAATGGCCCCATTGTATCCAGTGGACTGCTTTTCGAAACACTCCTACCCATTCTCTGACCCTCCCCTCTTCCATGATGTTTCCTGGGCCTTGAAAGAGTTAATATTGATTTCCCATTTGGGGCTGAACAGTCACTTAATCTCAGTACTCTAATCAGTTACAAATATCTGCATTAACCAGCACCTACTACAAAAGAAGTTTCTCTGGGTACAAACACAAATTATTAGAAGGCAGGTTGACTATGTGTCCCCTTAGCAAACAACAGCAGAAAATTTCTCCCTTAGGCTTTTGAGCTCCCTCATAGAGCAAGCCCCTAACAATCAGAAAGAGGTTGGTTACTCCCAAAACATATGTGCCATTATTGTACTGTTGCCTGTTGCTGTTGTAGCACACAGTGTTGACAGCTGGTTAGGACTATTGATGATTTTTCTCTCCTCTGCCAGCCTTCATAACACTTTCTGGCGCTATGAACCCAGTCAGAAGAGAGGAAGTTCTGCCTCAGTCCCAGTTTGATTTCTTTGCATGAATCTAAAGTGATAGGGTCTTGTGATCTGATTCTGGTGAGCAACCAAGAGCAATGATAACAGCCCACATTGACTGGGGATGGCAACAGCCCACGTTGATTGGGGAGCTTCTGGGGACTCCCTGGTGAATAACTCATAAGGAAGTCTGAGGGCAGCAACAGCATCACCCACACAGGGTAACTACATCGAAACTATTCTTTAAATTATATTTTTAGTTAGCTTATATAGTAGTAGGTTCCTGGCTTTGATTCACACACACACACACACACACACACACACACACCCTCACCTTCCTCCATCTCACGACCCTCATCCCTGCTTAAATCTTTCAACCTTAGTATTTGTCCCCTAGAATTCCATATCACGTGTGCCTTACTGTCTTCCCCAAACCTCTTTTTAATCCCTATGAGCGTTAAAATTCTTTACCTCCCCCTCCTTTCTTAAGGTTCCATCAGCCTAATGGGTCATGGAGTGACATCGTGGCATCTTAAGGTGAAGCCACTTGTCAGATTTTCTGTCCTCTCTTACAATACTGACAATGGGCTCAGTACTCAGGGGTCATTGGTCATTTGTGAGGAAGGCTTGAGGGTAGTGAGAGATTAAGGTGAATCCTTGTCAGCCTCCTCCTCTGTCTCATGAGACACCTGGTGCCCATTTCCCTGGTGCCTCAGTTCAGTCCTGAGAGCAAATATCAGCACTCTGTTTACAGGTGAGGAGTCTGTGCTTCAGAGAAGCTGAGTAGCCTGCCCAGCATCATCACTGGAGTCTAGAAAGAGGAGGGCATGAATGTAAGGATGGAGGGGAGGGAGGGCATTCAAGAGATATTCTCAGAAGATCACATGCTTTTGAGACTTGCAGCACTCATAGAAGTAGTGCTCAGAGCATGAGGACACACTGCCATCAGCACTGTGACATTGTTCTCTTTATTTGAAGATCCTTCATATGACCCAACTTTTTCAGTAGCTATGGGTTTGAGGAATATCTTATGACTTTTCATCAAATAACATAACCCAGAACTTTAAGTCAAGAAACAGCTGCCAAGATGTTTCTATCTTTGTAGCCTAATCTTGACACCCGGCCACCTCTGATTCCCAAATAAATACATTCTTTCTCCTTTCTAGATTATGTGACTTTTCAAAGCTGAGTGCAAGAGAGAGAGAAAGGAACAGAAATATTTCTATTCTGAGCTTTCGTATTTCTAATGTATATTTGATTTCCTGCAAAATATTTCTTGTCTCTCAAGACTTGAGGTTCTGAATCAGATACATCAGGAATACCAATGCAATACCGTTAGCCTTGAAGCCCCCTGAAACAGAAGAGCGTGGGAGTAGGGTTAACACTACAAGAAAATCAGCTCAACTAGCATCGATCGAGCACCTACTATGGGTGAGATACAACAATTTGTGAGTCTGAAGCACTGACCTCCAGTTTATACTCTGATACGGTGGGAGGGCAAATGTGTGCACACATGTACACCTGTGCATTAATTCCCATGGGCATGCATCCAGGAAAGTTACTGCTTACTCAGCCCTCCATTTTCCTGTAGTGAACTGAAATGAATAAATCTCTATAAACAGCCTTCCCTGTGTGAGACCTTGGAAATAAGTCCTATTTACAAATATTCCACTGGCCCTCCTACATCAAGCTCCATGCTCCCATGATGACTATAGGCAATAACATGAATAAAGCACAGAATGATTTATTTCTGCTGACCATCAATCATCACTGTTCCTGGATAGATGGGCAAGTAATCAGGCACAAGGCTGCTCTTGGAGGTGCTTGGGGATGTCTGCAAATTCTAGACCCAAAAATGCCAGGACTTCTGTCTTTGGATATTAGAAAGTCTCTGCCCAGGGAAAGAGAAGGTAGCATGCAGGCAGGGGACAGGGTTTCCCACCATTCTTCTTAGCCATTTGCCACCCAGGAGGGAGATCTAAGTCCCTTTAGTCATTGCTGCAGGAAAACGTTTTGACACGAACTCTCATACATCATGACGAAGGTTAGTTACCAAAATGCGCACATTTGCCTTAGCTGGATTCATTTACTACCCTTTAAATTATTTCTCAGCCCTGCAAATCTTGCTGTGACAGACGGAGCAAGGCGGGAGCACTAAGTGTTCGTTTTTCCGTATAATATATTCCAATCCTGTTAGGTCGTGCTGCTGAAGGTAATATTTCTGGCATTCATTTAATGAAATTGACATTGATGAATGGTTAATTATACAAATTACATTCTTATTAAATCCCCTAGAATCAGTGCCTTACATTTTCCTAGCTATGGGCTCCTTACAGTTGATACCTTTTTTTTTTCTTTGCTTTGCTTTGCTTTGCTTTGCTCTGAGTATCTTCTCTGTTGGCTGCTACAGCACTCAGTCTGCATATTTTCCCTCCTTTAAGAAACTTTGAAAAGCATTTTTAAAAATCCCCTAGTTAAGGCAATTACTGAAGATAAGTTAATCTGCACAGGATGTTTAAGCTCTTGTTCTTGCATCCAATTTTTTCTGTTTCTTTCTCCTCTCTAGACAGCTCCTGCCCTGGAAGGGTTGCGAGGAGGGAAGATTGTCTATCTCCTGATGAACAAAAGGTCTGATGGGTCGGGGAGGCTTCAAGAAAAGAGAGTTTAGCTGTGTGGCCGAGTCCCTCTGTTGGATGCTACAGCTCTATCTATGTATCCTCTGGCAAAGAGTAGATGAACCAGACTAATAGCAAAAGATCGATAAGTGGCAATGAGTAGCCCCTTGAATACTAAGTACCTCCAGCTGGTGTGTTTCCAAGAGAGCAGGCCTGGTTTTGCCTTCTCCCTGGGGAGCAGAAGGGTGAATCAGGTTCACTGAGTTCATTTTTCTGTTACCTGGCTGGTCACAGAGGCAACCGATATTTACTGCACAGCTGTTATGGAATGAGTTCACACTAGCCAACACCAGAAATTGGGGACAATCTCAAGGAGTTGATTCAGTTGTAACAGGAACTTCCTCTTAATGGACTACTGTCAGCCTGGATTATTTTCTACAAATGAGAGATAGCAGAAAGACTCCCTAGAAAAATCAGACCCAGTTTTCAAACCCACTTCATCTTTCAAGGTCTCCCAATAAATGGACCAAGATGCTTCCTTCTCTGGAAGAGTCATAGGTGGAGTGCCAGTGGACTCCAGTAGCTTGGATCTGGGGTATTTCAACCTGAATTTTCTCCCTGAACCTTTCCTTCCCACAGCAGGCTCATCCAGTGGCCATCCCATTGCCAGGGTAGGTTAGGCTAGTTTGATTAGTTTCAACCTGTAAATGTACGCATCTTGTTGGATTCCTGAGCAGTGAGCCATGGCTGGAAGCAGTATTCTGTGTCCAATCACCAGTAAGAATGAACCTAACCTGATTTCAGTGGAACCTATGGAGAAAGCTCATGGTTTATGCTGAGTGCCGTGAAACCAACCAAGCTCTTAGGTTCCACATGTCCCTTGAGCATTTCCAGAGCTTAATGCTTAAGTGACCCATCAAGGAAGTCATAGAGCAGTGATGAGTGCTAAGCACTTTGATCATCAGAGAGACCGGGGTTCAAATCTGAGCTCCACTCTTTCCTAGATATGGAACCTAGATATGGCGAGAGAGCACACATGCACACACACACACACACACACACACAGTGTCCTCATCTACAAAATGGAGGCAATGATAATACCTTCAAAGAGGCTGAACTTTTTCAGCTACAAGAACAGAATACCCCTCTAGCTATAGCTTAAACCTCAAAGTCACGTATTGTCTCTTCACAAAAGGTCCAAGAGTTAGATAGCCTCAGTGTTTTTCTGCCAGCCAAGTGATGTACTCAGAGAGCTAGACTCTTTCTGTCTTAGGATTCTACCTGTTTCCAGAGCATGTTGCTTTTCCATACACAATGTAGATGCCAAAACTTGAGAGAACATATACATCATGAAGGAGCAGTGGGTAGCACCAGCTAGTCCTTGCATGGTATGTTGCCTTTTCCCCCTCTTTTTTAAACAAAGTATTTTCCTCATAAATCCCTTAGCAGTTTTTTCTGTATCGCTCATTGACCATAACTTGGCAAGGTGCCGCCTGTTTGGCAGTAGGAGGTAAGGGACAAGGAAATTGGAAGTGGCTTTTGAGTATTAATTCAGCTCCACACCTCTCTGAAAAGTGAGTTTATATCTAACCACCTCTATTCTTGCCCTGACATCCTCAGTGTGAGTGTGAGTATGTGTGTGTGTGTGTGTGTGTGTGTGTGTTGTTGTTGTTGTTGTTGTTGTTGTTGTTGTTGTCACATTCCTACATGAAGGCATGGGGAATGGGTGGGATCAAGCTGTGGAAGTTGCTGAGGGGAGGGGAGGGGAGGAGGTGTTCTTCTGGAGTCTTGTCACATTCTCTAATGTCACTCCTTTAGAGGCTATCCCATCTGACCAGCAAGAGCTCCCCTTCTCCCCTCACAACCTAGGAAGGAAAGTTCTTCTCTAACTCTCATTTCAGCGTCTAATTCCATCTCCATCTGGGCCAGAGTCTGCCTGTGCAATCACATAGCACCAGTTTTAATTGTGTAGCAAGGGGGGAGCTGGGCGAAATGAATCAGGTGCTGTAAGCTCTGAGGGTGAATGTAATAAATAGACTATTAAGTTAACCAAGTTTTCGGCTTCACTAGTGAGAGCTGCCATCTATCTTGTGTGGTTTTCTGCATGCTTCATTACCACATATAACCATACTGAAAAAATATGCCTTATCCTTTATAATGAGATGATAAGTTCCCATGGTAGGCAGAGTCCCCCACCCCTATGCAAAAGCTCTATGAGATGGAAGGCATATGGGGGACTAGATCATCACTCCATGTCTAAGGGGATGACAGTGAGGCCAGTGACTGAGAAGGACTAATACCTTTAATTGTATAGCCCAGGACATCCCTGGAGACTCAGATGCCTTAGGACTCAGACACTGTCCATACAATAGTATAGAAAAGGGACTTTGACTCTGATCACTAGGTAAATGACTACTGGGAGTCCAAGTCAAAGGTTGGGTTGGTACCACCCCTGGGTGACTCTGTCCATCTTGTAGCACTTTGCCCAAGAGAATCCATGAATATCCACAGGGAGACCAAGCTGGGTGCTCTGCCCAGTGCTGCCTCTTAACTCCCTGGAGCCTTGGACATGTCATTTATCCTCTCTGACCTTGTCTCTTATCTGTAAATGAGGGGAATTAGGACATTATATGGAAGAACTCATTACTCCGCACACTGCCAGTATCTTCGCTCCAGATGAAATGTGTGTGTGTGTGTGTGTGTGTGTGTGTGTGTGTGTGTGTGTGTGTTTTCAGGCCAGATAAATCTATAAAAAGTTTTGAGAGACCATGTATATTACAGAATTCTTCCATTCAAATGGAATGTATAGCTGGCTCTTAAGTCTTTAGGGAACTCACAGCACCTGTCCCTAATACACAGCTGTACACCTTCATGTGCAAGTTTGAGAAACACAGAAACTGTGGTGAGGGCATTTTCTAGAACCAACCCAGTTGTCTGGGGGACTAAGAGACTCAAAGAGGAGGAGAAAATGCCCCCTTCTATCTGTAACATTTGTAACCAAATCCACTGTAGGGCATTAGCAGCACCATTTCCCACCAGGAGCTGCCTCTCCACCCCTCCAACTGCTTGGGTGAACATTCCTCAGGGTCCGTGCTTCCCAGCCTGGAAGATTTTTGCCTGAATTCTGATGACTCAACCTGTGGACAGTCTCTAGTCTAGTCTCCCTCTGGTATTACAATTACCTAGACAAACCACTTCGTTACAATAGGCCCTAACCCTAACCTGCCTTCCTCGCCCCTTCTACAGCCTCTTCAACTTGTTAGACCTCCACGTATTAATATAAAATTATAAATTAATAAATAACATCAACTCCCCTCCAGTCTTCAAACCTAAAGCATGGATAATAAGACTACCTCCTCTTTCGGCCTGTTGATCAACATGCTGTTTTGGTTCTGCCTCCTGAGTCATTTCCTCTCCTTGTCTAGGATTACCGGTATGGATTCCAGAGTGGTCTCTGGACTTCCAATTGCCCCTCATTAATGCATTACCCAGGCAGCTGCTGAAATGATCATTTTCCTGCTTCAAACAGCTTCCCGTTGTCCACAGAATAAAGTTCAAACTCCTAGGCTTGGCTTACAAAACCTTTCATGAGTTGACCTGTTACTTCATCTCTTTTTAACGTCCTACCTCCACCAGACCAGCTTCCAGCCATCCAGGAGGCAAGCTCTTTGTTCTTGAGAGTGACAAAGACAGATGGGAGGCTTTGGGGTGCCCCCATATTACTTACTGATTAACCTCCTTTGTCCCTCTCACTCCCAGGCCCCCGGATAGAGAATTGTCTAACACTGCTCCCTGCAGTCCTCAATCCCATCACAGCAGACTTCCTTTTCTAAGATCCCACTCCAGCTCTCACCACCATATGAGAGCAGATGTAAGCCTATGCAGAATGCTTTTGTCGTAGCCTCAGTCCAAAATGGTAGGCTGTTAAAATATAGAATAGAGCCTTAATTAATAACACGCTCAGTGTATAATCACAGAGCAAAACAAGGAAGGTCTGGCCCATTAGATCAAGCATGCTGAGTGCTGTGAACAGCACAAATCCATTTCTAAAGACTTGAACAGTCGCTGGGAACACAAAAGGTCAGATCATTGGCTCAGTTGGACTTGATAATATGAGACTAGTGTGTAAATAAAGGCTGCAATATTAGGATGATGTGTTCAACAGATAAACGAAGCCAGCGGGGAGACTCTGGATATCAGTCCCCCTGAGGATCAAAGAGACTGGTGGAATTGGGGCCTGAGCAGATTTGATTCCCTGGTGTGAGGGTCATCTATAATCACTGACCTAGAACGTGCCCCAATAAAACCAGGTGTACCTCCTTTTCACATAAGGTTGACCCTTCCTTCATGTGCTTATTGGTTCACAGCAGGTCCCTTCAGGTGGCTTTCATTTTTCAGGTAGAGGTCACATGCTCTGCCATCTCCTCTAGTTATCTCAACAATGGGGCAGTCAGCTTAGGACACTGAATGAGTGTGCGAAGAAATCACTTCAGCTCCTTGAAACCCATTAACTATGACCATTGCTTAGGCAAAAGCAAAATTGGTCACCAAGAAAAAGTGAATTGCAAAGCCCCTGGTAGTTTCCCTACTAACTCCTTCAGGTGACTTGATAGTGAAACCTGAGAAGAAATGAATAGGTCCTAATGAGTCCTTAGGCAATAGCAGGGCTTGTAGGTAAATGTCTGTGCCAGGGGATGGGTTTCTTTGGTTTAGGAAAGAGAGTGTGCATGCTGGGCAACAGTGTCTTGACTCCAAGTAGAATCTGGCAGAGTTTGAACCTCTATCTCCTAAGAGACAGAAGAGCTGAGCAACAGCCTTCCTTACACATAAAGTGTCTCGAGCCCCCTTTCTTAGGACTCTTGTTTGAATGCCTTTGATGGAATCAGGACTGAGTACCACAAGGTTTTACATGGGCATCCAGTAGGTGCTGGAAAACCTGACTGGAGATTTCTTTGCCTTCAAAACTCCAGACCCCATGAGATACACCTGAGGACTGCTTTAGTCTGAATGTTGAATCCCCCCTCCAAGATGTGTACATTGAAACCCAATCCCTGATGTCATGGTGTTAGGAAATAGAGCACATGGCAGGTGAGCAGGTCTCTGCTCTCTTGAGTGAGATAAGCTCCCCTGTGAAAGAGGCCTGAGGAAGAGGGTTTGCTCCTTCTACCACTTGAGGACACATAAAAAGCACCATGAACCAGCAGCAAGCCTTTAGCAGACACCAAATGTGCTTACTCCTTGATCTTGGCCTTCAGAACTGTGAGCAATAAATCACCCAGTTTAAGGTATTTCGCTACTTCAGCCCAAACTAACACAGGGATAAATCTGACATAAAGGTAGACATAAAGTCTTTGAAGTCTCTTCTAAGCTACAAAATTCCCAAAACACTTCTCAAAAGCAAACTGCTCCTGGACTGGGAGTGTAGCTCAGTGGTAGAGTGCTTGCCTACCAGGCTTGAGGTCCTGATCATCCCTGGTCCTGAAAAACATAACAAGAACAACAACAAATTGTTCTTGCCTTCTTTCTGGAACATTCCAACAGAACCATGTGACCTTCTAGTCTTCTCATGTAAATCTCTAGTCTCCAACTAAAAATACTTCAAGCCCAGTCAGGGCTAAGAGTTCACTCAATATCACAAAGGTAATGGGAGAGCCATGGTCAGAAGTAGCCTCATTTGCTGAGAAGACCTTACACAGACAAACCCTGCAGGTGTCTACTGAGATCATTTCCCTCCAGACTCTTACGTTAGATAGGGGGAAACTAACGAGCAAGGAAAAACACAGTCTACTGTCTCAAGCTTACTTTAATGCTTCTGTGGGCAAATTAAGATTTAGGGAAAAGGTTTTTTTTTTTTTTTTTGTAGGATCCAGCTCCTATCCATATACCCACAGGACTCTCCTTGGAATGTGGAGAGTCTGAACCTGTCTGCTTTGCTCCAGGACTGTCCTCAGAGTATTCATGATGGGTGAGGCTCCAGGCTCCCGTTTATTTTTCCCTCTTCAGTTTCTGGTCCAATCCCAATGGCAGGCAATGAATGGAAACACAGATGAGTCTTGGAAACATGGAAAGAAGCAATTATAGACTCCTTCCTTTTCCTGCCCCCTCCTCCCTGTTGGCTCCTGAGAATTAGCATAAATTCCTTGGTCAGGAGAAGCTATCAAAATACCATCCATCTGGATCTAATTTCCAGAGCTTCTGGGCTCGAAAGTGACCAGAGTTAAAGGTCTATTCATAAATTTTTCTCTTGCAGTCTGCCAGAACCCAAATTCTGCCGGCAAGCTGTCTGTCCAGGGCAGATAACAGATGGAACTGGCTTGAATTCTGCACACACAGCACAGTCTCTCACTGACCAATCAACTCCACGCCTTACCCAGCCAGCTGTGGCCTTGTTACCTTGAACTTCATCTGTCTGGGTCTTCTGCTTTCCTCAGGTCCTCTGTCTCAGCAAGCTGGCTACAACTTATTGCCTACCCTGCCTAGATCCACTTCTAAGATTATCCCAGCCTTATTGGCATCCTTCTCTTCTGCTTTTCCAAACACCATTTCTTTCCTTTTTTAAAATTGATCAATTTTCATCATTTTATATACATATGCAATGTATTCCATTTAATCTCTATCAGCATCTTTCCTAGGTCCATGGCTTTGGCTTTTGCTTTGTCCATTGGAGCCATCAGTGGGTACATAATCGAGGGCAATGATATTTCCTCTCCCTGGTTTTATCCGTGGACAGTTCATCAGTGAAGTGTAGGGGGAGAGAGCCATTTCTGCCTCCAATTCTTTATCCCAGACACAAAGGGGGCAAGGAGACTCTTGCCTTATTATACTACTTTATATAATTTGATAAAGGGCAAACTAATAATAATTGGCTTTTTTAACATTTGATATTTAACACAAAGCAGTTATGGCATTATTCAAATAGAAGTGAGAACAACAGTTGATGGGTTAGTCAGCAACTTTGTTAGTTTGAAGGTTTAACAAGTCAAAGGAAGAACTGGTTGTATAAATCAAAGAAAGATTTTTCTCATTTATCTAACTAGATAATAAAGTCCTCAAGTATTGTGAGGCTGTTTAAATTATTCTTTGTATCCTCATAGCTCTATGCACAAAAGGAAGGACATATTCTGTGTGTGTGTGTGCGTGTGCGTGTGTACATGCATGTGTTCATTCTATTCTATAGTCACTGAATATTACCTATCCATCCCTCTCCCTGTCCAGGCACCTACCAATGACCACCACCTCTCTATAGCTGGACTTTCTCCTATTTTATAAAGATGGGATTGTACCATATATGTTTTTTTTTTCTCAGATTGGCATCTATCATTTTGCAATGGAGTTATCCGTGTCGTGACCTGCAAGCTCTTTTCTTTTTAGTGCTCCATGATGGTTCATCCTATGGCTTGGCCCACCCTTATTCATCTAGCTTTGTTCCCTGCTGAGGGGCATCTGTGTTGCTTTCTGTTTTTGATAGATACAAGTACAGCCACTAGAAAGCTTCGCAAAAAGGCCGAGTACACACATGAGCTCTCAAACCAGCTGGGCAGATACCCAGGAGTGTGAGTGCTTGCCTCATGGTAAGACAATGCTTGGCTTGCACAGTGGCTCTGCTATGGTACCTTCCCACCAGCAGTGAGGAGAGCTCCTTGTCTTCACGATGCCATCAGCTCTTTGGATTTCAGCCGCTATAATATGTGTGTCAATGTACCTCATTTTAACTTGCATTTCCTTAGTCACAAGTGATAAGGAGCATCTTTGTCATGCTTCTTTGCCATCTGTTTATGTTCTTTGGAAAATATCACTTGTATCTTTCTTTCGTTTTCCCAAAGGACAGCTTGTTTTCTCACTGCTGAATTTTAAAGAGTTCTCTGTATATTTGGAGCCCAAGTTCCTTTACTGATATGTGATTTATCAATATTTTCCCTGTCAGTGGTCTGTCTTTTCTAAAGACTGACATTCTCAAGAGTTTCTTCAGCAAAGAGTGTTTACTTGAATACAATCTAAGTTGGCAACTTTTAGTCTTAAGGATCATGGCTTTTACGTTTAAAAAAACCCATTCGAAAACCTAAGGCCACACAGACTTTATTTCCCTCCATTTTCTTTTGAAAGTTTTATATGTATCTCTAAAATATATCATGAGTTAGTTTTTATATGTCATATAAATTGTGTTTATTTTCTTTTTTGCATTTATCTGGCTAATTGTTTTTACTGACAATACTGTCTTCTCTTCACTGAATTGCCTTGTGCCTTTAAGTTTACATCAGTTGACGTCGCCTGTCTGTGTCTATCTCCTGTTCTCCAACCTGTTCCACTCATCTACTTGTCTATTAGCTCAGCAGCACGATGCTGTCTTGGTTCCTGTAGCTTATACTGAAATCACATCATATGAGTCTTCCAACTTGGTTCTTTCTTACTGTTTTGCTGACTACTCTAAGTCCCTTGACTTTCCAGAAAAATATTTATACTTACGCTGTCAATATCTATAAAACAATTTGCTTGGATTTCTGTTGTAGTCACATTGACTCTGTAGATCAGTTGAAAAAAATAATTGATAACATAACAACATTGGCTCTTCCAATCTATGAACATGGATTTTTTTTTTCTCCAGTTTGTTTGGCTCTGCTTTGATGTCTTCCCTTGGGGCTGTTAGTTTTTGTTCCCACCTTGGAAGAGGAGAATTGATTGCCCAAAATTGTCCTCTGACCTTCATACCCTCCATCCATAGCAAGTGGCATGTGCACATCTCTATTCACACACATCAAACACACAAGCCCAAATAATAACAACAACAATAGCAATTTAAGTTAAATTTTTTAAAACCCGGTAACAGGAAACAAAACTTCTGAATATTCATTTTGAATCTTTCTTTACTGTTACAAGAATTTTTGGTGGACTATTAGAGGGTGTTCTACATAAATAATTGTGTCACCTGTGAACAAGGATGATTTTAATTTCTCTTCCCAATCTATATCATCTTACTACACTACCTAGGGCTCACAGAACCACACTGAATAGGAGCTGATATCTTCATCTCCTCCCAGCCTTAGGACAAAAGCCTTCAGCCTCCTGCTTATGCGTGTCATGTTAGCTCTGGGTTTCCTTTTAAAGTCTTCTATTCCTAATCGCTTAACAGCTTTTGCTACAAATGGACCTTGAATTCCACAATGCTTGGGTATGTGTGTTGTTGTTGTTGTTGTTGTTGTTGTTGTTGTTGTTGTTGTTGTTGTTTCAACATCGCATTGCAGGTTATATGGGCATTTATTTATTGGAGGAGTCAGAAAAATATCAGAGAGACCTTTGGAAGGATTAAAGTAGGAGCTGAGGCAGGAACTGGGGTGACCTAAAGTAGAATAGAGGTGGTGGAGAGAAACCAATTCTGAATGTATCTTGGGGGGAAGGGACGACGGGATTTGCAGCTTATTGAATATGGTGGAAGAAGATAAGACAGACAACAGGAGTCTTTTAGACAAGGGGCTTGAATAGCTGGAGGGATCATATTTAAACACACTGACTTATTGAAGACTGGGAGAGGCAGCCCAGCAGGGTTACCAGTGTCTTTTGGACATGTTACAGTTTTCAGCAGCTATAAGCCACACATACACACACACACACACACACACAGAGAGAGAGAGAGAGAGAGAGAGAGAGAGAGAGAGAGAGAGAGATTCAGGAAAGCAGTTGAATCCACAAATCTGGAGCTGAGAGGATAGGGGCCAAATTTATAATTTTAAAAACCAGCTGTATCTCAGTGGCATCTGAAGCCTTGGAATTTCATGCCATTACCTTTGGAGAAAAATATAAATGGAGAAGAGAAGAAAGCCCAGGAGCCCTCCAACATTTGCTGGCTGGCTGCGCAATCTGACTCATGGGAGGGCTTGAATGAGTGAACCACTCGGAGAGCAAGCATTCAGCACGCACTGCAGAGATCTGTAGCCGTGTGCTTGGAAAGATGTATTGCTTGCAAACCAGGAGTTAAAATCTAACTGCCCGTGCTTAGCAAAGCCCTTAAACATCCACTGAAATATTACAAGGATTTCCTAAAGGAATACAAGGACTGGCGACTGTGTTCATGGTTTAATAGGTGGGGTGAATAGCAGAAAGGCATGCTCAGAGGGAGAGGAGGTGACTATCCAAGGAAAGAAAGAGGAGGTAAGCATTTGAAGCAGCCTGGGGAGAGGAGGACTCAAGACGGGGAACTTAGATCTTAAGGCCCTTATCTTTTCATCTGTACAATGGGTGTAGCAACCCCCTTTCTCTGTCAAAATGTGGAATTCCTATTCAACGGAAATGAGGCTCTCCCTGGAAACTCTCTCCCCATTTTCCCAATGCACACTGCCCCCCCCAATACCAGAGAAAGAATTCTTAGCTGCAGTATAAAGGCCAAGGGGCTAAAATGGAAGTGAGAGTTAAAAGACCAGGTAAGGAACTGAGGGCAATTACACTGTTATTAAAAATGAATGGCATACCAACAGCTCATGAGAGATTTGAGACAGCGGAGGCCACCATACGATACTGGATGTAGCTGAAGGGGGGCCTTCTCTTCTAAGGGACAATCTCTGAGTCTGGGTACTCGGTCACACTGAAGGAAAAAGCACTCTGGGGCTGATTTCAGTGTTGCTTCTTTCCAAAGCCAGGGTGCTAAAGTCTGTGTTCGTGTTTCCACAAAACTCAAGTGCTGAGTTCCTTGCCTCTTACGTAATGGTAACAGACAATGCACAGGGGGCTGCTAGGTCCTGAGGAGAAGGTTTTCATGAGTAAGATTGCTGCTTATATTTCTCAGCTTTCTATTCCTATTATAAAATAAAGAAGACAAGATAACTATGATGAAAATGGAGGTTTGTTTCGCTCACAGTTTGGGGACTCCATAGGCATAAAGGCTCGGTTTTGGGGAGGGGGATTCTTGACTATATTGCAGCATGGCAGATCATGTGAGAAGAATGTATGTTAGAGCTATGATTACATCCCAGGACAAGATGGTAAAGATAGATAGCTGGGTGGTACCACACACAGACCTTTGTATCAACCCTCTAGTGAGCACTCCCCATGAGTTTTCACATGAACTACTGCAATCTCTTCCAAGGACAGAGTCCCCAATGACATACCAAGCACCCACTAAGCCCCACCTCTTAAATATTTCATCACTTCCCAACAGTGTTACCTTGGACATAAAAGCACTGACACACTGGCCATTCAGGAACAAATTAGACCTAAGCCATAACACTGTCCATGTCAGAGATGTGTTCTGCCATCTCACCAGGTGATGTCACAGCTGGAAGTCACCATCTGTGGGTCATCATCAAGTTCTGATTCCACTGATCTTAGGCTTCTGAGTCCCCAGATTATTCAAAACTAGAGTTCTGCCATTTATAAGGCACTATTTTTATAACATTTGATCACAGCACCCTAAACTGGCCAAGACTCAGGCTCAGCCATCGACCTCTCAGACAGTGCTGAAGTTGTTCAGAGACAAAGATTCCTTGTGGTCTCAGATTCTAAAGAGTATGGCTATACAGTTCTGCCCTGGCATTATCAGCCATGGAATTTCTCTCCAGGTTGCAGGGGCTTCAAATCAAAAAATACCAACTCCTTCGGCCTGAACAGCATTCAGAGAACTACCCTGATCCTCCACAAAGAAGCATTTTCCTAAACATCACCATCTTTGTTCTCCTATAAAATAGCACTACACACACACACATACACACATATACACACACATACATACACACACACACACACACAAGCTGTAAATATCCATAATACCCCACAAATGGGTCTCAAAACCCAGACACCAGTACAACTGAGTAGCCTTGAAGAGAGACTGTGTGGAAGAGAAGCAGGGGCTCAATTGTTTGCTAAGGCCATCATAGCAAAGTAATAGTCATTCCAGGTTCGGCTCTCTCTAGGGAAAACCGCTTCTGCAGAGGCTGCCCATCTCTCTCTCCTGTCTGCCATTCTTCCTTCCACCTTGCATTGCAAGTCAAAAGTTCACCCTTAAAAACCCATTTTCCAGGCAATTCTCTTCTGCAAAACTCCATTAGAGGCAGAGGCAATGTGTGTAAGCTTGTCTGCGAGCAAGCCAGCTCTTTCTAACGCCATGTTATTGCTCTGGCTGTAGCCGTTCCTAGCCAGGCAGTTTTGATTCAAAATGTTTGTGGAACAGCTTAATATCCAGCCACATATGTACAGTACTTCGAAAGATACTTGTGAGGTGGAAATCGTTTGTGTAGAACTCAAGGAAATAGAAATAGACTTCACTTTGATTGAATTCATTAGTGGTACCTTCTGGGGTTGTTGGGTTTTTTGTTTTTTTTTTTTTTTTTTAACTGTGACTCTCAGCTTTCAAAGTTATTCCTTGAGATATTTTGTTCTCCATCCTGGAGTCTTTCAGACCTTTGTTCCTTTGATTTTTCTCCCAAAGTGGTATCTCTCTGTGAAATAAATTGGACACAAAGATGCAAAGCTATTGGTGAATTGAAGCATCTTGTTCACAATGTTTCCTAGTCACCTGAGCACTTCCTAGGATGAACAGCAGCTGTCTGAATTTGTAGGATTAGGAGATGTGACCCTGAGACTGTCTTCAGAGGCTGTCCCTCCCCGGGAGTCTCTCAATAGATGTCAACCCATTCGAGACCCAAGCAGAACGTTGTCACCTCAGCAACATGGACAGATCTGTGTGTCTGTGGTCTTTTGTTCCTCTGATGAAAGACCTCACTGCCAACACAAATGAAATTAGTAAAAGCAAAACTTCAGCAAAGAGAAAAGTGTTGTGCTTATTAAACAGTGTTGAGAATGAATGTCAGTCCACAAGAAATCGAGCTGAGTTGGTGAAAAGAGTTGAAAACCTGGCAGCCTAAATTACTAACACATTTTCCTGTGCCCAAATGTAAGACCATTTCTTCATTGCTTTAGGTGAATGGAATGGGTAATTGTTCAACAAAAGTCATTACTTTTTTTTGTCCCATCTTTGTGAATTCTGGGGCTTTTCAACAGCCCCTGAGAGCTGCAGGGGTAATGGACCCTCTAACTGGCTCTACAGTTGACAATGAACCCACTCCTGCTTTCCCCCTCCCTATTTCTCAGGCAGTCCCTGCTCATAGAAGTCTCTACAAGAACAGAAGGTGATGTCTAGACAGGACGTGAAATACAAAGCTATCTCTTACAGATTCAACAAAGAGATTGGTGCCGTCACTTAATAAAGTCAGCCTAAATGAGAATTGAATGCTGGGAATCTATGCTCCCCCTGGTTAACCAAGATATTATACACTTATCCATGATTGATCTGTGTTTCCTCCATTTCTGTAATATGTGAGCCCTAATAATGATGTGGTTCTGAACCGAGGGTAGAAATCAGAATCCCCCAAGCAGCACGTCCAAATAAAAATGCCCAGATCATACTTTCAAGGTTTCTGATCCCATAACAGCAATGACAACAATTTGCCCTTCTGTTGTGTGGATATCAGCTGAACCCTCAGTATAAAGTCCCTCATGTGACCCTCATAGCATCCCTAACTGATAGGTTTTATTGTAATTCCACTTTATAAGTGGAGAAATGACATGTCAGAGATTAAAAAAACCTTCCCAGGGTCACATGGCTAAATCCTAGAGGGAGGTGGTCAACCCAACTCTCGTTTTTGGGTCTAGGACCCTTGCTGATGGGGCTAGAGAACATGTTTTAGGGCATTTAGGTTTCTATAACAAAATTCCTTAGATCAGTGGGTATTTTGATCAGCTTAACTTACCCATTCCATATTTTACACTATTACACACACACACACACACACACACACACACACACACACACATACATACATATATATTAAATGTATATATTCATATATGCAGTTATCATTTGTCAATAAAAGGTGAGGTTAATAATACATAATAATACCGAGGAAGAAGCTGAGGCTTATAAGCATAAGTAACTTGCCCAAAAAGAAATAGCTCATAAGTACAGAAGAGCCAAATTTAAGGAAGAGGGCACTGGAGTGATCCAGAATGAAAGCAGATTTTCGACAATCAAAAAACCAAAAATCATGCTTTCCATCAGGCCACCTTCTCTCTGTATACAGAATAGATTCTGTTGAGTCTAAAACACAACAAGAAACTCACAATGGGTACGAAGGTTAGTCGTTATCCTCAACTTGACTTAACCTAGAGTCTCCGTGGTGAATTGTCTAGATTGGCTTGGCTGCTGATGTGCGTACTTATGAGGAATTTTTTTTTTAATTATAGCAAATTAGATAGCAAGACTTACCCTGAATGTGGGCTGCAGAATTGCCTAGCTAGGTCCTGATCTGAATGAGATGGGAAGAGGGAGCTAAGCACTGGCAAACACAGATGTCTGCAGCTTTCCCTCTTCTGCTGGTCTTGACTTTAGATGTGACTTGGCTGCTTCGAGTTCCTGTTGCCTTGGCTTTCCTGGAATGATGGAATGTAACCTGAATTTTGTGAGCTAAAATAATCCTTTTTGTCCCTAAATTACTTTTTGTCAGGGTATTTTATCACAGCAATTGGAGACGAACTAGGACACTGGGTAACTTGGAAACAATAGAAACTTATTCTCACAGTTCTGAAAGCTGGAAGTCTGAGATGCAAGTGAGAGCAGACTTGATCCAGTGAAAGCTCCTTTGAGGGTTCTTAGATGGTGTTCTAGGTTGCCTCTCTGCTGCTGCAATAAATCATTAACCAAAAGCAACTTTGGAAATAGGCAAAGACAAGAACATGTGGTATTTCCAAGACCATGACACCAGGGTCCAGGTGAGGCCTTCTTACTGCATCCAGATATGGCAGAGCCAATCCCAAGATGAGACAGGCCAAGCACATCAGATCTAGAAAGTGTTTATTACATTTACAGTTTACGACTGAAGGTGACTAGGGCAGAAACTCAAGACAGGAGCTTGAGCCAGAGACCGTGGAAGAACGCTGCTTACTGGCTTGCTGGTTTGCTCTTGTTCAACTTACCTTTCTTATCTAGCCCAGACCCACCTGCCTAGGGATGGAACCATCCTACAATCAAGAAAAGGCCTCACAGACATGCTAACAAGACAATCTAATAGAAGCAACTACTCAATTAGATTCCGTCTCCCCAGGTTAGCCAACTTGACAGCCAAAATTAGCCATCACAGATGGCACCTTCTGACTAGATCCTCACACGGAGGAAGATGAAGGGAAGCAAGGCTCTCTAGGGCCTCTTATATAACAACACTAATCCTGTTGATGAGAGCAGCACCTGTGTGACACTATCACCTCCAAAAGCTTCTGCCTTCTGACACTCTCTCTTTGGTGAGTAGGACTTTGCCCTGTGAATTTGGAGAACACTCAAATATTCAGACCCTGGCAGACTGCTTCTATTGAACACCTTCTGAAGCACACACTAGCTTGGAGCGACTCTACTAAACCCTGCTCTAAGTACCTTCATAATAGAAATCTCCCCACTTCAGAACTGACAGGCTTGGGCAGCAAGATGCAGGTGTGGCTCAAATGGAATATGTCCAGAGGTTCACCCCACAAATACCTCTGCAGGACTCTGTCAGCTGGGGTTAGATTTTCGTTTCTATGAGACATGTTGTTCTGCAAACATATTGCTTTGTCAGTAATAGAATGTGAAACCCACCTCCAACAGATGGTAGGAAGTTTACAAGTTCAAAAAGTTTTTTTAAATTTTTTTTATTATGTATTTTCCTCAATTACATTTCCAATGCTATCCCAAAAGTCCCTCATACCCTACCCCCCCCCCACCCACCCATTCCCATTTTTTGGCCCTGGCGTTCCCCTGTACTGGGGCATATAAAGTTTGCCTGTCCAATGGGCCTCTCTTTCCAGTGATGGCCGACTAGGCCATCTTTTGATACATATGCAGCTAGAGTCAAGAGCTCCTGGGTACTGGTTAGTTCATAATGTTGCACCTACATGGTTGCAGATCTCTTTAGCTCCTTGGATACTTTCTCTAGCTCCTCCATTGGGGGCCCTGTGATCCATCCAATAGTTGACTGTGAGCATCCACTTCTGTGTTTGCTAGGCCCCAGCCTAGTCTCACAAGAGACAGCTATATCACGGTCCTTGCAACAAACGCTTGCTAGTGTATGCAATGGTGTCATCGTTTGGAGGCTAATTATGGGATGGATCCCTGGATATGGCAGTCTCTAGATGGGCCATCCTTTTGTCTCAGTGGGTGCTTGTTTCCAATTCTAAGAAGGGGCAAAGTGTCCACACTTTGGTCTTTGTCCTTCTTCAGTTTCATGTGTTTTGCAAATTGTACCTTATATCTCGCTATACTAAATTTCTGGGCTAATATCCACTTATCAGTGAGTACATATCATTTGAGTTCTTTTGTGATTGTGTTACCTCACTCAGGATGATGCCCTCCAGGTCCAACCATTTGCCTAGGAACTTCACAAATTCATTCTTTTTAATAGCTGAGTAGTACTCCATTGTGTAAATGTAACACATTTTTTGTATCCATTCCTCACAAGTTCAAAAAGTTTTAACCAGTAACTATTGTAAGGTCTGTCCTTCACTTAACTCAACTCAGTTTAAAAATATTATCCTGATAGTATAAAGAATATGTTGAAGGATAAAAGCCTGAAGTCAAGTCTTAAGTGTTTCAGTCTGGAAGAGGCAGAATAACTATTTTCAAGCCAGTGATTAAATGATTAACCTGGGATACCTATAGACAAAGCAGGAAGTATATTCCTGTTTATCTTAGTCTATTTTCTATGGCTACAACAAAGCATCTGAGGGACTGGATTGTCTGTTTAAAAATTTTTTTAAAAAAGAAATAGACAAATTTATTTGGCTCACAGCATTGAACATGGGGAGGTTTAAAAGTTGGCAACAGAGTCCAGAGAGGCCTTCTCACTGTGTCCTGTCATGGCAGAGCATGCCACAGTAATACAAATGAAGGATGCCAGCTATGGTGTGTATCTCTAAAGCCACTTATACTATCACAGGGGCCAGACCCTCATGATACACCTAATTTTGATCACCTACTGTCTCAGTTATTTTTCTGCTTCTGTGATAAAGTACCCTGACATAAGTGACTTAATGGAGAAAGGATCTATTTTAGGTCACAGGTCAAAATACAGCCCATCATGCCAGAGAAGTCAAGGCAGCAGGACTTAGAGTAGCTGGCCCAACTCATTCACAGGAGGAAACAGAGGAATCAGTGCATGCTTGCTGCTTCTCTCATTGGCAGGACAGGGTTCCTTTTCCAGGAAATGATGTCACCTACAATAGGTGTGTGTTCCTAGGCCAATTAATGTAATCAAGATGATTCCCCACAAGCATGCCCAGAAGTCATTTCCCAGGTAATTCTAGATTTTGTCAAGTTGATACTTAACACTAATCATCACACATACCATTAACACATGATCTTGGAGGTTGAATTTACTGAACAGAAGCTTAGGGGAGATAGATCCAATACACAGCATTGTCAAAGGGCACTGGACAGCTGTGGCCCAGGCAACAGTGTCATACAGCTGCAGTTAAGGATGTAATCACAGCTCACTGACTCAGCAGTGGGCAAGCCTTCATGAGCCCTGAAACTAGTTCACCCATTCTCAAGATGTCCCACAAACTGGCCTGAGGCATAGGTAGAATTTATATAGATGACAGTCCATTAGGGGGCTCTGCTACAGAAGTGTCCCCACAAGCTGTAGCCTAAATTCTTCCATCTTCATTCCCCATATAAGAGCCGCTGTCCTTCCTCCCCCTCAGACTTCCATGTCCCTCTAACAGCCTTTCTCGAAAGATTCCAGGACACTTTTCTATGCTGAAAAGACAAAGCCTTGGCCCATGAGATTCCTCCATCTGCTTTACTTTTTACCTCTGCCTTTCTCTTCTTCCACGTTCCTCTGCCTGTCTCATAGAAGCAGTGGAATTCTGGGTGATCTTCTTTGTATTTTGTTCATTCTATATAGCAGGTGCTGGGGAAGATGATACAACACTGAGGGAAATGCTAATGGCCCCAGGAGAGGTGCACAACGCCCCTCTGATCCTCAAACCGGTAATAGAGTATAGAAGGTACATTATGGATCGTCTCATTCAACTTGATCTAAACAACCCCAGTATTAATGGAAATTTTAATGAAAAACTAAGCCTTGATTAGGTTGCTATGCACAATCCCCACAACACACAGAGTCTGGTTAATTTCCCTGATGTCGGGGCCTGGACTCAGAAGCAGAGACACACACTTACTCAGGCAAACTCCCTCCAATCCCCAAGCCACAAGCATTCCTCTGCTGGCCAGACCCTGGACACTGCAGGATTAGGCTGTTTCTCTAGGCTTAGACTGGACCAAGCACCATGCACTCAGAGAAGGGAAGCTGACTCCTCACGCCTGGCCTCCCCATTAAGGAATCCTGGCACCTCCAAGGGCAGCATGCAACCCTCCCACTCTCCTGCTGCTCAGATGGAATGAGGAGCTGGCTCCGGGGACTGCTGGGGCTCTGATGCTAGAAATCCAGGGGCTAAGAGGCTGTGACGTGCCACTTCTCTGTAAAGCTGCCATCCTCAGCTATCAGTGCATCTTCCGCAGGAACATCTGCTCCCAGGAGGCAATTTAATCATGATAGACAGATCCACCTATCCTGGGTAGTAGAAACCACCCTGGGGAACACTAGGGGCTGGAGGAAAGCAACAGCCAGTGACTGTCTTGATAAAGCCCAGCATGTCAGGGACAGTTTCCCCATCGTCCCTCACACTGCTACTAATGGCCCCCACATCCCATCCTTATGGATCCTGTGAGTGAAGGTAGTTGTGCTTTTTGTGTTTCCAATCCTACCAAGACAGTACGGCAGGCATGCGCTCTTCCGTGGGGAGTGGGTCTGAATAGAAATATGTGAGGAGAAAAGGAGAGACGGAGTAACTAATGAAGAGACAAACAGAGGGATATCTACCTAGCAGCTGACACGGAGAGCATGCTTGACACTTGGGGGGCTCAGTCCTCTGATGATCTGTTCTATAGCTCACTTCTTTGTTACAGCACATACTGCTCTGGCATGCCCAACACTGCCAGCACGTGACATCATCACGGCTTTGCCATGATGTAGCTGTGCCCCCCAGAGGACCATGTGCTGATGGTTTGGCTGCCAGTCTAGTGCTCCTAAAAGGTGATAGACTTGGGGGAAGGAATTTATGTCACTGGGGAGCTCACTGGTGAAGGAGAGGTGGGAACCCCGTCTTCGTTACCTTTCTTTGCTTCCCAGCCATCTTGATGGGGAAAGCTTCCAACATGGGCTCCCACCATGAGGAACTGCACCACCACAGGCCCAGTTGTAAACCAGACTAACCCTTTCCTCCTTTAAGTTGATCATCTTGGGCACTTTATTACAGTAACAGCTGAATACAGCCGACTTTGATGTTCTCCAACACCAACATCCTTTCTACTTCCATTTTTTTCTGTTTTCTTTCATAGTCAAGGTGTAGATCCCTCTAAGCCATGGACCATTGCTATGGTAATAGGCTATTAGTGACGGGGGCTCATTTTTGTTTGTAATGGGTCTTCAGGGTTGCTATTCAGCAGTTCCCTGACTCCCTGGTGATTGGCACAGAAACACTGCTTGGTCACAAGCCACAACTAGAAACTACCAGCAAGCAGAGCCTTCACCTTTCAGACCGTGGCGTAAATTCTCAGGGAGGATCTAACTTATTTATCTCCTAAACTTCCTAATTCTCTTCCTTTTCTCGACTTCCCCTCTTTCCTTACTATCCAGAACCCACCCATTTACTTTTTGGCATCCTATAAAGATGAGAAATGTTTCTTCAGAATCTTGACTTGATCCCAGTAAATTGAAGTGGAGCCTCCTGGCTCTGGTGCTCCTCCCAACACCTCAGAGGCTTTGGCTTGGTGTTTGTTTCTTTTGTGCCTAAACTCTGCCAGGCCTTGTGTAAAGTGGGTAAGCCATGATCTTTGATGGGAGAGATTAGGCTTTGGGAGCCTACTTAAGGTCAGATGGGAGCCACAGCAAATCTCCATATCTAGCTCCATAACCAAATCTTCGATGCCACCTTCAGAGCCCACCATTGCAATGTTCCAGCTCATGTCCCCAAGCCGTGATTAGGAGTCAGGTCCAGGGGCTAAGCAGGTATATATGAAGTCAGCTGACTTCTGATTGATGGAGAATGTGCACACCATGAGACCCCATGAGTGCAGTTGAACCCTGAGCACAGGTTTTCTTTAGCCCTCCTGAGAAGAATGTCTCTGCTTCCCACTGCCCTCAGCCCCGGCTTTTCATTTCTTGTTGTTTGGGACAGAAGGCAGAATTGTGAAAGTTCCAGGGGACTTCTCCCATTCTTCTTGCAAAAGGCAGCTGCTCATGAGTCTGTCTGACAATACTATCTGTTGTCTTTGTGATAAACAGCATACAACCAAACCATACTTATCAGAAACCCACACGAGGCATGACCCTCTGTAGCTTGCTATTTATTCCAAGAGACAGTGCCTGTGCCATCTGGGAGTTTATGTCATAAGAAAAATGACACCGTTGGAAACGTGGTTAAAATTTGTGTTTCTGCTTTTGTTTTTGGTGTTTGTAGGTATTTTTGTTGTTTGGGATTATTGGGGGGGTTGTTTGTTGTTCTCAGCTTGTTTGAGATCTGTTTGAGGTATTTCACCATGATGCCCTGAGACAAAAGAATGTGACTAAGATACATAGCAGGGGTTTCTGCACACAGTGGCTTTCTGTAGAAGCTTTGTCCAGCCTGGTCTACATAAGTAAGCTCCAGGCCAGACAGAGCTGCATAGTAAGACGTCGGGTGATTTCCCTACTGGCCTCTATCTCATCCTCACAAAGTCAAATAAAACGTATGACTGTTTTCCCTGTCCATTGTAGCCTTCAGGAAGAAGTTGATACACAGCCCAGGAAAAACCTTTCATCTTGCAACTTTCACTGGTCTTGGGATAGCATCATCCTTTACTAGCCAAGCCTTATGTTTCTCTGAGATGTTGCATGTTCTAGCTGCTGGACAGTTTTACAGTTTACTGACTCAGAAATCAATGTGACATGCCAAACAAGATTGCTTCTCTGGTCTGGGACTGATCAGATTATCCTTAAACATATATTCCTCTTTCAATTGGTACCCGTCCTCATATTTCTCTATATTTGTTCAGTTCTCTTGAGGAGCCCTTATCATTCCAGGCAATCGGTTGGTTCCTTGATTGGAAATGCTCCAGGACACGGAGTCAGTTCACAATTAGCCATGCTAATGGAGAGAGCAGTGGTGCAGAAGCTCCAAAGCAGCAGATTATCTGAAAATCACTTGTATTGGCTTTAGAACAAAGGCAATGGTGCAGGGCATGTATGTGTACACACCATCATGTCCAACGACAGCATGGCTTCCATGAGCTGCCTTTACAGTCAAGGAAGAGACATCATTTGGAAGTAAGAGTGACTGACAAAGGGGAGAGGATGCAGTAAAAATGTTCCATTCAGAGAGGCCATGAAGAAAAGAGGGAACCCTGCTGCAGTAATGCTGTAGACACTCTTGGTCTCTCTCCTCTCCAACTAACCGAGTTGGACAAGAGTCTGCTATGTGCCCAAGATCCCAGAAGAACTACTGGGAAGTCTCCAAGCCATGTTCTGAAAGTTGTATACATGTCCTTGCTTGGTAGTGACCCCAAACTTCCATTATCCCTTTCAATATCAGAATGCCACCAGGATGTAGAGCTTATTAGCTGTTCTTGCAAAATAAATATTCTTCAGTCTTTCTTGGGAGTTTATTGCAAGTTTGGAGTTGACATTGGAGGACAACTTAGTAGCATGTGACTCTTACCATAGAGAAAAATCACTTTTAATTGCAAATGCCTAGACCTTCCTCACAAGATCCCTGGCTCAGTTAGTGTGGTCAAGAAGGATGCCCTTTAATTTGCCTTGTTAGCTGCATATCACCCTTTGGAAGACACTCTGGGGCATTCTGTTTAAACAGCCATTCTGATTGCCTCACTTTTATTTCTGTTAGTATGATAAAATATCTTGACAAAAGCATCTTAAGGGAGAAAGGGCTTATTTGGCTCCAGGCTACAGTCAACCATTGTAGAAAAGTCAAGGAGACTAGAACTTGAAGCAGCTAGTCTCATATCCAGCATAGAGCAACGACTTGATGCATGCCTACTGGTGCTCAGCTCCCTTTCTCTAATCTTCAAGAGTACAGAATCCCCTGCCAATGCAATAGTACTACCCACAGTGGGCACCTCTTCCTACCTCAATTAACACAATCAAGATAACCTCCCATAGACACAACCACAGGCTAATCTAATATAAATAATCTTTCTTTGAGTTTCTCCTCAGCTGATTCTGCGTGTGTCAGATTGTCCATGAAAACTAACTATCACATTGACTAGTCTTCAATATGAGTTTGAGCAGTGACCTGTATGAAGATAAGTATTGTAACAGGGACCTAAGGATGCTAATATGTAGGGTGAGATTACTGTCAAAGGCCTAGCCAAAGTGTTCAGTTATACAAGCCAAGGTACCATCTTCCTGCCTTGAAAATATTCAGAAGTTCACAGGCAAACCATGAGTCATCAAGCTGACTAAGATGATACAATAATCATAGCTTCTACTTATTGCACACTTACTAGGTGGTAGGAATTATGGTAAGTGTTCCACGTGAATTTCCTGATTGAATTCTCTTAATCTTATGAGGTGTTATTCTCAATTTGAAAGAACCCATGGAGAAGCTCTCTCAGCCTTTGTGAAGACAATTTTTAAAATAAAAGAAACAAAATAAACAAGCCCAGCATGTTTGAGACTCTTGAAGGAAAGACAGCATGTAAATCAACTAATTATTAACATTCACAAGTATTTCTATGCAGCCAGAAGGGATGGGGAGCCTGATTTTCTGTAGCTCTCTAAGTAGTTTAGGGTAGAGTGATTAGCTCATTGGCCAATCCAAATAGCTTCCTATGAGTCCTCTTGATGGATGCCCATTTGCCTCTCCTTTCAAGATAGAAGGATAAGGTTACTCCAACAACTGTGACCCATGCTTTCAGGAAGGGCTGTCAGCTGGAAGGAATCTCCATGCTCCCAAGTTCATGGAAGACAAAATAGCAAGTCCTTTTGTTTATGTGAACAATGACCTTCTAGAATAATCAGTATAGTTCATGGCCACATAGAGGATGCCCATCCCAATGTCAGTCTCCAGGCAGAAGCAAGCTGATGTGGTAGAGAAGCAGGAGATAAAATAAAGGCCTAGAGGAGACAAGAAGAGGAAACTGTTGACAGAGAGCCTAGAAAGAAAGGAAAAGAAAGAAAGAAAGAAAGAGAGAGAGAGAGAGAGAGAGAGGGAGGGAGGGAGGGAGGGAGGGAGGGAGGGAGGAAGGAAGGAAGGAAGGAAGGAAGGAAGGAAGGAAGGAAGGAGGGAGGGAGGGAGGGAGGGAGAGAGAGGGGAGAGAGAGAGAGAGAGAGAGAGAGAGAGAGAGAGAGAGAGAGAGAGAGAAAGGAAGGAAGGAAGGAAGGAAGGAAGGAAGGAAGGAAGGAAGGAAGGAAGGAAGAAACTTAACAAGATGCAAAGCCTATTCAGTAGATCTCTCCAAGCCAGTAATTAAAGTATATCCAGCAATGCAGGGCTGGCAAGGTATAAAAGATCAATAGGTTAAATACTTTATGTTGTTTAATCAGATACTTAGCACAAATCAAATATTACCTTGCTGGGGTTATTAGGCTAAATGAGGGCGCTGCTGTGGTGAACATTCATTACTGAGACACCAATGGATCATGAAAATTGCAAGGTACATTCCTGAGTCACCTCCAGTCCAAAGATGAGGAAGAGGGGACACAGAAAGTCCTTCTCTTCCAGATGGAAGCACTGTCTGAGCTTTTCACAGGAATGGCTTAGAAAGTTTCTGTTTTGTGTTTCCCTGGACAATTAAAGGTACCATGTCTTGAAATATATAAAAAAATATTTATAATCATCTCACTGAAGTTGGGAATACTTTGTGCACAACTGAGGTAGACGAACGCATACTTCAGGACCATGGGAAGGACCAATTTGTAGAGAGATGACTGATTTTGTGCATTACCATGACAGACACGGCTGCACTTGGAACTAGGGCATTCAAGGCATGACTCTTAAAGAGTCCTTTCCTGGGAAGTTATCCCAGGGCAAGAGATGCTAACTCGACTCTTCCAGAAGCAGAACACTGATTGAGCCACAACGAGACTGAATGAGCCTCAGCAAATGGGCACACACAGGAAACCTTGTAGAAAAACCCCAAAAGCCCTTTGACCTTAACCTGGTTGAATTATTTTCTTTCCCTAGATCATAGGCAAAGCACAATTGGGATCCTGCTACAAGCAAAGAGGAAGTTAAAAGGAAAGATATCATGGGACTATCAAAGCATCACGGGTATAAACGCAGCCCATGGCTTTGCATGCCTGGGATCAGAGCTTCAGGCCCACCTGACACTGCCCACAAAAAGCCCAGAGGGATCGATCATCCCTCCCAAGCCATACTCCCTGCTGGTCCTCCCTGGGAAGGAAATCACAGCCTTACTCTGCCTCACACCCAGCCCAACTTCACTTGAGCATTTCCACACTGCCTGACCTCCTTCCACATAGGAAAAGAGAAAGGACACTATCTTTCCCTACCAAACAGCACACGCCACTGGGGCAGTGCTTCTGCCAGCACACACATAGCCGTCCTGTGCTCACTGTGCCTGCAGGCTTCTCCTGATTTGTTTAACTTGCTGAGGCATGCCCACCAGCTGCATGCTATGCTGACCTCTACCCTTCAGAGAGAGGTCCATCCACTTGAAGGGACTTTTCTGATGAGTTCCTCAGAGTCTTGGAGTTCCTTTAAACTACAAACTGCCTCTACAAACTATCAGTCAGCGCAAAGGATGAACAGCAATGCCGAGGACCCGGCCATCCTGTCCCCCTCTGCCTTGTCCTTCACTTCTAGTTGTATGTTGTGATTACATGTCAGACTTGCAGGGGGTGGGGGTGGGGTAAACTGGATTAAGATCAAAACTCTTTGAAGCCATTATAGTGGGTTTCTGGAGACTTTGGTCATAGTATTCATTATCAGTCTGCTCCATTTTGCTAAAACAAAATAACACACACTGAATAATTTATAATAAAGCAGGTTTATGTCTGACTCTTGTGGAGGTTGAAAAGTCAGGGTGCCAGGCTTGGTTGTTCGTGAGGGCTGCTCTCTGCTTCCAAGTTGGCACCTTGCTGCATCCCAGCAGTGCCCACAAGGCAGCAGGCTAGCCCAAGAGGACTCACACCCCATGAACCCCTTCTGTAAGGGACCTAATACCACTCGGGAGGGAGCATCTCTTGTGACCTAATCACCTGGTAATGGCCCCTGTTAATACTGCTACAGTGGTAAACTTGAGCTTTGGGGGAGACGCATTCACAGAGTGCTATCTTTCACTCTACTGCCTTCCTTAAACCTGACGAAATCGTTTTAATCTCAACTGATAACTTTTTCAGGCTTGTTGTTTATCCAGGCTTTCTAATATGCTGCCCTTTGTTAGGGTCTTTTGTCTTTGGGTTTTTTAAATTATATTTATTTATTTGCATGCGTGCACAGAGATATGCATGGTACATACATGGAGGTCAGAGGAAAGACAGCTTGTGAGAGTTGGTTCTCGCCTTTCACCATATCAAATCCAGGTAGTCAGGCTTGCTGTAAGTGCCTTCACCTGCTGAATCATCTCACTAGGTTTGTGTTGTCTTATTTAAATCATTTTGCAAATGACAAAACAAAGCACAGACAAGGGTGCTAGCCTGACTGAGCCCACTGACATCCTCCGTCCTCACTAGATAGCACTGCTGACCTTGCACACCTTCAGATACACTCCTGGGAATACCTGATGATTTTCTGGTTCTAGAAACACCTCAACTTCCCCTCCTTGCAGAGCATAGATCATGGTTAGACTCAGGGCGGAATGGGTTCACAAGACTTTCCTGGCTTGGGCTCTCTTTACTGCTTACTTCTGGGGCTCTTACTAGCTTCCATTATCTGTCACACCCGTCTCCAGGCACACTCACTCTGCAGAGTTTAAGAGTTGTATTATCAGATGCCTGAGCAGCACCAACAATGAAAGAGAAGTCATACCATCCTCAAAACTAGAAGTAAGGTGGGTCACCACTTTTGGTTATTCCCTACCCTAACAGAGCAGGCAAGATTTCATTCGGGCTTTTGCCACCAAGAAATTTGGGTCATGCCAAAGCCCTGGAGACCTAGCCACAGGGACTCTCCTGATGCCCAGACCAGGACTTGCCTCTGACACTGCTGGCCTTTCTAAGACTCCTACTGCAGGTCCACAGATCCTGCTGAAGAAATTATAAGAATTCGGGTCCACACCCTCCTCAAAGTGGCTTCCAGTCCCCAGAGTGAGAGCACAGCAGGGAAGGAATCAGAGGAGGAGGGGGGAGCTTGACAAGTGGGGATTTTTCTTTTCTTTCCAAATTCAGTTGTCTGTGCAGAGACCAAAAGAAAGAGAGAGAGAGAGAGAGCAGGTAGAAGCGCTTCAGCAAGTCAGACTTTGCAGGGAAACAAAGGAAGCATTTGTCAGAGCAGAGCGGGGAGCGAGCCCACAGAGGATTCAGGCAGTTCACACCTTGGCAAGCCCCTGCCATCGCAAGCCCTGACCTAATTTTCAGAGATACTGCTCGGATTGTTTTCCAGATAAAAGCAGGCAACCGCAAAGCTCTCCTGGGTAAGGCTTGACATCAGGAAAAATTATCCTGACTGAAGTCACTTATCTTTTTTCTTACCCCTTCCCTGATCCCCACTCTAACCCTTCTTCCCTCTGCCTCTCCCAAACCTTCCCAGAGCAGCCAAATCACAGGGTACAAAACGGGAATAGATAGATGGCCCTGCCATCACCCGCCAACAGTGGACGAGATCCACCTGCCACCAGTGCAGCCCGGACCAGAATAAGCCAGTGACTCTTCTATATGTCCTTTCCTCCTCCCTAAGACAAAGCAGATTAGCTATCTTCTGAAGGCCAGAAAGACAAGGAGTAATGTCTGCAGACACCCAATAGATTAATAATACCTCTCAAGGATGAGGGGTAAAACCTTTAAAGAAAAAAAATTTTTAAACATGCAATTTTTTTTTTCAATTAAGAGATGTAGATGCTGGGGCTGGAGAGATGGCTCAGCGGTTAGGAGCACTGACTGCTCTTCCAAAGGTCCTGAGTTCAAATCCCAACAACCACATGTGGCTCACAGCCATCTGCAGTGAGATCTGACACCCTCTTCTGGTGTGTCTGAAGACAGCTACAGTATGCTTACACATATAATAAATAAATAAATCTTTAAAAAAAGAGAGAGAGAGATGTAGATGCAGTGTGGAAAGAAAGGGAAGTAGATTTTTGTATATGCAAGACCCAGGGCAGGTTAGGGCTGGAGGGGCTCAGACCTCTCACATGTCGTCGCCTGTATGGTGACCCTAAGGTGGCCAGGATAAAACTCCCCCTTCCAACAAGGCCAGATGTGGCATGATGAGGGGAGGAGAAGTCTCAGTCACACTTGATTCTTCTCATTTCTTCATGAACTCCTCTCCTGGGCTTCTTCTGGAAAAATCAATCCTGGCTCCATCATCAGTATTTCAAAGGCAGCTTCTTGGAAGGGGGAAATAAAAAAAAAAGAATGCATCCCTCATTGAAAATTCCTTTTGGTTTAACTATCCCAGATCCATCTCCTGAGGGTTGATTCTTCATCCTGTCACTGAGTTGGTGAAAGTCCTGGCTACAAAGAAGAAAACTCATTCTCAGCAACTTTTAGCAATAAATCAGTGCCCCCAGTGGGGAAGTCCCTCCCTGCCCTACTAAATAGCCTAGCCATGAGCTCTCACTCCTCAGCCTCGTGGAGCTGGGTGCAGACAGCTGAAACAGTCCAATATCTCAAAGGAGAAATGAGTGGCTCAGCATTTAGAACCACAGGCTTGTGATAGAAAGATTTGAAGGTGTCAGACTCTAGAATGGAGAGCTATGGCCTCACTGTGACCAAGGTTTGTACTAGGCTTGAAGCTTAAGGTGGTAGAAGATAAAATGGTATCTCAAATGTGCCCCTTACCCCAAGGAAGTAATCCCCCAAGAAGAAACCACATTATCTTCCCCTAAATCTAACAGGGGCTATTACAGGCTTTTGTTTTATTTATTTGTTGAAGCTGAATGTGCCTATCATTTGTACTGACAGTACAAGAAACAAGAAAAACAGAAAGCCTCTTTCCTAATCCTAGGTCCTACCATTCACTCCAGTACAATATCAGAGAAGCCTAGAGACTGGCTTCTCCATGAATACTTCCTCATTGTCCTGGCTACACCTTCTCAAAGTCTGCTTAGACTTGAGACTCAGTATCCATGTGATTTTTGCAAAGACCTTCTCCCAAGGATGAACTCAGTGTCTGGCCTTTATAAGAGTGATACCTGTAGCAGCAGGCTGTTTCCCACTGGGTGTGGTGTTTGGATTGCTTTTTTACATTGTCCAGAGTCATTGCTATGTATTTCTCTATCGTGAGGACCCTAAAGAAGTATCTTGATGTCCATCTTGCACTGGAGTTATGGGACTGATTTCTTCCCAAGGTCAAAGACCTAGTTATAGACCAAGGAAGGACAACGTTTTGGTTTTCTGACAGTATCCAGCTGGGGAGTCCTTCTGCCATCCTGTCCCTGTCCATCCTCCACTGAACTGCCATGTTCCACTTTCCCTAGAAGGCTCTGCAGGCCCCAGTGCAGACTCTGCTCCATTTTGCTGAAGAACGTTGCTGTCTGCATCTCTCAGTTGCCTGGTTATTCAATCACTCTCTTGTTTACTTAACTTTTCAGCTGTGTACATATATTCTTCACAAGAAAATTATAAACAAGGTGTCTGGCATAAGCTTTATTATACCTGCTCGCTTTCCTCTCCTCCCCCCACCGCCTCAACAAAACCCAATTAAGAGTGGAGGAGACATTTAACAAATACCGGCTGCTGAATGCATGAATGAATGACTTTTTTAATCAAATATAAATTAAACTGGTGTCTCATCCAAAGCAGAACTTCTTTTTGCATTAACCCTTGTGTAGCTTTTCCTGATAGTACTAGGGAACCAGTCAGGTAGATTGTTGGTCCTTGGCTCTCATTCCATGGAGGCCCCAAGGGAAGAAAAAAGCCTCCACTTGAGAGTCCTGTTGGATCTTTTGAAAGAGACCATCCAAGATTAAAATTTCAAAGAAGTGCCAGGTATAGGCGCATAATCTGAAATTCCAGCACTCTGGAACCTTAAGTAGGAGGATCGGGAGTGAAGGCCAGCCTGACTGGCACATCCAGTTCCAGCCAGAGCTATGCACTGTGTTCCTGTATCACTAGGAGTAGTAGGTAGGGATGGGGTGAATAGTGGCACTGTTGTTCCGGGACAGCAGAACATAAGGGAAGCCTAACGAGACAAGGATCTGTGCTGCCTTCAGAAGCAGATCCACCCAGGACCCAGCTGCACTCCTGAGTAGTTGTGGGCAAGTTACACAAGCTCTCATGCTAGTCCCTTGACCTTTGGAAATAGCAATCATGCCTACCCCCGAGACTGCTATGGACATGATATAACACATATGTCAAGTGCCTTGCACCTGCTTGGCACTGGTGTGCACTTAGTTTTCTGATGCTAGGGACTGAGCCCAGAACCTCACACATGTGAAGTGCTCACTTTCCCCACAAAGTCCTCTGAACAGATAGGGGATGAATACACATCTTCCTTCTGGCACAGAACTAAAAATCCCTGCCTGCTTTATCTTCTCTTCTTGCTTAGCACAAGGTCCAATTCCCCTTTTTGCCTTATCCTCCAGTTGGCACAATGGCTTCTCCCACCTTCTTTTAAATATCTGAATTCAGAAATGTTAATTAGGGACTTCCCACGACTTTATGGAGGTGTCATGATTAGGCCTATTATTACCACCCCAAATGGGAAAATTGAACATCTACTGCTTTATGAACCCTTTATCACAATTAATGCTGTCTCTAAAGCTTCTCATTTATTGGGTTCTGTAGTATAATCATTCCTTATATGTGTTTCAAGACCTTGTACAAGTACAAATAATTTAAACTAATTAGCTTATTATAAAAAAGGAATGAAAACAAATGGCACATGAATGAATTGTGAGGTTTCATATGGAATTAATATCTCCCTAATACCCTTAAATTTGGTAAGTTCATTATGCATCTATAATCAAACCTGATGAATCACCTAGATAATTCAGAAGTAATTATGCACGAACCACTGCCACTTATTTTAAAGTGCTACCAAAATAAGAGATTTATCCTCAGGATCCAGTTAGGATCTCAGATAACTAGCTCTAACCTGACATCGCCTGTCAAGATCAGCCAGGAGAACTGACAGGCCCTTCCTTCCCCAGATGCTTGCCACTGACATCTGCAGAGCACAGTCATGGATCCTGTTCAGGACATGGGGCTGATTGTCATCTGGTGCTGCTTAGTAAGGAGGGTTGAGAGGGCTGCCTGCTGCAGTAGCCACCAGAGTTTCATGAGATGCCACAAAAGGGGCCCAGCCACAGAATCCCAAGAGTCTGTTTAGGACCCATCATAGACTGCTGTATCAAAGAACCTCTGTCTCTCTTCCGCAAGGATTACAACTCTTTCCCAATATAACATACCTGTGACTCTAGGGCCCTGTGTTTACCTGATTCATTCAAGATGGCAAAAATAATTTTGTATTCTTTGGACTATTATATCTGGCTTTCTAGAAGGGTAGCTCCTGTTTCCTTTTAGATAAAAGCTTCAGGTTCATTGTAAATTCCTTGAAGGCCATGATAAGGCTATTTATTACATGTATTCATTGTATATGTGTAGATATCAACGAATAATTTGTTAAATATCTGGGTGCTAGACCTAGTATTTCAGTAAATAAAACAGAAATACCTATACTTTTGTGGAATTTACACTCTAGGGGAAAGACATAAAATAAATAAAGGAAATAATATGTCACATGGAGGATACCATGAAGACAAAGCAATGGAAGTAATATGGTAACCCAGTGCAAGAAGAGGTGAGCATTCTAAAAAGTCTCGCCAGCCCACAAAGGCTGGCAATGGGGCCGTGTCCTGAAGGTGGTACAAATAGCCATGTGTGAAACTGAAGAGAGGGGCTCCCAAACAAAAAGAACCACAGATAGGCAAAGGCTCTGCAGTAGGGAACAGCTTGTCTGGTGAGTTTGAGAAACAGCAAAGAAGCAAGAGTGACTGGAACAGGATGAAAGAGGGAAGAACAGAGACAGAGATGGAGAGGCAAAACCTGGCCTTCCCTCAAGGGGGAGGGGGCAGAACGGGGTGGAGCATTTGGAAGAAATAGCACAGACTCTATATATGTTTTAAAAGATCACTCTGCTGAGCTGAGGATACACGGTGGGTGGGGCAATCAGTGCAGACACTGCTTACATTGGTTACCTCTCTCAAAATTGTAACAAAGTATCTGTGGACACCAACTTAAAGGAGGAGGAGCTCAATCTGGCTTGCAGTTAGAGGGTCACAGTCCATCCAGTCAGGGAAGCCATGGCTGTAGAAGCACGAGGTCACATTGTATCCAATCAGGACGCAAACTCAGCTTCCTGGTGCTCAGCACCCCTTCTCCTTTCCCATCCTTTTCCTCCCAGGATCCCATGCCACAGTGCTGTCCACATTAATAACAGATCTTCTCACTTGGGTGAGCCATAGCCTCAAAGTCAGTCAGGTTGGTTCAGGTCTCCCTCATACAGGGAGTTCAGTAAGAACGTTCTGGCCACACACCAGGCTCAGGACCACTGTGATTGGTCCATATCAAGGCAACGGAGGATACAAAAGAACCAGATTCCCAAATTACTGATGAAAGAAGAGGCAACAGGATTTGCTGACAGCTTAGATCTTCTTTGTAAACCATTCAGCTCCCAGAGGAATAGCTTCTAGCTAGAAGGTGCCTGCTGAATGTTTGCTGAATGGATGGAGCAAACATATGCGTAAATGAAGTACTCAAATAATTTGGAACCCAGCTGGGGGGTTGGAGTTGAATTTGATTAGAGGAAACAGAACAGGTCTGGTACATCTCAGCTCTCTCCCGGGGCCGAGTTCTCTTACCTAGTAGAAACTCATTAAATATTTGTTGAATAAGTGAACAAATGACTTAATTAACGTGAATGTGCAAGTCCTGGGACCTTGTTCTGATGTCCACCTGAATCCTCAGCAGAGAGTGAGAGGGTCTCCGGGATTCTCTTTTCCCAGCCCTTGGCAGAGGAACAGCGATAACCAACCTTAAGCTCGTAAGTCTGCAAAAATGGTGTCAATGTGAAGGTCCAAAGAAGTGACTGAACCAATTGTCTGGCCCCTTGTTTGTCAGGGTGGGAAGATGAGAAATATATTCTACGTATTTAAGTACCATCATCATTACTAAATTGCTGTAGGAATAAAAATTCAGTTTATACCATTGAGGATCATTAAACTCTCTTCTGAAACTGATGCCAAAATTGAAATAATTGGCTCACCGGTGATACAGCAGAGAGGATAACTGCACAGCTCGCTGGAAAGTGCAGCCTCGACATGAAGAATGGGACAGAAGCTTGGGTAGGTGCACTGGCTTGGTTGGCAAAGGGTTGCTGTGTTGCAATTACAGTCGACAGCGGTAATCCTGATTAAAAATACTTGGAGCACAAATTGAGAGTCGTAGGAAAGTGAATGGATTTTGCAATTAGACAAGAGTTTCAAAGGCATGGGAATTTTTCCAAGAGCTGGTGACGATCTGGTGTGAGAGGTCGCCCGCAGATCAGACAGCCTGATACCGAGTGCAGGGGAGGCGCTAAACAAGAGCAAAATAAATAACGGTAATAATAGATGGAGCTACCATCCAAGAACAAAGATGCACTTTAAATGAAAATCATTACTCAAAGATGCTGAACGCAAGCCCGGCCAGGTTCAGTTGCTGACTAGAAAGTAGGAGGGGGCCCCGCTGGGTGATCATATCTCTAACCTGCAGATGCTAATGCTGACCTGTGGGGGGTGGGGCGGGTTAATTAGCTGCTGGTTGTAAAGCATTATTGCCTTGCTGAGTATTATTATTTTAATAAAAGAGGCTCATGAAAATGTCTCTGGTGGTAACTCACGAAGAATCATTTTGAGGACAAGAGTGCTCATACATCACTCTGAGTGCCGCCTATGTATTTGAGTATCAACAAAAAATTTACTGTTTAAACATAAATCTCTGGAAGAAGTTGAAGTTAATTAAAAAGGTTTAACAGCATATGCATTAGTATTAGCCCTGGCCCTCTTTAGCATGGAAGGAAGGAAAGGGAAAAAACAGGGTTTGTGAGGACGCAGTCAGTGTAGGCATTTAATTAAATGTGGTCCAAGTAGAGGTCCAGCACCACCTTATCTGCCACTCAGTGCAAGGGGAGAGAACGGAGGGAGACAATGCCCTCTGAGAACTGGGAGTGCTTTTAATTAACAATGGCTCTGAGAGCCTCCTACAGTGTTTTCTTTAGAAATCTAGAGTTTCTTTTTTTGTGGCATGGAGATTTCTGGTCAGCCGCAGGCAGCTCTGGCCCAACACTGAAGCCCAGGTTCAGTATATGTTCTCTCGTGTCCAGTTACTCAACGTTGGGCTCAGCCTTCCACACTTACTTACCGAGCTCTCGTTCTGCCTTCTGTGTGACACCATACAGGCTAAAGGAGCTGTGAAGACCAGCTGCTCTCTGCCTCAGATAGAGCAAGTCCGGTGGGCCAACCACCAGTATCATACAGTCATTGCCACGAGAGATCTATGTATTCAATATTGAGACTGTCATAATTAATCTTCATTGTCATTTATGGGCTCTAAGATCACCATGGAAACAAATCTCCAGATATATTCATGAGAGATTACGGAGATTAGGTTAATTGAGGTGGGAAGACTCACTCTAAATGTGGGCAGTGACATTGCACCGCCTCCGTCCCAGGCTGAATACAAAGGAGAAAGTGAGCCAAGCAAATGCGCTCTCTCTCTCTCTCTCTCTCTCTCTCTCTCTCTCTCTCTCTCTCTCTCTCCTTTGTGACTGTGGACCTAGTGACACTGGTAGCTTCAAGCTCTTGCTGTCATAACCTTCCTGCCATGATAGACTAAAATACTGCAAACACAATTAACCCTTTCCTGCTTTAATTTGCTCTTAACCCAGCATTCTCTTGCAGTACTGAGACAAGGGATGTGCACAGGTACCCTAGATCAGGATGTTTGAAGTACATATTGAAACCCATGGCCAGAGAGGCCCAAGCCTATGATGGCAGGAAAGTCAAGGTAGGAAAAATGCCATTGGCTTTTCAATTCTGGAGCCAGTCCGCATAGCTGCATTTCCTTGTCCCCACTTTTTCCTGTACAGTGTCCACCCTGCATCAACCTTCTATGAGCTCCAGGACATTGCGCTCATGCCCCTGCCCTGCCCCCCATTTATGTATTCACTCTCTTGTTACTGAAAATGTTCTCTTTATTCCTGTCCATCTCCTCCATCAAAGTCCTCACAAGCTCCCTATTGTGACATGTGCTCCTAAACCCTGGCCTTTGGTGGTGCATCATAGGACATCGGATGTTTCGGACTTGTCAAGATCAAAAGTGCCAGACTCACGTGATTGTGATCAACACTGTGTGTTTTAGCACGTGCATTGTTTGCTAGCTTTGAAACCTGTTGATCATTTGTTTGGTAGGTATCCTTTGTCCCTCCAACTAAAAAGGTTAACTCTGAGACATTTATTGGGAAGGGAACAAATGGGTCCTATCTCTTTACTTCTCCACATTCATTTCAATTTGGGCTCTTCCCCTGTAATCTATCCGTCACAGCATATCTTATTTTTCTCATCCCATCTGCAGGATTTCTGGGTCATCATGATCTCCTTCTTCAGGTTTTAAGCGCCACCTCTCAGCTCCCCTGACCCAACCCACGATGCTTGGGGACTTCAGACTCTCCCTAGAGTCTGACCTTTCAATCCCAACTGTCACTCAACTCAGAACTCCTAATCATCCCATTGCCAAAACCCTCCCGCTTCCTAGTGACCCACTTGTTCCCTAGTGACCAGCTTTCCAGTTCTTCTTTAACCTTCCATTTTCTCGCCTTTCTCTAGTTTCCCACACAGCACCCAGGCTTCAATGGATCTGAGACTTAGGACCACATGGGTGATCCATCTTGTGCCTACACTTTGAATCCTCACCATTTTTGACATTGCATTTGGTTTTCCAGATTCCACTTCAGCTCCTGCTACTCACTGGGTCCGTTCCCATTTAGCATGCTGGTTCCATGGAGCAAGAGTTTGTTTAGCCCTTAGACCTTTTTGGACTGTGTCCTTGCTAAGGCTTTCTGTCCCCACTCTTAGAGAGAGACTCCCACATCCTTGCTCTGAGCTTTAGACTCGGTCCTAGACCATAGGCTTAGTTGCAACTACAACTGAGCATGTGCACAGGGGTGTCCTACGAGGTCCCTAAGGAGCCATCCACAGCACAGATACCGTTCCTCTAAAAGTTACTGCATTTTTTCTGTGTTCCAAGAACACTTGTGCCTCAGTTCTCTCACTAAATGCCCAGAGACAACCTTGCTCCCCACTGTCTGCATTCCTTGGTCAGCAGTGCATATCAGCTGCTAATGGTTTCTTCCTTTCTTTTGCCATCAGCTTTGTTATGTGTCTCACGTGGTCTCCCTTTGATGATCAGTGTCTCTGTGCTCTTCCTCCATCTTCAGTTCTTCTCCACGACATTCCTACTGCCTTCATTGCTACCTTGACCTTCCTACACCTCGGTCTGAAGCCTCTAATGATTTGCTTTGCTCAGCATCAAGTCCTTGTCCCTGGCACGACAATCCGAGCCTTCCATGATTGAGCCTCAGCCCTGCTTCCTCCATGCACCTCTCCAGAAGCATGCCTTTCTTCCTTCCATTACAGCCTTCAAGCTGTTTCTGTCCAGATAGCCTTCGTCTACACACACGAATCCTCTCTACTCTACAAGGTCCTCTTAATACTATCCTCCCCACGGACTTCAGCCTAACCTCCAACCGATGATAAGCTTTCCTCTGCTGTCTCTCGCATTTTCCTTCTTTTCCAATTCATTCTTTCACCCACTATTCATTAAGCATTTACTATGTGCCCAGAGCTTTAATATACATTATCCTTTTAATCCCCATGTTAACCCTAAGAAATAAAATACCTTACCATTCTTATTACAGAATGGAGGGAAATGGAGCTATGGGCACAGCACTAAGTAGTGAGTGGCAGAGCCTGTTTTCAAGCCCAATTCCCATGCTGTAACCATGCTGCCTTTAGCTGCACCCGCTTTATAGCACGTGGGCTTTGCACTGGATGGAAATAAAGGAAGAAGAAAGGAGGGAGAAAAAGAGTGAAGGGAAAGGGGTACTAGATAAAGGAAAGAAGGAAGAGAGGGAGAAGGGGAGGGACCAACCATCTTCCTACCATTCTGGATCATAGGATTCATGGACTCTGAAACTGTTTTGTTCACCTTTGAATACTTAGCCTCAAATCTCACACACAGGAGACACTTGGTAAATGTTCCTTCCTGGGGCTGAGGTTAGTAAGTGCTTGCTACACAGTATGAGGATCTGGGTTCTCCCAGAACATACATTTAAAACTCAAGCACAGTGGCGTATGCTTATAATCCCATGAGGAGGTGCAGAGAGAGGGGCATCCCTGGGCTCACTAGCCAGCAAGCCTACCCTAGCTGATGAGCCCCCTAGGTTCTAAGGAAAACCTCTGTCTCAAAGGACTCTGAGAAATGACACCTGAGATTGACATCTGACCTACACACCCACACATGCCTACCCACCCCTCACACACACACACACACACACACACACACACACACACACACACACACACATGCACGTGTGCCCGTACCTGAATTCCCATGTGCACCTTCACACATGAACACACACATACACACATGTATAATATACACTATACATTCTGTTCAAATAGGTGTGCATGAATTTTTCACATGTAAAACCTTAGGGCTAGATGGGGCATACTGACATGACATCACTGAACCCTGCCTTCAGAAGGATATTCTTGTGTCACCCTTCTTTATTATGACTTCCTGCAGGCCACTCTGTCCCTATTCCTTCTCTTTCCCATGGAATATTGTCAGCATCTCTGGGGCTCCTGGCTTTCTCAAAGCCTTGTCTGTTGGAGTTGGTGGTCACCCAAGAAAATGGAAACTGTTCTGAGCCTGAGAGTTTGTTTAGGAAAGGCAGAAGAGGGTAGAGTCTGCATTTCTTGGGAGACTAGGTTGTGCTTTCACAGACAGGCAATTTCACCCCCACCGTGTTCCCCTCTGGAAGGCAGTGCCTGGTGTGGGCACAACCAGGCATTTACGACAAGACTTGGCACATACAGAGCCTCTCGCTGGTCTCAGAAGGGGGAACAGTGAGAACTAATCACCAATCCCAGTGAGACCAGTGAGAAAGTAGCACGAAGAAGGAACTAGAAGGCAGGAAGGCATCTGTCAAAAATCCATTACTTGATGTGTTAACAAGATTGTTCGGGCCCCCTGCCATTCCATTGGTTATAGAGACCTGCCCTTTCCATAAGGACCTGGGGGTTCTCTTTATGAACATCCCTGTAGAGAGTCAAGCTCCTACCAGAACACCCCAGGACTCCTGCCCATCTCTGCACATTTCAGGGGGAGGCTTCTTCTCACTGCATGTCTGCCTGTGTCCGATGGAGAAGAGAGTCTTTTCACAATCGCCCCCTGGAGCTTTCCCTCTGATAAGTACAAGTAAAAGCTATGATGCTCACATCCAAGCAAGAGGACTGTGGTGGGGGTTGGCAGGTAAAACGTGGCTCTATGTGGGACAGGATTCACCCTGAATTCTCAAATACCCTACAAATTAATATGTAAGTGCATTTAAATATAGTGGGAATCTGGCTACAGGAGCTAGGTTCTTGATGAACAACAGGGAAATGGAGCTAGCTGCAAGGGTCAGATAGCATCATGCAGACATGTAAGATGTCCCCACCCCCACCCCCCAAAAAGGCAAGAGGCCCATGCTGAATGTAGCTTGCAAATGTCTTAGGAAGGCATACCTACCAACGGAAGCCGTCTTTGCCCACAGTCCAGGTTGAAAGCACAACAGCCCCTTTCTCATAGTGGTGAGAACCACAGGTATACATCCCTTTGCTTCAGATCTGTGGATCTCTAATGTCTGAAAGTCCATGTGACATCCTGACCCCAATTCAGTGAAGGGACAAATAACTTTGCAAACACCAAGTGGCTCTTCTAAAACAAGGCCTAAGAGAGAGACTGCTGACCTCAGACCTAGGAAGAGGCCAGAGCAACTCTCTGGGTAGTCAGCGATGATGGCTGGAGCCAAGGGGAAAGCAGACGAAGTACCAAAAGATGGCTGACTGGTGGATATATTTTGAGAACACAGGCTGTGGCAACGGATTGTGTGTGTGTGTGGCAGAATGAGAAAAGTCTAAGAGTACTCAGGGGTTGGTGACCTGAGTAACAGAGAGCTTTAAATTCCCATTTATAAAGACAAGGAGGGCTGAGAGAGGCAGGTCTGTGATCCTGGAGTACAGGGGTGTTTCAGGGTGGCTGTAGACTTGAGACACTAGAATAAATCTATTGAACTGACAGAAGAGCCAGAGGCTAAAGTGGAGCTCTCTAGTGTGAAGACCAAGGGCAGAGGGAAAGATTGGTTACCTGGAGCATAACCGGAAGAGGAGAACCAGGGATAGTCTTTCACCTGTGCCTCTACGACCCTTAGCAGAGTATAACCTTCAATCTGGAGGTCCTGTGGCTGATGCAGAGACATGGAGAGAAACTGTGTGGAACAGCACCAGATCACAGGAGAAGATGTATCTTTGGAACCAAAGCCAAGGAATTCAGATTAATCAACACACATACTAATCAGACCAACTGGCCCCTCCGAGCCATACTTTCCAGGGACAGGAAGCCCAGGAGGACGTCATTCAGAGGCCAAATTCTTCCCTCAGAACTGTCACATAATGTGTGCAGGGAGCACGTTGGAATGCTTTTGATGTTGCTAATATGAACTGACAGTCTGTTTTCAGGTCCCACTGGAGAACTCTTTACAAGTGTGTGTGTGTGTGTGTGTGTGTGTGTGTGTGTGTGTCTGTTTTGTGTGTCTGTGTGTGTGTCTGTGTGTGTGTGTGTCTGTGTGTGTGTGTCTGTTGTGTGTCTGTCTGTGTGTGTGTCTGTGTGTGTGTTCGTGTGTGTGTGTGGGGGGGGGGGGTGATATTCAGTCAGTCTTGACATGCATCTACCACAAACCTATATACAGAATGGCACCAGGATTCTCACTTCTCCTCTGTTCATGGCCACTCCTCAGGGTAGCCCAAGCCAGTCTCCACTTGCCAGGACAGCTCAGTAGCTGAAAGGAAATGATGGACACAGAAAAAAGAATTGTGAGGTTGTTGAGTTGTTTGTTTGTTTGTTTGTTTGTTTGTTTGTTTTTCAGTGCATGGGCAAATAAAGCAGTAGTGGCTTGGATAGGTGGGAGACGAGTTGTCTCCTCTGGGTACATTCGTTTCATATTCATCATCACAGCGCGAATCATAATGAAGTTATTTAGTATTCATGCAGATGTCACATCAAGTTCCTCCATAGATGTTTTACTGTAATTTAGCATAAGTTAATGGATATCTGTATTAAAGTGTTCCCAATTAAGCAAGCGGCCTTTCTATTCTCCAGGCCAGATCGGATTGGATGGCCATGAAGTGTAAGCAAACCGAGCTCCTCAGATCCCAGCGGCAGAGGTCAAACCTGAAACGAGTTTAGCTCCTTCTTGTGTCTATTTCATGAGAATCCTAGCGGCTCAAAAATAACTTTGTAATTGACTGATCCAGACAGATGAGTTGGAAAGTGGGTGATTGATGGGCCCAATATATTTGAAGAAAATCACCACCAAGGAGAATACTAATTGCAGAGTTGGGCCAGCTAACAGAGCGGACACAGAAATAGAGTTGGGATTAGTGATCACATCCCCAGCTTGTGGAGCTCTGAGACTCCCCCCCACCCCCCAACTGTCCTGGGATGCAATCGGTGGTTGTTTAGCATCTGTCTTCTGAGCTCTCCTGGATTAGAAGCTGCCACATTGGAAATGGTTTATTGAGCTCAGCAGAAGTTACTTTTAAAGGCTTAAGGGATTGGGTTCCACTTAAAAAAAAATACAAACAATTTTTAAATGAGATCTGGTCAAGCAAAGGAACTTTCCTTCCTTTGTGCTTACCCAGAGGTGCAAAAAGAAAAGAACCAAGAAATTCAAATAGAAGTACAAATAGCTGTCTAGACCTCCATTGAAGATAGGGCTGATTTGGTCAATACTTGAGTTTCTTTTTTTAAAATGTTATCGAAAGGTCAGAGCAAGTGGCCTTTGAAGGTAAATCTTATGTGACAGGTGGCCCTCCAGAGCTTAAGTCTCCAGATCCATTAGCACTCCTGTGTCTCTCTTGCCTGGTGTTTGAGATTAGTGGGAGCCAGCTACCACAAACAAGGGGCAGGCTCCAGCAACCCAGCCCAGGGCTGAGAGTCCAGTGGGACAAATGGCAATTCCTCTCATATTGCTTGTAGTTCTTAATTCATGCAGCAAAAAGTCATTAAACTGCTTAGGCTCAAGTCCTGGGGATATAGTAGCAAATAAAACAGAATTTACATCATCGAGCAAAGGAGATGAGAATTATTCAATATCCAAACACTGTGCCTTATGCTGCTGGGGCCATAGTGAGACTGGTCACCACCTGGCTTTTGAAGTACCTGTACATAATGGTCCTACGTACAACAGAAACCTTTCCACTAGGGTTCCTAGACTAAATTAATCTCATGCCTTCAAGCTGGGATCCTTCTCACCAAAGCTGATCCATGATGACCTTTGTTGATCATATGAGCACGGTGATGAGAAAGTACAGGATAAATGAAAGGCAAGGAGGAGAGAATTTCCCACGAAACTATGGACCCATGTAGCAATTCCCTCAGTCTATCTAAGGCAAAATGGCTGCCCCAGCATCTGAGTGCCCCAGATTTTCATTGATGTGACTTCATATTCATTCACAATATTGCCACGCCCAGCGTAGCTTATGTGAGCCCAGGATGACCTATTATAGACTCTAAACAATCTAGTAGTCACAAAGAGGAGAGAAAATGAGTTCTGGGTGGACTAAGGAGGAAGATGCCTCGCTATTGCCAGAGGACAGACAAGAGTTTTCCCCTGTAGCATCAGGGGATGAAACAGAGCAGGATGAAGCTTTCCGTTCTCTAGAAATGAACAAGATGCTTCTGTTCCAGCGCTGGCATGTTTCTAGAAAGTCTTTTCAAGAGGAAGTAAACCATACCCACTCAAATAATCCCTTACCCAGAATACTGTAAGAAATGCTAATAAAGGCCAATAAGATGGTTCCACGGGCCTGAAGACCTGAGTTTAATCTGCTGAAGCCATGTGAAGGTGTAAGAGGGGAACAAACTCCAGAAGGCTGTTCTCCAACCTCCACATGCATGTCATGGCATGTACACACGCGCGCACACACACACACACACCATACACACACCATACACACAACATAATAAATAAATATGTTTTCATAAGAACTACTAATACAATGTGGCCAAATTGGTGGCCAAATTTTTTAAAAGAAGAGAAAGAATGAAAAGAGTAAGAACAATGGCTGGGAGAAGGAAGTAGATGTTTGGAGGGGGAAGGAAACAACAGAGAGGATGGGGGAGCTGTGATTAAAAAGACATTCCATACATATGCAAACATACTATAATGAGACCCATTGCTGCGTACAATGAAATATGTGCCAATTCTTTTAAACGAGGGGTAACTGGGAAAAGAAGAACTTACCTTCTTAGATTCTGAGATACCGGAACTAGCAACTCAAAGCCAAGGCAAGTTGTCTTCTTGTTTTGAGTGCCACTGTCCCAAAACATTCCAATTATCCATGCAAACCCCCAAAAAATAGAGACAACAGAGGATGATGGAGACTGAGCTGCAGCAACAGGTCAACAGTTAGGAGAGGGTATTGCTCTTGGAAGGTCAGTTCCCAACACCTACATCAGGCAACTCATAACCACCCTTAACTCCAGTTCAGGGGATCTACTACTTCTCCTGACCTCCACGGGCACCTGCGTTCACCTGCAAGTACCCACAACTATGTACACTCGACTCTTAATTTTTTTTTTTAAAAAATGATCCTCTAGTTTGTTGATCCTGGTAGCACCCATGTAACAATGAAAGAAAACTGCAAAGTCAATTTGTTTGTTCCTCAGCCTTGAATTCAAGTGTCTCTCCTTGAAGACAACATCCTTTTCTTTCCAGTACTGCAGACACAATTCTTTGTGTTCATCTGTGCTCCTAGCATAGTCTACATTGTACACTGACCGTCCATTTACTTGCCTGTCTTCCCATTGCCACCCCTGGGTTTGGCACATTGCAGGTATTATATAAATGTTTACTAGATAGAAGGATGGGTGGATTGATAATTGGATACATTAATGACAGATGAACAGATGGTTGGGTAAGTAGATGAGTTCATTTATTTACTAATAAAGTGTCACTACAGACAATCCTCTTCTGTATTTTAATCCAGAGATAGTTTCATTGTGTAACTATGTGTTCCTGGTTGGCTGAAACTCAGAGATCTGCTGGCCTCTGCTCCCTGAGTGCTGAGATTAAAGGCATGTGCTTCCTTTTTTTAAGCAACCAGTCTATAGAGGCATCCAGCCCAAGAGAGAGAAATAGGTCTCTCCCTCTCCAAGTATGATTCCATCATCCTGGACGACACTAATTATATTTTTACCAGCATTTAGACATGATTCTTCTTTCCTTTTGAAGGGATATTCCTATGGATATAGAATTTACAGGATGATAAGCTAGCTACATATGCCTGCTGGCGTTCTGAACAAATAAGACGTAGAAGCTTGGACAGGAAGAAAGCTGGGAAAAGGAAGGGTGCACAGAGGTGGGGACTTCATGACAAGAAAGAAGTATGATATGAGCTGGGTGAACAAGAGGCCAAGAGGCAGAGGAAGGCCAGAAACAGCTGGCAGTGGCCTTCGGAGCACACAGACAAAAGCAGAAGTTGGCGAGAAGACTGTGGCATGGTACAACCATGTGGCTGCTATGGATTTCTGAGTTTCCCCACTCACACTGACTTCAGGCAACATGGCAATCAGACCTTAAGTTACCAGTAAGGAAGTTCTCTTCTTCGCCCATTTCACCTCTCAGTAATGACCCAACATGAGTGTTGACCTCCTTATACTGAGATGCCAAATGTCTCTGACACCAAGTGGCTCTCTTAAAAATACACATTAAGTGGCTGATCCAGGGATCAAATTCAACATCAGAGCACCTACTCAGTACCTCCTACTGCTCTGAGGAGGTACAAAAGGACTCACTGTAGTCTTTCAGGGAAGGACCATAACAGCAGAAAAGCCAGAATTCAGGTGGATGTTGAGAGAGCCTAGCCTAGTACGAGTATGGGAAGAGGAGCGCGTACAGGAAGACAGTAAAGCAGGAAGTATGAGTCAGAAAGCTGCCATGTCCAGGAGGCAGGATGACTTCCATAATGTCAGCCTAATTTGAAGACAAAGCTCTCACACAGCTGACAGCATCCTATCTTTTCTCCCACCAGAGTTAAGAACATCAAGAGCCCTCACGAGAATACACTTCAGAATGGAGTCAAAGAAAGACACTCAATTCTCATGTATTTCGTATACACTAGGTGCTACCAGACTGTTTCATTATATCCTTCAAAATCTCTGAAAGGGGTATTCCCTCCACAGTAAAAGGAGAGTAATTGACTCAAGAATCAGAACAGCAGTAACAGTAGTCCATGCTTACTGTTCACCCGATGCACGCCATGGCTTGGGTCTACCCTGAGTATCCATTGTCTCTCAGTTCTAAGAAGGATGTATACCACCTCCATTTTTGCAAACAAGAAAGCAGAAAGGCAGTGTTTTGTAGTTTCCCTGAAAGCCCTAAAAATAGCAAATGACAGAGTTGAGTTCTATCTCCACATCTGTCACTCTAGGGTGGGGACTGGGTTTGAGAAACAGACTTTAAATTAAAGACATCTGTGTCTTAGAGGAGTCATTTTCTTCAGTCTTACCTACCCAACCAATGCCCTCCTCTTGTGCACTGGCCCTTAATGACTGAGCCCAATAGTCCCATTATTCTTTGCTTAGAGCCTGGAGGTGTCCAAACAGCTCATTCCTCTAAACAATGACTCTTCTCCGCTCCCCCGAAGCCACCGTATAACCCCTAAGTCTAAACCCTGTGTGTATCACTCACTCATATTTCTGACAGTGATTTTCCCTGTGATCCTTCCTTTGGTGAAAGCACAGAAATTCCCCCATGAGCATCAGCAGAACAAGACCCTTGGCAGCAATAGGCAGCACACACCGCTCTGTGCCTGCCTAGAAGTGAGTTACCCAACCTAGCCTCACGACACGGCACTTGCTAGGGCACAAATTCAAGGTTGAGTCCAACCTACTGAGCAAAGAAGCAAAGCTTAGTCTTCAGAGAGTGTTCTCTGACCACTCACACTCAGACCAGAATGAGTCCTGATCTAGAAGGTTAATGGCAAACAGAGCCATAATCTGGACTGCCTCTCTCGCTGAGTACAGTGGCTCTGACTCTTCAGCTCCATGGTGCTCTCTCTTAGGTGCATGTGCCCTCTCCGCTTGTTCTCTCTGGGATAGTGTACTTCTAGAAGACCAGAGGAACTGTGAAGCATAGTGAGAAGAATACCAGCAAGGCCACCAAGAGGGCTTGGATCTGGAGCCTAGAGCCCAGGGTCCGATTTCAGGCACTACGAGATAAAATTATTATAGACATAGAACAGAGGACCCAGGGTGGTGGACCACATAAAAAGGGCTTGTGGAGAGAGAACAGTGTCACGCCCCAGTGTATATTTGCCAGGTATGCCCTGGGAACTACTAGCCAGAGAAATTTGATTCCCTTTATCCTTTTCCCCATGAAAAAGCAAACCTTAAACCTTGGGAACTAAACTCAAGCCTTCTTTCCTTTTGGAATCCTTCCCAGACTCTTGTATCTGAATGGTTGTTCCCCTGAATACTACAGAGCATTGTCCCACCCCTCCCCCAAGTTGGCTTTACCTTCAAGGCCGTCAGCTGCTTCTATTCAATTGTGTCTAGAGGTGTCATAGGATTGGGGGTGGGGGTAGACATCTACCTAGAGGAGTGGCCATCTGTGCTATTGTAATGGTGCATGTTAGGAAGTCAAGATGTCTGACTCTAACACTGGTCAGCTGTATAAGATGGGGAGCAATGTTTCGTTTTGCATTTGAGTGTTACAAAGACTGCATCAAATATTCCTCATGAAGCATACATTGTAATGTAGGTGCTCAACTGGTAGCTCTTGGTACCCTCACTTCTAAAGTGGGCTGCAGGTCCACCACTCCACAGCCTCTAATGTGTATGGACAGAGCAGTACAGTCTGCCTATGATGCAGTATCTGAAAAAGAATCACATTCACTCCCCACTGGGGCTTGGAAGAGAGTGGAATCAGGTCACTAAACCAGAGCTCAGAACAGGACAGAAAAATTCCCCAGAGAGCAGGTCTGATTCCTATGGAGTACAGTTTCAAAAGAGATGGAAAGAGGCAGGAAATGGGGTCTGAACACAAACCATGCAGTGGGAACACAACCAAGCCATGTGAAAGAACATCTCAGTCCAGTATGTCCTCCCTGTCTTCCTCATGTCTATACGGTGGGGAAGGTGTCAGCACCCAGTTTCTGCCTAACTAGACACATTTGCTGGTGCGAAAATATACACTGATGGATGATGTAAAGCAAGACAAGATAATGTATAAGCTGGATTTTATCGGCCAAAGAGTGATTTAAAAATTAGACTCCAACTGGCTGGGCATAGGGAGATAAGTATGGATAAGTATGGATGAGGACTTGTCAGCACATTCCCCTCACTGTGTCCTTGTGCAATCCAGGGGCCTCCTGGGAAAACAAGCACGGGAGCTGTCCGAGGTGCTGATGTAGCCTCTGTAGCCTCGGCGCCCAGGGCTCAGATGAATGAAAGGCTTCTGAGAGATCTAGGCAATGGGGGATGCAGGCTAAGTTCAGGACTAAAAGGGAGTAGAAAGTAAAAACAAACAAACAACAATAACAACAACAGACAGAAATGTCCACCTTCACTTTAACACCAGCTGTCTCTCAGGTCAGCTCTAAGCACACATGTAAGAGACATGTCAGAAACAGAAGTGTGAACACAAGTTTAGGCAGGCTTTAATGAGGGCTCCCAACAGCTTGGTCCATAGTCCTTCACACCATTGCCTCCTCCCAGGGTTGCTTTTTGAGGCAGGATAGAACAGACCCTGCAACAGAAAGGAGGTTGTTAACGGGGGAGGGGGGGTGAGCAAGGAAAGAGACAAGAAAGGAAATGCCTGAGGCTGTGAACAAGAAGAGGGGAGGGGAGGAAGGTGATCCGTGTTATTGCCAATGTGTCAGTCACAATTACTTGCGAGCTAGAAAAGTAATAAAGTTACATTATTCGCACATTACGTGGAACAAGCTATTCAATGCTGCTTTCCTCCGAGCCAAATATTGTGATAATTTTAGAGATCATAACTTAATTGAACAATGAATTAATAATCACATGTGTGGACATTTTCCTTTTGTATGTGAACCAAAAAGCCTGGGGTTTTCTTCCCCATTCTGTGGACCACACAGGCATCAGTCAGGGAGGCAAGACACACATTAATTCCTCATGACTGGGAGAGACACAGAGGCAATTCTTTCTACTCTAGCTGATTATATGAGCCCTGGTAAAGATGGAAGTGAGGCGCCATTTTAGTTCAGAGCTTGCCCCCAGGACCAGCCTCGTCAAAACTTTCCATTAGAAATGCAGATTCTAGACTGGAGGTAGAGCATTGTAATAGAGAACTGTCTAGCATGTGCAAGGCCCCCATGATTGAGATGGTGACAGTGGGGGAGGGGGGAGGGAAGGTGGCACTTCATAGGTTTCATGCAGCAGTTTTAAGTCAGTACCTTTAAGAGTAAAATCCAAAAATTTATGCAAATATGAGAATCACTAAAAGTTATTTATTTATTTGTTTATGTATTTATCATACGTATCTGTGTGTGTTCATATGTTCTCATATGGGGGCACATGTAGTAGGGACATGGTGTGTGTGCCTATATGTGTGCATGCACTCTATTGTGTATGTGTGCATGCACACATGCACACACATGAATGTGTATGTATTGGGGTGTGTGTGTGTGTGTGTGTGTGTGTGTGTGTGTGTGTGTGTGTGAAGGCCCAAAGCTGGCATTAGGTTATCTTCCTCCATCTTTCTCCACTTCAGTTATAAAGCAGAGTCTCTTTCACTGAACCAGAAAGTAGACACCTTCTTTTCGTCTGACTAGCCAGCTTGCCCTGGATTTCCCATCTCTGCCTCCTGAGTGCTGGGATCGCAGGTGCTTGCCACATTTGCCAGCTTTTACATGGTTCTGGGGGTCTGAACTCCAGGCTTCACACTTGGTGCCAAAAGTTTTATCCACTGAACCATCTCCCAGACCTGAGAGCCATGGCTTCAGGTAGTCCAGGTGCTTGGAACTCCAGGAGCTCCTGTTCTGGGGGAGTTGCCCTGTTTCTTCCTAGAAAATGATGCTGAACAAGGTTCAGAACATAGACAAGAAATCCAAGATTCAGGTTTTCATTCAAGTTCCAGGACCTAGGATAAGTTACACAGCTCTTGAGCCTGTTCATCTGCAAAATCAGGATAACAGTCCCTGCCTCCTTGCTAGATTGTGGTAGGGATAAAATGAGCTAATGGGTTTGAAAGTGCTTTGAAAACTACAAAGTGCTAAGAAAAGAAAGGAATTGTTATTATGTCAATACAGGGGAAAGCCGTGACAGCGTGACATGTCCCCTCTGCTACAGATGCAAATCATGTCGGGGTGAATTGGTCCATCTGTCCCATCACACACTTCTCCATTGGCAGCTACCCTCCTCCTCTCTCTGGCTCTCTAGAGTGCATAGGGCTCTATCTGTTCTGAACAAAGCCAATGGCTTGTAGTTAGCAGGGAAGAGAGGTGAAATCATCTCAGGGGCCTCTGACTGTGCACACGCAATCTCAAGCTGTCAATAAAAACATCCTGGGGTTGGAGAGTGCCCATGGTTATGCATAAGATGCCAGCTTCAACATCTCCAAGCAGTGTGACCTCTGACCTTCAGCACGCAGCTTCTTTGCCCATTGATTCCATTTACTCAAGTGAAAAATAGCAGTAATGATGAAACACATCTGGCTGAGGTCGGGGAAGGTGAAATAAGAAGTGTGCTCATTCTGGCCCCTAGACATTCCCCATATGTAGTAGAATGATTGGCTGAGCCAATGAGTGGTTAGTGTCTGATTGCACAGACAACTAAATGAAGAGCAGAAAAGAAGTACAGAGTCACTGTGTGTAAGATAAAGGTTTATTTAATATTTTAGTGTAGCTAATACCAGGCAGAGGCAGATACTGACCCTGAAGGCAGGACATGTTTGAGAGAAAGTGTTGTTTTTTTTCTCCCAGTTGCCCAGGGCTTCCCCTAGAGGTGGAACAGGGAGTAAACTACAGAGGAGCCATAAGGAGGGGGAGAGAGAGAGAGAGAGAGAGAGAGAGAGAGAGAGAGAGAAAATATCAGCATATGATGCAGCTGACCCCAGGGTCAGCTAGAGACCATAGCTTCCCTTGGTCAGCTTGGGATAGAAGTGCTAATGAATCCAGACCTGCATGGAGTTGGGAACTGTGAGTGAAACCTCAGGTCAAAAGGCTAATCAGAAGTAAGATGAGCTTTTATGGACAGTACACACCTTCTCAAAGTTCATAAATGAGGTACAGCCAGCCTTCAGTTTGCAAAGCTGGATGATTGGCTCATGCACTGTTACAGGTAAAGGTTCCTGGGGAAAGAAAGATCCCAGAAGCCTAAGCAATAGATGGCCTCACTTGCTGTAGTCTCCTCCCACAACCGTCCTCAAATCAAGACTTCATACCAAAGAAGGAGCAGGAAAAATAGCAGAGGGGGGGGCAATCTCACCATTAGCCCTAAAACACTGCTTAAATTCTCTAGCTGGACAGACATTCATCCTAAACTCTTGTCAATCACTCAACTGCCGGAACCCTATCTACGAAGTAAAAACAGCACTATAGCGAAGATCAAGACACTTGAGAAAAACAAGCCCTTGCTGCCAGCTTGCCTGTGCCACATAGAAGGGCCTTCTGTTTCTCCTTGCACAGAACTCTGAAGAGTCCCAGACTATCAGCTTCTGTGAAGCCAAGTCATGTATACCTTTCCCAACTCGGCCATAAATCTGGGATGATATGGAGATTTATAATAAAAGTGATGTTTAGAAGGCTGTGCATGGGGAATAACCTGAGGTTATGGATACGGCCACTAAAACTCCAGATCTGCAGGGTGGCAAGAGAACGCAGTCAAAAGAACACCAGTGTCCTACAGAGAAACCACCTTGACAGGGAATATAGGTTCCAGTAAGAGACATATCCAGGTGATACCTCAGAGCCTCCCCCCTCCCCCCCCCAAAAAAAATCAATGTCACTTTCTGTTTTCTTTTCACATCCTACCATAGCCTCCTCTCTGATCGCACCAGAAACCAGTGGCATAAATGTTCTCACAGCTCAGACTCCTGAGGTGTGGACAAGGTAGCCATGGACCTGGAGGAGAAAGTGGAAGGTTTTCAAGAAACAGTTCCTCTCATGATCAATGTGACTGCAGCTGCTTTGACCCCCACCCCCCACCCCACTCTTCATTTAGCCTCTGGGAAAGAAAAGCACCACAAGAGGCCCGAGAAACACCCATTTGGCCCAGAAGTCCCTCAGCTGGCCCCAGCTCTCATCACCCCAGGAAGCTCACAAGGCTGGCAGCTGCCACTCATTCATGAGCACTCTTGGATCCCCACTGTGCTTCCAGGGGAGAAACATCTGCTTGGCTTGGCCCCTCCACAGAGCCCTGGACTGCATCTACCCACGTGGGCACATCCTCTGTCAAAGCCTACCATCCAAGCTCTCAGGCTGAAGGAAATCTCCACGTGCCCTCAAGAGCAAGATAACCAAGGGAGAACTTAAGATCCTCTCTTTTTGCTGATCCAGAAGTAAGATGTACATCAGAGAGGGGGCGGTGGGGAGTAGGCAAAGAAGAGGGAAGAGGAAAACTGAAAACACAGAAGCATTGTAATTAAAATCTTCAGCCTGCATTTCCTGGCCAGTCATTCCCGAATCCCTTCATTAGGATGTGCCCTTTAAATGCTCATTAGCGGAGATTTACAAATTGTGTGGGTTTGGTGCTTCTGAGGGGCTGGAAAAGTCGGCCTCCCCGCTGCTACCAGATGCTTCCAAAGCATCGTCAGTCGCTCAGACTTCACCCAGGACAGACCCTCCACAGGAACAGTATGATGGAAAGAGAGCAGCAGAGAGCAGGGACCAGCTTCAGGCAGCAGGCTACCCCACACAGACAGAGCAAATCAAATACACAAAAGGAAGACAGGGAAGGACGAAAGTCACCCTGCTTGCAGGTAGGGAGAATGGCAATGGTGAGTCTTTGTTGTAAGCCCGGCCCTGGAAGAGCAGGGTCAGACCCTGAAAGAAAACCTATTGATAGACTAGCAAACAACAAACTGTTGAGGGAAACTGAGTTTGCCAATCTTGTGAGAACTCTGAGAAAGGAATATATTGCCTTATGGGCCAACAGACATTGGTCAGCTGCCTACCATGCACTCTCATGGATGCAGAGTTAGATACACAGAACTCAAGATGCAGGGGAAATGTCCTCAGTCACTTACAGGCCAGGCCAGAAAAAAAGAGCAGGAGTGTTTGGGTGATGCATGGGACTGCATTTCTCTCTGAGATGTTGTCACATTCCTTCTCAGGGAGAAGGTAAGACTGGCTAGGTTTAACAAAGGGAAGGAGTTGGACCAGCATGAGAAAATGTAGAGAGTCAGCACTTGATCAGAGAGGAGAGACACTGCCACTAGCAGACAAGAAGGGAAGTTTGGAAGCGTGAATAAGGTGTGTACCAAGCAACATTGTAGAGCCGAGCTAAAGATTTCTTCTTGTGTCCCCAGGGGATGCCATTTTAGGGATTTTATTCTTCAGAACAATATGGCTTATTGCCCCATAAGACTCACTCAGCAGAACTTCCAGGTAGGATGAGTCAAGACAACTCACGCTTTTCTCTGGAGCAGTCTGAGGCCTCTGGGTGGTAGGAGAGTCAGAGTGAGAAGCAGGTCTCTGGTCCCAGGGTCTTCTTCCTAAGCATACTGCTACCCACCCTGTCTTCAAGGAGAAGGAACGGTTCATGGTGCTTGGTGCCAAACCCTCTACTGGACCCTCAGTTCTTCTGGTATCCCTCTCACCCTACCAACACCCCCATAAAAATCATTTTTGCCTTGCTCCCTGATGCTTGTGCCACCTCCCTTCCCAACACTAATGAGGCAGCAGGTCCCACACAGGGGCCCAGTGACAGCTGCTCAGAGCATGTTTACTGAAGCTGGCCGCTAGACCTGACAAGATGTGTTAATTAGGAGATGATGTACCATGTAGGCACATTGGCGACGTGGCAGCCGGATGGGCAGCATCAGTCACCATGAGCCAGGGAGCTGCCATGACATTCTTAATTAAGGGAAAGCCTGCTCCCTTCTCCAGGTGACAGGCTCAGACGTGGCGAAGATGGCACCACTGGTTGTCCCAGCAGGGGCCACCCTGAAGCCTGCCCCAGCAATAGCTTGGGCTAGCGGGCTGCCCGAGGCATCACAGGCAAGATAACAAGGCTTGTATTTGGCTTTCAAAGCTGCTCACAGCCTGGATTTAGCTGTTTTCTCCTTCCTCTTCCCCCAGCGCTCCTGGGCATCCCAGGCTTGCCTCCCCAACAGTTGCATTCACACTTCCCACAATGTTCTGCTTGCTCATTTCCCAGCCTGAAATCCTTCCCTTTTACTTCTCGGAATACTAAAGTTCAATCACAAAGGTAAGGGTTTTCTCAAAAGCTTCTAGCCTACACAAATATCATTCCTACACACACACATTCAAATTTGTGCTTGCCCTTTAAGGGGACCTACCAATAGCTATTGTACCTGGGCAGCAGCATCAGGGGCCGTTAACATCCTAAAATGATTTCATACCGGCTGGCCAGTGGCCTCTACTCCCAGCCCCCTCACCTAAGACTGTTTCTTCTTCTGTCTCCTGATACTTCCCCAAGACACTGGTCAATGACAACCAATGCTTTGCAGAAAGGAATCTCTGTGATTCTACTGTAGCTCTGCAGTCTGTCCTCAGAGCTGCACATGTACATGCCCTACTCATTACTGAACACTGGTCTGTTACTGTTGCTCATCACTCTAATGTCTGCTGAATCTGTGTGCAACTTCATCCGTTAGAATGTCAGGATTATAGTCCTCAGGATGGTATCTGATGCACATAAGCTTGAGGACACTAATTTCAAGGAGCATGGTGGCAAGGGATCACCCAACCTTGTAGACCCCTTCCAAGTTACCTAACGTGGCTAAGAGAAGGCTTGTTTTTCTGACCTCAGTTCTCAATCCCTGGAGGGTCTCAAGACCCAATTCTATAAAAACCTGTATTTCACAGGGCCAGTGTGCTTACCCTAAGCCCTGATATAAACTCTCATCTTAACGGGCTTCTGATTCCAAACCCATTTATCTAAACAGCAAAGAATCGTCTACAGCATCCCGTCCTACATGTGCCAAGAGCACAGATGTTCTTTGAGAATTTCAGACATGTACACAGTGAAATATTAACACATATACTGCCCTTTCTACCTTCCAACTCTGCCTGTATCTTCTTCAACACATGTTTATTCTAATGTCATGTCTTCTTTTTGAGTGACTGACTAAGTTCAGTTGGTCTTACCCTTGTGTGTATGAGTGTGTGGTCATCTGCTGGGGTATGGAAAGCTTGCTAGTGGCCATACCCTAAAGAATGATTTTTTTTTTCCTGACTTAGCAGCCAGGAGCTCCTCTATAAGGGGTAGGTCCTAGAGATCATCTCCCCCATATATACACAGCTATTGGCTTGATCTTGAGTAACACTTGTGCGGGTAGCCTCAACTGGTGTGTGTAGACACGGTCACAATGCTCATGCCATTCATGCCCAGATGAAAGCCTTTCACAGCACTCCTTCCCGTCCTTGGGCTCTTAAATTCAGGCTCTTCCTCCGTGTTCCCTGAGCCTTTCTGGGGGTTATTGAAGCTAATAAAGTATCCCACTTAGGACTGAGCGCTTAGCCCCTTATTCTCTCCATTGACCTATACTCACTGTTAAGATAAATAAACAAATAAACAAATAAACAAACAGGTGTCTCCAATTAAGATTGAGAGCAGCCCATGTCTGTAGGTATAAATAGAAATATTTAGAAGGCAATTTCATAACTTTATCATTTAACAAAATACAGGTTCTGACTTAGGACTTAGGACCCCCACGTTGTAGAAGCATAAAATTCCCTCCTGTTGAGCAGACTTCAGATCCAATCAAAAAGCATCCAGTAACCCCATAACAGTCATGCCACTATTACAGTAGTGGGGCACATCTTGGCTGATATGTCAGAACTGTAGCATGGAATGTCGAGTGCTGGATAAAACTATTAATGTCTGCTCTTCCAGCAGCCTGAATAGCACCTTCCAGCATTATGAAACCTAACCAACTGGGTGAAAGATTATCAGTCAATTAGAGATCTATTCCTCTATGTCCTGAAGTCAAAGTAAAGACAAATCTTGAGCACTGAAGTTCAAATTTGAAAACAAAAATAGGTAAGCAAAGAAACGTCATGTCTTTGGCAACCCCTATGATTAACAACAGATGGACAGTGTTCTGGAACTCTACAGAAAAACTCTTTTTTATCTGCCGTGGTTCTTGGGGGCTAGTGCGATGGGTAGGTGTTTCCTGAGCAGCAAAGAGGGAGGAGGTGGTCCAATCATGGGGAATTGCTTATTTGCAGGGTTAGGAGGTTAAACAGGTCTGGAACAACAGCAATGTTCAGCATGCTGGGAAGAACAGGGACAGGATAGGAGACTGTGCAGCCTGGGAGTGAGGATGTACCGGGAGCATGTTTATTCTGAGGAGAGATGGAGAGGCTGATGGAGGTCTTCATTCTAGAGAGTGACACGATCAGATTCATCTTTCAGATAATGTGAGAAGCAGTGCAGAGAATGAACCTGAGTGTAGGAAAGATTGGGCAGCCTGCAGAATTTGACTGAAATGGGGATTTGTTTGAGAGTAATTGATTCCTTCCAATTACTGACCCTGAGTGTCTCAGTGAAGCTTTTTAGAAGGAAATATCACTTGCTCCTGGCCATATATTCAAGTGGATTTCAGAAATCGTACTGGCAAGTATCAAGAATAGACCTGTATGAAATCCCAAGACCCTACTTTTAAGCCTAGTCTGTAGCTACCTGGATGATTGACCTTACACAAGTCCCCTGCCCTCTCTGAATGCAATCTCTGTGATCACATATGTCCAGTTAAGTGGTAGCAGGATTGGGTGGAATCATGGTGGTCCTGCTATGTTGTTATTGCAGCTGTGGACAGCAAGGGAAGGAACTTTTCTTATTCCTACAACAGGGCACAGTCTGAAGTCCCCAGACTTAGCAATATCTTAGCTCCTTTTCCTCCCAGAGGCCCTGTCCCATGATTGGCCCCAAGTCAAGCATCTTGAGGTTGCCCTGCATTACATCATAACAGATGTTATTGATGTCTGGGAATTACTCAGCCCTTTGAAAACTCACAGCCACAATATTTGTCTCCATTAACATCCATGGCAGCACTTCAGTGAATCAATAGCATACTTAATGCTGAATTACACAACGTGTAGCCTGGGCTTGGTGAGCCTAATCTGTCAGGTGACCTACCCAGGAGGGTGTCCCTGACTACTCTGGGGCCACCTGAATGGAAAGGAGAGAGAGTTTCCACACTGTACAGACATGTACTTGTTTGTCTGCTGAAAATAAACATCTAAGTCTTAGCCTTTCCAAACATAATTGCATTTTAAACACCTGATGGCACTTTCTTCTTCTGTCTGGCGGGAGTGATTCATGCTTCGTGTTCTAAGAAAGATCTCAGGTTTTGTTTTTCTCCCATGCAGAAATCAGAGAAGAAAAAAATAATCTGTTTAAGGAGAAAAGAGATGATCTGGGGACACACAAACTTCACCTCTCTCTCTGGCACCCCCTGTTCTCCCTGTCATCTTCCTCCTTCTTTATTCCTATTGATTTGGATCCAAAAGGCACTGTCCTCATTTGTGTCCTGACTTGTCCTCCAGGGATCTCAAAGCACTAAATCCACATCATCATCATCATCAGTGAGGAGGGACCCTCTTGGCTCCAGGTAGGAAGCAACATGGCAGGCCAGGAGAGCCTCACTCCTCAGACACTCCATTTTGCCTGTGTCTTTCATTCTGGCCAGTTAGCACTCACATGCAGAGAACCACTCACTGTGAGTTCTTCAATGTCCTAAGACTTCTACCGGCAGCACCTTCGGAGCTGAGCAGGACAGGCTCGATGTGTTTAATAGCAGAGGGAGGGGGGACTTTTTTCTGTAGTCTGCTGAGGATACAGATCTCCATGTATGTGTCTGTTTTCCAACTTGATGTTCCACGGTGACTTTCCCTTTATGATGTTTAATTTTAAGTGCTGACTTGAAAGCCTATGCACAGACCCTGGGCACAGGCACCCCTCTCCTTCCTTACAACCCATCAGCTTCATGTGGTCTCATTTGCTCCTTCGTATTGGTTTCCCTCTCCATCAAGACCACACAGGAACTTTGGTGATCACAAAGTCCCAGGTTTGTCTCAACCTCAGCTAGAATACGACATCATCCCTTCCTCCCTATGAATTTGAAATTAGAGTGAAATGCAGCACGTACAGGGAAGAGGGTCCCTGCATGCCTTCAAACAATCCATACTGAGGCAGCATGCTGATTTAAACACTGACCCCTAGGGGCTGTGTCAGACACTGCAAGGAGGGGCAAGTTTGCTCATGGAGCAGTCTGCTTCTGTCTTCAGCTTCCCTCCCCATGACATGTTCATAGATCTTCCACTGTGTGGGTGTATTTGAAAAACGAAGAGTTTGGGTTTTGTCACCGTAGACAAATGACTGCCTATTTCTGTTTTCCGAACCTAAATAGTGGGTGATTCTTTGTAAGTTATAAGTATATAGTATAAGTATAGTATAAGTATAGTAGTTAGTTTAAAGCCTTGGAAGCTAAGTGTTGTGATGGTTAGTTTTTTGTGGGACCATCTCTAAGTAGCACTCTGGCCTTAGGAGTGATAGTTAACCTGTCCATGCCTGCTGGGCAGGCAGGGAGCTAAGGGGCAGGAAAGATGCTCAATGGTTAAGGAAATGTACCACTCTTCCAGAGGGTCCCTAGCATGCGCATCAGGTAGCTCATAATTTTCTGAAACCCCAGCTCTAGGAGGGTCTGGTGCCCCTGGCCTCTACAGGCACCTGTATTCATGAGCACATAACCACACAGAAACACACGTACATACACATAATTTAAAGTGATAAAAATAAACATTTTTAAATAAATGAAAGAGTTAATATTAGTATATCTCTTAGCAGGGTATGTAATATAAGCAGTTGGGAGTCTGACGCTAGAGACAGAGAGAGGTCAAAGCCAACTCCAGACTATATGGTGAGACTTGATACCTACCTATGAGATCTACTGTGGGCATTTATGCAATTGTTGCTGATGAAGCACTAGGCACAGACAGTTAAGACAGTGAGAAGTGGAATCAGGACTCAGAAAAAGCTGCTGTACTTAACTCTAGTAGAATCTGAGCCCCCAGATATCAAGAATCTAGTCTCCTGTAAAGTATAATGAAGAGTTAGCCACACTGAGAGCTGGTTAGTATGAGACACATGGTTCCCTGTGTCCCTCAGTAACAGCCAGGAGGACTCTCAGGGGCTGTCCTTCCTATACTCACCAGCCAGACTCCTTTCCCAACTCCTGCATGGTGACCCTCTGTTCTGCAGACCCAAAACCTTTATCTAAAGAATGGGGGTGTCAAGTCAACCTGAGATCAAATAAATCACCATTTTAAACAACATTTAGAAAGCATCTTGAAAAGACATTTTAAACCTTACCCAGAGGTTCCATGACTTTCTCTGAAAACACCGGGTTCTCCACAAGCCAGTTCAGCATATGGATAATTGCCATAAACCAAGTACGTTGTACGAGCCACAGGCCTCTCAAAAGGGAAGCAAAACAAAGAGATAGATGAAATCTCTTGAGGCTCCTCAAAGATGCAACTCATAGTGGTCCTCCCAATCTGACAACACCTCGAACACCCTGGGATAGAGCAATGTCCAGATAGTGCCCAAGATCAGAGACAACCTCCCCTTTCACACACCCCAGACTCTAGGAATGAACATTTTTCCACCCATCCTGAGCAAGATCATTATCTACAGAAGGCTTGAGAACCATGATAGCATATCTCATTTTGTAAAGCACATTAAGGCTAGAGTGTGGCAGTGAAACATATCTAAAACCATAGGGTAATATAATAAAATCAATAGGGATTATTAGGAGCAAAGTGTTATATCTGAGGCAATAAAGCTTTGGAAATCCAAGAAAACAATGTTCTTGTAAAGCTGTAACAAATGTCTGTGATTTAATCACTAAGCAAATAACATGGCATTTCGATGAGTTTTAGACTTTCATGGTATAAAACAGGCACATTAGGGATTCATCCAAGATGTTTCCCACGAAGACTCTATCTCAGAGTAGCATCATTTTGACAATTTGTGCTTTTAAATAATCGTGTATTGTTTTCTTCATAGATCTAATTTTTAAGCCTCTGGCATGCTTTTAAGATATCATTTACTATTAGTCTATCACAAAAGTCTCAAGCCTTTGAACACATGAAACTGTTTTTCAGAACTTTCTTCCAACTTCAGAGAAAAGGCAAAGAGACATGGGAATTCCTAGAGGAACTCGATTTTCTTAGCTGTTTTCCCTTCTGCTGGATACTAATTGCAAGACATCCAAATGCCAGTTTAGAACATAGGAAGCCATTTTGCTTGAAGTTCTCATCACCTATTTAAATAACCCAAATCAAAAGGGGCTCTCTGCACCCCCCCTACTCAGAGCTGTTCTGAATAGTCAAATGAAGATTAAACTCTTGATTTAAGTAGCTACATCTTAGCAGTAATTAACACGTACATCAAATACTTTTTCCCTTTGATATGATATGGTACTAGAATTTAAACCCTGATGAAGGTGCCAAAATTAACTGCAATGGGAAATGAATAATAATTCTTTTTCAGATGACTTTGCCCTTTGCATTAGCTATGTTCAAGGTCTTTACCAGGTTCTGTCCCTACTCATAGGAAGTTTGCAAGTCAGTGGCATAGTTCAGTTCCAGAAACCATCAGTCCAAAAAGGAAAGGAAAAGCAAAAACATCCCCCTACCCCACCCACGCCCGCTTTCCAGCCATCTCTCAATACGGTCTCTCCCTCCAAGCTGGGCAGCATCCCTTATCAGTTCCTGATCTAAGAAGAAAACAGAGGTTGTTGTCTTTGGGTTTGAATGATTTATAAGAAACTAAAGAAGGAATCTTAAGTGAAGTATGAGACGTGACGAAGTGATAAAGGTATCTGTAAAGGCATTTGCAGCAGCGAGAAGAGAATGAATGGGGGACCAGAGTGGGATGCATTTGTAGTTTCTGCTTAAAAGCCTCTTGATTTAACTTTCTGTTCCAATAATCCACAAGGAGAAGGGTTTACTGAAGACATTAATGAAAGAGGATGAGGTATGTCGATGAACCCAGAGGCCCCATGTTAAGAGCATCTGGTCTATAATGACTTAGTCTAGTCTTCTTCATTAATGAGCAAACTTGGAATTAACAGTCCTTCGGAATCCTGAGTTGATCAAAACTATGTTTAAAATCTGTACTTGGAGCTCGCTCATGTATTCTCAACATGAGGCTTAGACAGGAGGCTCATAGGTTTTAGTCCACCTGGACATTATAAGGAGTACAAAGCCAGCCTGTCTCAAAAGCATTTAATGGTAGGTGCTACATTTTACTAAGAATGGGACAAACTAGATCAGGCAATTAAGATGGTGAGCTAGATATCCAAGGGCCCGATGAAACACCAATCGCTCTTGAGAAAGAATTCCATGGGAATGTCACAGAAATAAGTTTCTGTGGTTTATCTTGGCATGGTTTGGCTTGGCTTTTGGTGCAGAGGTCATTACAAGAACTAGATTTGATCAATCTGGAGAGACAGAGACAAATAGGAGACAGAACACTCTGGCCAATACTTTAAATTGCCTCCCGCAATCCAACCTCTACACAGCGTCACGTTAAAGATTTTAATCATATTATGTCATTTCCTCACTAAAGCCCATCTGATGGCACCCTGCCACTTAGGAACAAATGCAACCCCCTCCCTCTCTCCTCACAATGGGAGGTGGGCTCTCTTCCATCTGGCTCCTGCCTCCCTCCCCATGTTCCTCTCCTACCTCTCTTCCACCCTTTCCTAGTTGATGCTTCTGCTGTCCGACTACTATGCCAAACTCAGGTCTCCTCTCAAAGCTTGGACAGATCCTCTTTATTCTGCATCAATTCCTCCCCACTGCCAGAGCTTTGGAACATCTGTCCTTCTTATTCTACAGGACTCGGCTCATCTGATAGCTCTCTACGAGGATCTTCCCTGACCCTTTAGTTTAAAGCACTCCCTATGGCCACGCATGCTTTACCACTGTCTCCTTCTCTCTAGTACCTTTAACTCAGTTTATTTGTTGTTATATTTTCTACTACTTATTTCTCCCACTAGAGATCAAGATCCAGGAGAGCCAAGCTATGGTCTGACTTACCAGTCCAGGAGTAGTGCCTAATACATAATAGACATTTATCAAATATTCCGTAAATGGACAAATAAAGTAGCAACCAGAATAACTGCTGCTTCGTAACCTAACCAATGACTTCCACCAGTAGGTATCCTGTTTGCATACACATAACTCTGTCACAGAGTTGAAATATCACCAGCTCTATGTTGTTTGAGTTTATACCCCAAGGTATCATATATGGGAGCTTGGTCCCTTATGAATACTATTGAGAGGTGATTGTAGTAAGAATTTTGGTTTCTTTGAAAAACACAGAAATATGGTTTCATTTTGATCCCAGCTGTAGGACAATGGGGCTGCTTCCAACTGTCCACAGTAGGTAACTATGATTTGCCTTATGCGCTAGCAGGGACATGATTTTGCCAGTTGCATATAGTTTCTGCAATTGTGTGATGTTTGGAATTCTGCAAACTTTTCAGAGGGTATATAAATGTTAGAGGTGGTGTGGCTTGTTGGTTGTTGGTTAGTTGCTGTTAGTTGTTGTTGATTACCGTCAGTCTCTGTTGGTCGCTGTTTGTTAAGTAGTCATGTGCAAAGAAGAAAGAAGAAATCAGATATCCTGACAATGAAGATCAAATTTGCCACCAAGAACTTGAAGCCCCCTAATCAGTAGGAAGTAGTCTCACAATAACATCACCCACTTTCCAAACCCTGACTTTACTGAAGGATCTCTTTCCTTTCCCCTCTATGCTTTTTTCTCTCCTATCTAACGCTAGGGTGCTGAAAGGGTGAAAGGGGGTGGAGAAGGGTGGAAGATAAAAGAACCAATGAAGTAGCCAAGTCCAGATACAGGCAGAAGAAACTTAAAGAGGATAGGTAGAGTGGAAGAACTTTAGATCATTGATGGCCCTGCTTCTGAAAGGGATTAGTGCATGTTATGTGTTGGGTATGAAGTCCCCTTCCTGAAGGCTTATGTGTTTTATTTAGGCTTAATCCCCACTGGTAGTGCAACTGAGATGATATTGGCTTACTATGGCAATAACTTCATCAAGTAGGTTAGTTCATGGATCAGTTCAGAATGGAAGGGGCTAGTAGGAGCTGAAGACTACTTCCATGAAATAGGCCACTGGGGTGCCTGGAAAGATATAGCTTGCCTTCCTTTCCTGGTCATCATGATGTAAGCATCTCTACTCTGTCACCTGTACCCACCATGATGGTGCATCCCACTCCCTGTCATCCAGGAACCATGGAACCTTCTATGTGACCATGGAGTCTTCTATCCTTCAAATTATTTTTTTAGAAGTATCTGGTCACAGAAATGAAAACCTGAGAGCATGGGATCCAAGGTTGGTTCTTTCCAGAGCTGACTGTTTATAAGTGTAGCCTTGGTTCCTGATTGCTCTCTAGTGTCCTGTCCTACACTGTAATCTCACAGCTACACAAGTTCCAGCCATGATTCTATTCACTGCAGGTCCTCACCAGAGCTCATAGGACTGCCTGGTCTTGAATTGCATTTTTCAAACTCTAAAATATAAAATGTCTTTGCTACAAGAAGTTATCAGCTTACGGGTGTTGTATTATAATAAGAAAAATAGGCTAATATGTCCCTTTGGAGTCAGACAAAGCCAGGTTCAAATCTTAGGCTCACTGGTTGTTTATGGTAGGTTTCTGGAGGAGTCAGTTAACCACTCCCAAGCCCTGGGTTGGGAGTGACGCAGTGTCAATCACCTAGGAAGGAGTCAACACATAGCCTCTTTCACTAGGCTTTCGTAATTTGTTCCATAGCCTATCACACTTGGTAAGGCGGATGATTTTCTAGCAATGTTCACACAAGGAAACCATCTTTTACTTTCCTGAGAAAACAGCATGCCTCTTCAAATTCCTTTTGGAAATGGAGCAGTGTAAGTTTTAAAAATCACAAATCAAAATGGATATCCAGCCTTGAGCTTTTTTTTTTTTTTTTTAACTTCAGTTCACCAAAGCCCTAGACACAGTTGCAAACTCTGCAGGGAGTCCATTGGTCCTCTCTGCACTATCCCCGCCCCCCAGAAAAGGTGATGCTTTCCTATCATCTGCCATTTACTTTTAGGGGTGTGGCAATCCCCCAAAGCCATGTTTGTCTAGCAAAAAGAACACCTTCGCCACTCTGATAAGCTCACCTTCTTCTGCTCTGGGGCTTGGGCGGAGCTTAGCAAGCCAAAGGTCTACAAGGAGATATGGCCTCCCTGAAGAAGATAGGGAACCCCCAAAGCTGGGTGCCTATGAAAACACTCTCTTAGGTCCTCTACTCCCTCAGTTTGCCCACATAGAAGATGAAGGAGGAGGAGGTGGCATAACGGTGAAATGTAAGTTTTTCAAGGCACAACTAGGTAAGACGTGCTCAGTTGAATTTCTGAACGTAATCACTGAAAGACCCATGAGCCTCAGTTTCTCCACTTATGAAAAAGAAATGCAATCACCAATTGCCTACATCATAGGCCCGCTGTGAGCTGCAAGTGGGGTGGCAGACACCAATTTAAATGCCACTGCCTTCTTTGAACTACTAACATCCCCTGCTACAACCACTCTCCGTCCCTCCAGGGATGGGGTGCCCAAAAACACCTGTAAGTCTAATCTGCACACAAGAGGACCATCACTGTGTCTAACTCTATTTCATCTTCCTAAACAAGGCTTCCAGTGGCTCAGAAAGAGCACCATGACCTTCAACAGCCTGCCCCATTCTAAAGGCATCACCGTTCCCTCCAGCATCACCCTCCCTGCCTTTGTCTCTCTTTGTTCCAGTCCACTCTTTCTCCCATCATTCTCCCAGACCTCCATTTTCACAGTTCTCCTTGCGGCTGTCTACTAATTGGCAATGCCATCTCAGTAATATCCCTGCTATGCCCTTAGCTATGGCATCACTTTGATGAAAGATTTCCTGGGAGCAACTGCTCCCACCCCTCTATTGAGTACCCTAGGCTATTCAGTAATGCGATCACAGCGTATGTGTGCAAGGAAAGGAAATGCCAACACCATGCCTCGTGGATGGGAGCAACGCCCCCTACACCCGTGATTTCTCTCTCTATCCTGTTCAGTTGCCAAAGGCATATCACAAAGGAAATATACTCTCCAGATATGAAGACAAGAAGGCCACCTAGAGATTACCAGGATATTGAGACCCACTTGCTTGCACACGAGTCTCTCCAACCTTACTGGTAATGTCTCCCGGTAAGACATTGCCTAGCTTAGCCCTGGCTTGCTGACAGCATCATCCATGGAACATTAATAAAGACACCAGAACCCAGGCACATTCACCCATCCCGCAGAGATTCTGGCTACTTTGACCTAAGGGCCTCAGCATTTCAGTGTACCTTTATTTTTGTTAAGAATCATACATGAGTACTGTGTTTATATCATTTCCACCCTCCCTCTCATTCCTCCAGTTCCTCCCATGTCTCTTCTCCTCCCTTCCAAATTCATGACCATTCTTTAGCCATTACTAATACATGCATTGGTGGGTGGGTGGGTGGGTGTATACATAAATACAACCTGCTGAGCCCATCTTGTGTTGCTCATAATGCACCTGTCTATGGGTGACCACGTGGGACGACTGTATAGCCTTTCAGGGGTTTGTCCCTAAAGAAGATTGGTTCTCTCAAAAGCCATTCATTGCTGGCAGCTCTTCATCTAAAATGAGGCCTGGGGGCTGGAGAGATAGCTCAGCAGTAAAGAGCACTGACTGCTCTCCCAAAGGTCCTGAGTTCAAATCCCAGCAGCCACATGGTGGCTCACAACCATCTGTCATAGGATCTGATGCCCTCTTCTGGTGTGTCTGAAGACAGCTACAATGTACTCATATAAATAAAATAAAGATTAAAAAAAAAAAAAAGGAGGCCTGGTGAGATCTCTTCCTCTCTTCCATCCACGTTGACGTGGTATACTGTTCAGAGCTCTCTGTGGAATTCTAGCAAAGAGTCAGGACTAAACCCCATCTCTTCTCACTTCACATTTCCTTCTGTGCTTGAGGAAACAGTCCGAAGAGTGGCAGCCATTCATCCAGGCTCGCACAATTATTTGGAAACAAGAAAAAACAAAAACAAAGCAAAACAGTTTTCCTACCTTCTGACTTCCAATCTAGGATCTTTTTTTTTTAATTATTCATTTGTTTTATATATATGAGTGCTCTGCCTTCACATACACTGAAAGAAGGAATCAGATCCCATTACAGATGGTTGCTATGTGGGTGCTGGGAATTGAACTCAGGACCTTGGGAAGAACAGTTGTTGCTCTTAACCACTAAGCCATCTCTCCATCCCCAATCTAGGATCTTCTGTACTAAGTTATCTGGAAATTAACATCCTAAGTATGGACCACTGGATGCAGTAAGGAAAAATAATAACAGAGCTAACTACTTCTCCAGCTTCTAAACCCACCACAGTAATTCCTCGTGTGTGTGTGTGTGTGTGTGTGTGTACATAGGGATTGAACCCAGGGCTTCCTGCATTCTACACACATTCTACCTCTGAGCTACACCTCAACCCTACCCTCTCCCTTCCTGAGTCTTCTCTGCTTCTCCCTCCTCAGCCCTGAACCCTGTCTTTAAATGCAATGTCAAAATGCCAGCCACAAAGGGAGACCTCTATTCAGTTTTCAGCCAAAAGAATTACACAGAAAAGAACCTCATCGTAAATCAAGAGCCAAAAGCAATTCTTATAACCAAATTAAGGCCCTGAGCATTCAGCAAGGCCTCTTTAGAAATCAAGTCGTCAGGTTCACTCCCCTGCTGGAGAAAGGCTCCAGAAGTGGGGGGTTGGGTGGGAGAGCAACAATATTAAAATTCCAGAAATGTAATCTGAAATAAATAAGTGATATTTTCTGGCCAAGGTAATACAGGGGTTTTAGTTCCCAATGTGATGGAGCTACTTTACATTTTAATAAATGCACATTGAGAAAATAATATTATTGCTCTGATATTGGGAGATTATTTGTGAACATAAAATATTAGGACTTGTCAGGAAGGCATTTATTTTCTCTTCCCTTCTTTTTCTGCTGCAATATTCTCTCACCTAATAGAAGATGATTGCAAAAATAATTATATCAAACTGTGGCCAACACATACAAAATAAATGGGGGAAAAATGAAGGTTATCTGGCGTTGGATGGGAAACATGAGAAAGGGGAAGCTCGTGGAAGCAGGGAAGGTAATTGTGCATCAATCAGATGATTACAGAGTGGGTGGGAAAATTAAGGTGACTGATTGGCTGCTAGGTGTTCTGATCCCAGATGGAAATCAGAACATGGATCGGAACTCATTAGCCAAATTATCCACTTCCTATATTCGTGTGCTTTAGAAAACAGTCTAACCTTACACTGTGTGTGTGCGTGTGCGCGTGTGTGCACTTGGTTCACAGAAGCCACAGCCAATGTTGATGGTGCTTGAACTTCCAAAATAACACTTACTGGGGTGTGTGCATTATCTGCAATGGCATTCTGTGATTTTTAATGTGCTTCTGAAGAAGCTTGTATCAAAACCAAATAAAAATAAAAGGGAGGACACCTCCCCCACAACTTACACACTCATTCATTTCTTTTTAAAAAAATCTAACCTGTAGGTGCCAGTCTATAATCACAGATATTTAGGAGGCTGACACGGGATTGCCATGAGTTTGAAGCCAGCGTGGACTAGTTTGAGGCTAGCAAGACTCTATCCTCCAGAAACTTATCTTCAGTAACTTACAAGTTCCAGACAGCTTGTTAGCACAGTCAGATAATGGGAAAGCACAGAAAAAAAAAAGTATAAGAGGATCAACACAGAAACGAACTCACTCTGATCATGACGGATCGAGCACTCATTGTATGCCAGGGTGCTGTAGCCTGCAGAGGCTTTGTGAACCCATAGACACACTGCTCTCTCCCTTGGAACCTGTATGATGGTGGAGATCGTCCACCACACAGACCAAACTGTGTAAATCCGGCAGTAACCAGCGCAGTGAAGAAAAAGGCCGTGTGAGATGAGCATTATGCTTAAGTGTGAGCGGAAAAAGAATTAGCATTGAAGACTTGGTCCCAGCAGGTGGCGCCATTGAGAGACTGTGTGGGCACTAACTCTATGGCTGTATTACTCGGTTCACACCAGAACTGGCTACTACTAAACAGTGAGACCCGGTTGAAGGAAGTAGACCCCTGATGCATACCTTGGAGGCTCTCTCTGTCTTGTCCCCAGTAGCACTTTCTCTTTCCTTCTCCTCCCGGCTTCACTCTCATTCCTATTCCTGTGCTCTCTTGCTCTGCTCCCTGGCTGCCAAAAGGTGAGCTGTTGTGCTCCACTGTGCCCCTCCCTGTTTTAAACTTCCCCTTCAAGGCCCACAGCAAGCATCATAGCTGACCGCTCTGAAACCGGGAACCAAAACAAATCTCTCTATCTCTTAAGTTGTTTCCAGTATTTTGTCACAGCAACAGTTGGCTAGCATAACGCGGTGATTGGGAGTGTGCAACAGGCCTGCCAGAACCAGGCTCTGAGGAGCCCCGTGGAACAGTGTGTGGTCTGAAGGCAGGCAAAGAGCAGAGCAGCGCACTGTTGGCAGCCGAAGCCAATGAGCCAAACTCAGACATAAACTTGGCTAGGCCAGATCTAAGACAGCAGATGGGAGAGAGGCAGCCCCGATAATCAGGGCGTACATAGGGGGCTACTGTGCCCTTGGAAGCTAGAAGTAAGGGGCGGGGGGGGGGGGATAAGACCTGGTGCCTGCCATCTCTGTCACAGATGGTCGAGAGACCTCCGTGTAGGTCTTAGAGATGTATATCCAATAGTCAAAACTTCCCAAGCTGGTCCCCAGTGACATGGCTAAAGCTGCAACATCTGGAATAGTGTTCTTGGCTTTCTGAGAAAACAGCTTTGTCCATACCTAAATAGAGACCACTGAGGTCAGTTCCACTGGCCAATGCTCTGAGGGAGGTGGTAAGCTTTCCAAGAGACCCAGAAACAGATGCACCCAGGCAGGACCCATCCTCCCACATGCTACCTGAAGTCCTAGCCCACAAAAGCAAGGGAATGGCCCCTTCAAACTTTCATTATTGGCTCCCCCAACCCCTTTGGTCATAGCACCAGGTCATGTGTTTGCCCAGTGGTCCACAAACCACAGCTCCTCTTCAGACTGAGTGACAACAATGTTGGTCATTATCCCTTCCTTATTGTCATGAGGTGGAGGACAGGCCAGGTTGGCCTGTCATTCTTGAGCCTCATTGCTTTGGAAACTGTTCACCAAAATATTCTTGCAAATGGGACATCAAAATGAACCCCAACCTCCAGGCACCATCCCCAGGCTGTCTTGAAGCAGGCGACAATGTGCATAATGGCTAACAGCACAGGCTCTGTAAGTAGGTCAGACTCATCTTTGCAACTGAACACATGTGTGACATTGGCCAGTTTACTTAACTTTGCCAAATCCGTTCTTTCATTAATAAGCTGAAAATCATCACAATACCTTTCAACAACATTGCTTGTTCTGTGGATCCAATGAAGCTACTATGTTTATAAAAATTTTACCTCATCTTCTGTTACACAGTAAATGGACAGTTGGTGTGACCTGTTCACAACAGAGAAACTGGCACAGGAAGAGTGGGACCCATGTGTGGGTGGCTTTCAGCCCTGGCTGCATGTTACATCACCCTGGGCCTGCCACCTCAAAGCGACTCCTCCAAACAATCAAATCTGCATTTCTGCTCAGGAATTAGGGGTCAGAGTTTTTACAGCTCTTTCAGGTAATTCCAACTTGCAGCCAAGGTTGATGGTCACCAGGACACGACCCACTACCCCAGTTCTTTCCAGATCCATTGGGGATCAAGTTTCTGTAGGTAAACATACTTCAGAGGTTCCCAGAAAAGAGCTTTGTGCCAAGCTGTCCCTGAAGGGCTCCAGCAGGCCAGAGCATGGCAAACATGACACTGTCCCTGCCTTTCCTTCCCCCTTACTAAATACCTTTAGCGACATAGCCACCTAGGTCTATTTCCTTATTTGGTCACTTCCCATCCATTACCAGCCCTAATTAACATGCCCAATTAAAATCAAACATCTCCTTCTCGCTCCAGGGTTTCCCCCTGTTCCCTTATCAACTACCTTTTGCCTATCAGCCATGTCTGCCTTCTTTCTCCAGAGACACTTTTGTCTCTCCCAGGGTAAATACCCCTCCCTCTCTTCCTTGCCCCTTCTCTTCTCCCTCATCCTCTATCTGCCAGTCTTTGTCTCTTATTCCCTGCCCTTTGTCCTTCTGTGACAAATAAATCTCCTTTTACTGAGAACTTGGTCTTGGTGTGTCCTGTTAGATTGTCCTTTTCAGTCACCTCGTTCTACATTCAGACTCATTTGTCCACTACCCCTCCCTCCCCCCCCCCCCACGCAGTGACCCTGCACTTGCCTTTCACAAAGTCGTTTGTCTTGACATCTCAGGTAGGTTGAGGAAGAATGCCTCATGCACGTCTTAAGGCAGGCGTAGCTCTGCTCCGTTGTCCATGCTCAGGACAGTCTAAGGGAAATCATACAGAATGAGTACCACATAAATAATGTCTAGCCAGTTCAGCCACCAGTCCCAGGAGAAGACACCCATCAGTTCTCCTGACCTGAGGGCAAGCTGCCTAGAGCCACACAGGTGTGGCTCTTGATTCCTTATGTTCATCAGAAGCTGCCCCTGGCCCTATTTCTTCTTGACATTTGGGCCTCAGCACATAGGGCACATGCAAGTCAGTGGGCAGTCAGCTAGGGCTCCTCAGCTTAGCACCAGTCTGTGTAGTGTTCAAGTTGGCCATGGTGTTAGCTCTTCCCCCAACTCTCCTATGGTACTAATTGCCCTCCATATCTCTTTCACAACAAATACCTCTCTGGTGTGACTGCCTCTGCCTCCAACTCACAGGGGTGACTCATTTATTTAATAGGATGCCAAGCAACTTCGATGAGCTGCCTGCCTGCCTACAATAGGTGGCTGCAGGGTTCTCGGAGGACATGCCCCCTGCACAGCTTGTCCTCCATGTTAAGTCGCTCATCCCATGCCAGAAGCACCAGGTCTGAGACTCCAAGAAATGCAAGCTGGAGCTGGTAACCAGGAGGCAAGGGGACCCAGCACTTTGCTTCTAACTAGTTTCTCCTTCCCCATTCCTGTACTGGGGAGAGGGGAGGATCTTATTGCAGCAGGGCCAGGTGCCCGGATCAGCTGATCAGCGCAGGGTGCCTTCAGAGCTCAAAAGCAAGAAGCTTTGTGACTAAGGAAGCCATTTGGGGAGGGGCAATCGTAGTTTTACCTACCTGGGAAGATGCTGGTGGAATGCCAGACAGGCACCTCCTAGGGACAGAGGAAGGGCACCAGAGGCTAAATGTAGCGGAAAAGCAAGGTTAGTGAATTTAATGAGGTGATCTTAGGCAGCTTAATTCTCGAGATAGCCTGGGGCTAGAGGAGGAGCCCTGCTCAGGAAGTCTGAGAGTTAGATGTAGTCCACTAATTAGATCTCACAAAGCCTTTGGTTTGTGTGTGTGTGTGTGTGTGTGTGTGTATGTTTTAGTCATGTTTGCACGGGCTGCCAGGTGGGTGGGAGGCTTTTTGGATGGGGGTTTCTCTAATCTCTCCTTTTTGCAATCCTGCCTTCCTCCCTACCTGCCCTGAAAGAGGCTCTCTACCACCCACACTCACTCCAGCTACATTTCTACAATCGGTACACAAACCAAGCTACCACGCCCACACTTCTGGGTTGGTGAAATACAGGGCTGAGAATGATGCCAGAGACATCGTTCACAGGGGCTCCACATGCCCTTGGACTCTGCTGAGACTGAGCAGCCGAGATAGTGCCCAGACAGTCCCCTCTCCCTTACCAAACCACCTCCCCCATTGTGATGACCAGGGCGCCTCGCTGCACCTATGGGCTATAAGCTCTCAATCAGTGACTGAGGTTCACCTTGCTCGACTAAACCCAAAGAGAAGGAAGGGGAGCTCCCAGGAGGCAGGTGGCCCATCAGCAAGTCATGAAGGTCTCAGTTTCTCCACCTGTAAAGTGGCTGGCAGAAGAGGCCATGGCTGGAAGGATGCAGAATGGGAGCTTTGCTTTGACCTTGCTAGGAAGGCTGTGGATGTCATGTCTGGGCTCTGAGGACAGTAGAAGCCACTGAATGCCTACATAATTAAGAACAGCCAGCAATTAAGAACAGCAATAGGAAGGACATCTTTGGACCTGGAGGCAGGAGCTGAATGCCTGCTCCCAGGAGATGACCCACCTGTGGAGAGCCTGCTCCCCCCAGTGGAAGGAGGCTGCTATGGCCAGCTAGAGGCCTGCACCCTGTGAAGAAGGCAGAGGAAGGCAAGTCTGTCCTTTCTCTCCCATCGAAGAGCTGGCACACTTAAAACGGAAAGCAGACCCAGCCCAATCAGACCTGATGGTTCTGTTCAAACCATCTACAGTTTGGCATTAAGGCAAAATCTGTGCCTGGCCACTCACGTTTCAGTTTCCTTCTCTGTGAAAGAGACAGCAGCTAATCTCAGCTCTATCATGGAGCTGAGCTCATGGAGTGGACTGCCCTATTCGTCCTCGTGGCTAGACCCCAAAGATTCCTTGGCCTCCTGGAAGGTTCTGGCCACTCCACAGCCTCCAGGTAAGCCCGGCTGCTGGAGAGACTCTCCTCTTGGTAGGGAATAAGAAATAAATGTTTAACGAGGCAGATGAGAGGGCATATCACTATGAGTACCAGGCTGAGTAGCAGCAGTCCAGCTCCAAAGTGGCTCACTTCACCCGGTTACCTCCCCCACACCCATGGCATCCCACCCTTAGATGCCTTCCTGTCTTTGATCAGCCTGCACTTCTAGCGAAGAAATGGCAGCAGGGTTGGGGGAATGTACATGGAGAAAAACGAGCGTGTTGTGTGTGTGTTAAAGTTTTAATGCCCCTACAGGGTTCTAGGGAAATGTCCCCAGAAGGATAAACATGCTCTGAGTCTCCTCCCCTCACAGCCTACTGTGAACCAAGTTACAAATGTTGGAAACCTGGACTGGCTCTCTCCATCCTCACTCTGAGGTCACCTTGCCTTGCCTCCCATCCTGCGGTGGTGTACAGGATCCCCGCTGCTGTCAAAGTGTGGAGCCATCTGGGATTTGGCCCAGTGACCACTCTAAGGTGGCAAACCATGAACAGCAGACCCCAGGATGTCTGGACTTCCTTTCCCCCATGGTCCTATGAAATAATCCTATTAGTATTAGGAATCTCTAGCATCTTCTGGGTCATTACTACATCGTTGAAGTCCATCTGTATACCCACATGTCTAATCCAATCAACAACCCAAGAAGATAAGTGTTAGCAGTTTCCTAGCATTTACAGATTAGGACACTAAGGCCCAGAAGAGTTATGTTACTTACCCAGTGTCTCCCAACATGGCTCTAAACTCAGGCAGCACAGCTACAGAGTCCACGTATGTGCACTCGACACTAAATGGTGGCTTATGAAGACTCCCGATCCCCTTTCTGATTTGAGAGTTTATATGCTAGGCACTGTTCTGAGCTCGGTCTGCCTCTTGTAGAATGCTCCCAACAGCACTGTGAGGCAAACACACACTCTCCTCCGAATTACATGTAGAAAGAAGAAGGCTCAGAGAGATGAGATAAGTTACCCAAAGTCACAGAGATAGTGAGAAGCCAACTGGATCCAAAGTCAAATAGGATCTGATATCTATATGCCTTTGGGTCACATGGCAGCTGCCTGTGTCCTGCCCAGAGACATTGAGTGAGTGCCTCCTTCTCCCATGCTAAAAAATGAATAGAGAGAACCAGTGATAGTCCCTTCTGCCTGTGTCCCTGGTCTGATCCTGAGAAAAAGGACAACACTAGCAATCTCTGTACTCTGCTTTTGGGGCAGAGCATTCTGTTGTCTGTTGTTCTCACGGCACATTCTCACTGGTGTGCCCTGCTGGCCTCTTCCCTAGCTCCAGTGTAAGGCAAGGATGTACAGCAGGCCCAGTGTGATGTGACACATGGCCAAGAATGGCGATGTATTTATTAAATGAAACCGACAACTTTCATTAACCCAAGTAGACATTATTAAAACACGCTAGCTGTCTCTGAGAAATGGAGTGTCCAGCTCAGGCTGGGAGCAGAGTCTGCCTTGCACGCTCTGAGATGCAGAGAGTGGCCTGAGCCTCTCTCCCAGCCTTCTGCAACCCATCCATCATTTCCCATGAACTGGACCACAGCCTGAGCCCCCCCCCCCCCACATCCCACTCCACTCCCTTTTCCCCATGACCACAGGCACCTCTTCATTGCTCTCTGAACCATGAGTGTGGACCCAGGCAGTCTCTGTATAGAGACTAGGATACTCTGTTATTGTGACTGTGCTTGAAGATGCAGCCACCCTCTGAGTCCGTGACTGAAGACATTGTCTGCAGCATATTGAAACTGGCCAGAAATTGGGAAATAACTGACAAAGGTTAGGGTTATGATTCCTGGCCGGAAATGTGGTTTAGTGGGAATCCCAGTTTTCCAAACTACTAGAATCCATTATTAAAGAGAGTTATCTATGGAGAAATCACCACCATGGAGGAGCCATGGCAAAAGGGTAGAAAGAAGCCAGAATTATAAGGACCAGTGGAAGGGACTACAGCTTGAGGCCACCCCAGCCATACACTAACTCTGACTAGGAGTCTCAGCTGAAGTGCAGGAGAACATAACCATGATCAAATCTGCCATTTTGTACTTTACAAGGTGTTTTTACATATGCTATCACATTAGTCCTGGCCAGCCGGCCAGCCCAACTTGGTCTGCCTTTCATTGGAAGGGGAGAGGGGACTGAGGGGCTAAACACCACAATTAGGAAGCTGTGCTGTTTCCCCCTGCCTACCTCATCTCTAAGACCTCTTGTTTCATTATGATCCAAAGACCAATGTCTACCTTAGGAGGGTGCCATTCTCTCCCAGCTTAGAAGCACTACTATGGTCACCACAGCTGGAGGCAAATTGATGGACGTGGCTTGCAGCACACATTATAAGACCACAGGCAGAACTGTTGCCCTTTAGTGTAATACTATAAGGCTTGATCAGCTGCTCCAATATCTGTGCCATACCAGAGGCTAAGCGGGGTTCTGCATGTGCTAGGGCTCTGCAAGCCAAGCACTTGATATGGAACCAGCAGTGGTAGCTCTTGTTCTAAGTAAGGAATAGAGTAGGAGCTACCCAAGAACACATGGCAGCTAGGGCTTAGTGAACAGTCTAGTTTCAGAAGCCCCATACATTCTAGGGGTTCTCCATGACTATCCTCACATGGGCTCTGTCTTAGGGTTTCCTTTGCTATGAAGAGATACCATAACCAATGCAACTCTTAAAAAGGACATTTAATTGGGGCTGGCTTATAGGTTCAGAGGTTCAGTCCATTATCATCAAGGCAGGAAGCATGGCAGCATCCAGGCAGACATAGTGCTGGAGGAGCTGAGAGTCCTACATCCTGTTCCCAAGGCAACCAGGAGAAGACTGTCCTCCAGGCAACTAGAAGGAGGGTCTCAAAGCCCCCCACTGACACATTTACTCCAACAAGGCCATATCTCATAATAGTGCCATTCCTTGGGCCCAAACATATTCAAACCACCATAGGCTCTCACCTTTGTCAGATCTGGGGTCCTCATCTTAAGATAAGACAGCCCACGGTCATCTACTGAGGAGACAGCACAAAGACAGGAGTAACTTAGTCACCTTTCTTGTCCCACCAGCTTGCATCTTGCTTTTTGTAAGAGAGTGTCAATAGACATTAATGGATGACTAGAAAGGAAGGCAGTAGGGAGGAAGATGATAAAAGAGGAATGAGAGAACTGACTAAAAGATGTGTGATAGGATTATTTATCCCTCCTAATGACAGCACTGTGAAGCTGACCTTGTCTAGAAGTTAGTCTAAGGAGGGGACATACGTGGTGAGCATAAACAAAACCCCAGCGGGCCTTAGAAAAACATGGAGTTTCTCTCGCCTCTCGGCTCCCTCATACCTCCCTTCCCTTTAGCATTCGCATCAAACCCAGAGCTGCCAGTCTTCTGGGGCTAGGGAAAGTGACAACTGGCAAAACTGGCATGGGATACTGCTCTTTGGCATGCTGTAGAGTCTGGGATGTCGGCACAGCCAGCTGTATGCCATCAGTGCCCAATACAGGACACAGGCTCAGCTGCACAGCTCTCCCAGAGGCTCAAAGGCCCAGGACCCATTCCTGTTCCTTACAGTTCAGCAGGCTGTGGAAAGCTGGAGAGGCAGGGACCAGAGAGGGCAGGTCCCTGAGACATGGCACTGGCCCTCTCTCCTGCTGCCCCACTTCCTGTCCTTGTCAAATTTCCCATCCTCAAGTCCACTCTCAATTGCCCCCAGTCCCATTCCCAGTGCCTCTTCCTTAAACTCAGAGACATCTATTCCTTAAGCCATTGGGAACTAGGGCTCCTGTCACAGGGGAGAGAGAGATTTCTCTCCACAGCTGTTTTGAGATGATGCCAGGATGCTGTTGGAGTTGGCATGAGCTCTCACCTGCCCATCTGGGTTCAACATGAATTTATTGTTTTAATCAAACTACTAAGTGAAATGGGCCACCCTGTCTCTTCTCCCTCGCATGGGTAACAGCACCTCAGAGTCCATAGGAGAACCTCAAGTGTGCAGACACCTCCTGCAATTGTAATCTTGATTGTCATTTGACCACAATTGATTATAAAGCAAGCAACTGGGCACACCTGTAAGAGATTCCTCTTAATTGAACTGTTTGAGGTAAGAACATCCACCCTAGATCTGGGTGGGCCACAACTTCTGCTTGCAGCCTGCATTTTAAAAAGCGTAAAAGAAGAGAAAGGGAAAAGAAAAGGAGAAAAAAGAACATGGAAGATAGGAAGCTTTGGTTTCACTTGCTCACCCTCACTCTTGATGGCAAGTTCATCTATCTTGCTGCTGAGACATTCCTTCACTGGTATTAGAATCTACTTCTTCAGTATTCCAAAGTATACTAAAGACTAGCCTAGGCACCCAGCCTTGTGCACTGAACAGCTATCCGATTCTGAGCCTTTCTGTCCAGAGGCAGTCATTGTTGGACTAGATGGACACAGCCTGTAGTCCACTCCAATAAATCCTCCTTTACGATCCCTTCTATCAGTTCGGCTCCTATAGAGAATCCTATTGACAATGCGCCTGCAGCATGGCTCAGGCTGGCACATGGGCATGCATTCTCCGAACCCTCTCAGTCAGTGGTTCTCATCCATCCTGATGCTGCGACCCTTTAATACCTCATGTTGTGGTGACCACGCCCCCAGCATAAAATTATTCCATCGCTACGTCATAACAACAGTTTTGCTACTGTGGTGGATTGTAATGTGAATGTCTGATATACGGGATATCTGATATGTGAGCCCTGTGGGGGGTTGCAACCCATAGGTTGAGAGCTGCTGCCCTAAGTCAAAAGATCACAAATTGCGTCTCATCCAGCTATCTATGTGTTTATCAGGAACCCACCCATGAGTTCAAGGGAGAGAGGGAGCTGCTCTCTCACTTTGTGCTGTCAGTCTGACCTTGACAATGGCTTTAAACTTGTCCAAGGTTGTTCTGAAATGTCTCCCCCGATTTCTTGCCTGGCTTCCAGCCCCACAGGCTTTCCCACACAGCACAGTAAGCTGGGGCACATGGGCAGGTCCAAGTCATGCCTTTGATGTCAAAATGAGGACCGTGAGCTGAGTGACAAAGGTCTCAAGAGATGACTAGTCGCCCATGCTAAGCACAGAACCACACCTATCCTTTCTGTGGTGGAACTAGGGTCAAATGACAAAAAAAAATCAGAGGGTTTGAAGTTTAAGGACTCAGACGAAAGGCTCACCTTGGTCACCTTATAGCTGTGTGACTTCAGACACAACACTTGACCTTTCTGGGCCTTTCCCTCCTCTGTCTTGGGAAGATGGCAGTAAGGATCAAGTGAGGTGGTAAGCACAGGCAGGCACGGACAAGCAGGAGGCACCTGCCTAGGGCTTCTCTGGCCTCATGCAGAGTACAGGAGGCCAGGAGAGGAAGGGGGAGCTGGGATCCTGCACACCCTAACACTACAGGCAACACCACCTGTCCTCAGAAGCTCGGGGAGCCCTGTGCACATCATGCATCCCCTTCCTCCCTTGTCCTAAAATTGATCAAAAGGCAAACAGCAGTGCTGCGGGGCTAACCTCCTTGTATGGGTCCTCTTGTCAGTAAACAAGCTCCGCCGTTCAATTCAGCTCCAGTGCCCTGTTGATCATGCTACAGCAAGGGCCGCAGTCCTGCGGGGCCTAGTGTCTCTGGCTTTGCTAGGAGAATCAAAGCAGATGCCTTGGGTGACCGGATTTCATCTCAGATCTCTTGTCTCCTGAAACTTGTGCGGCTCACTCTCATTCCCTCCTATGCACCCATTCCCTTCCTCTACCCTGCCACACTACCCTCGTGGGAGGAAGGGGCATCCCAGAGCAGCTCTGTAGCTGAGGGAGCCCCTTCTAGCACCTTTAAGACAGAGAGTGTAATTCTGCAAGATGCTCCATTGCGAGGAGCAATGGGTGGCACGAAAACCCACCAACAGGAGTGTCTAGGAACATGGATGGAGATGCAGCAATCCGGAAGCATGGACTGGTGAGGCCTAAACCAGTTGCAGGCATCAGGGCCTCCTCTTTGGCTTCTCCCAAGCACCCAGGGAGAAACCAGCTGAGCAGTGAGGGAAAAGCTGGCTTCTGTTTACAGCCATCTATCTCCCATAATTAGCCATTTAGGAAGAAAATAGCCTTCAAATTCAAAGGTAAATTGACTTACATTGGGATAATAACGTTTGATTGAGCACGGGAAGTTCATCTTCAGAGTATGAGAGCAAACAAATTGCTTTTCTTCCCCAGTGCTTGGAAAGAAACAAAATGAAATTGCAGGTGCTCCGGAGCCGTGTGCCAGTGCCTCCCGGCCCTCAGTAGCCCCAGGCTCCACACAGAAGCAAGGGCTTCGGCGGCTGTTCTGTTTCTGTGCTGGTCCTTTGCTGGTCCTTGTTCGGAGGATCTTAAAATTATACTGCCTCACATCAGTGTGGCAATCAGTTATTATTGTCAACAAGAGCATGAAGGGACATCAAATCCCTCCTTTCCATGGAGACTGTTCATAAATGCACTGCTTTATTGATTCTTCAATTGTAGAGCTTGCTCCCTGCTTTAGC